>NC_041214.2:55038083-55071221 GCF_002837175.3 Physeter macrocephalus | reverse complement strand
GGTACGCGGGCCTCTCACTGTTGTGGCTTCTCCCGTTGCGGAGCACAGGCTCCGGACGCGCAGGCTCAGCGGCCATGGCTCACGGGCCCAGCCGCTCCGTGGCATGTGGGATCTTCCCAGACCGGGGCACGAACCCGTGTCTCCTGCATCGGCAGGCGGACTCTCCATCACTGTGCCACCAGGGAAGCCCCCTAATTTTAAATGGTTTAAAAATTTTAATGTTCTCCAAAGAAGACGTACAGATGGTCCATAAGCACATACAAAGATGTTCAACATCCTTAGTCATTAAGGCAAAGCAAGTCAAAGCCACAGTGAAGTACCGCTTTATGCCCACCAGGATGGTATAATCAAAAAGACAGTAACAAGTGTTGGCAAGGATGTAGAGAAAGTATAATCCTCATACATTGCTGGTAGGAATGTAAAATGGTACAGCCTCTTTGGAATATAGTTTGACAGTACCTGGACAAGTTAGATGTAGAGTTATTATATGATCCAGCAATTCCATTTCCAGGTATATACCCAAGGGAACTGAAAACATATTCACACAAAAACTTTTGTATTATCTTATTTTCTTTATGGCCATAATTACTGTCTAAAATTATCCTTCATACTTACTTGTTTATTGGCTGTTTCCTCTTACAATAATGGAAGCTCCATAGGAGCTGGGTTTGTGTCTGTCCTATTCACTCCTCTGTTCCAAAATCAGTGTCTGACACAACTTGCTCAAAAAGGATAGGTAGGCATGAATGCATAAAGATATGTTTCATAACCTGGGGCTTCCCTGGTGGCGCAGTGGTTAAGAATCCACCTGCCAGTGCAGGGGACACGGGTTCCATCCCTGGTCTGGGAAGATCCCACCTGCCGTGGAGCAACTAAGCCTGTGTGCCGCAACTACTGAGCCTGCACTCTAGAGCCCATGAGCCACAACTACTGAGCCCGCATGACACAACTACTGAAGCCCATGCACCCAGAGCCTGCCCTCCGGACAAGAGAAGCCACCGCAGTGAGAAGCCCACACAGCAACGAAGAGTAGCCCCTGCTCCCTGCAACTAGAGAAAACCCGCACACAGCAGTGAAGACCCAATGCAGCCAAAAATAAATAAAACATATTTATATAAAATAAATATGTATATATCTTTCATAACCTGCCTAACATACCTTTGTGGTAATAAGTGATTCATATAGAACAACATCTCATTAAATCTTTTTATGTTTTAGACAGCAGCACTTCGAGCTGTGGGCAACATTGTTACTGGAACTGATGAGCAAACACAAGTAGTTTTGAACTGTGATGCTCTTTCACACTTCCCTGCACTTCTGACACATCCCAAAGAGAAAATTAATAAAGTAAGTATTTTTAAATACTATTTAATAATTAGCATATAAAGTAGCCATTTTCATTTGCAAAATTAGAGACTCAAGTGTCTTTAATACTGTTTATTAACATAAACTGTCATTTAGACATTAAGAGAAAATATTTTACTCTTTATGACATGGATTGGTACATGATTTTCCATATATAAAACCGATTGTAAACAGTGCACATTTGGCTCTCTTGGAAATGATGAAATAGAGATAATTGGGTGTTGAATGTTGTATGATTGGAAGATTTTAATACGTAAGTTAAGTAATCTAAGTTTAATATTTTTTAGCTATTTGATAGAGTGTGTGTGCATGTGTGTGTGCTTGTGGAGGCTATGAAAAGGGGGCGCTGACTGGTGATGCTGACGTTGGAGTGCATCTGAGGCTGTTGTAGAAATACGTGGGTTGTTGATTACAACATTGCCGATGATTATAACCCAAGAACAGCTCACCTAAGTAGCCTAGCACCCTAAAATCTCTAACAGGTTCATTAAACATGATCCTGTGATCTGATCCAAAAGAGCCTACTGCACACTAGGAGTAAAACTTGTTTACTACTTTTTTAAAATAGAGAAAATGTTTCCCTGTAGTAAATTCATATGTTTAATAAGTTTATTAACTTTGGCAAATTATAGCAATATCCTACGTAGGACATTAGGCAGATATTTTGACTTATTTCATTCTGTGTTTTTAGTATGCATTTATTGTCTGAAAAAAAATGACTTGTAATCATCTTGGTAGAAGTAGCACATTGTGGTGTATAGGGTAGCATAAAAAGATCATTAAGGTAGACCAATAAAGCAGTCAAACATCTGGTTCTACTTTAACTCGAGAGAAATGGTGCAATGAATGACTATTACAAATAGGTATACTAAAACAATCCACTATTTCAGTTTTTGTGTCTCCATTATCATGAATAATTGAGAGATTTATCTACTTTGGCTACAACTCAATCAGAACAGAAGAGAGAATAAATAAAACACGCTATGTGAGGAGGATGCTGAATCTCCTTTACAGTCATTTTAGGATTTGTATTTGTATTGCAGCTCATCAGTTCCTTAGTATTTGTTTAGCCAAGCTTCTTTTGAGTCTTAGTGTTTGGGAACATTGTTTTCAAGAATTTTTTAGAAGGGCTAGTTGATTATAACTTAGACTAGGGTCATTAGCAATTTGTCCAAAGAAAAATATGGAAAGGGGATAGAGGAATTCAGATTCCTAAATTTTTTATTATGGAACATACTCCATAAAATCATTTGGACATTGTAGTGAATGTGCTTTTTCCTAGTTCAGCTGCAGATTTTATTTTTTAATGAGAAATATTGAAAGGGTCTTGTTCTACAGGAAGCAGTGTGGTTCCTCTCTAACATCACCGCAGGAAATCAGCAGCAGGTTCAGGCAGTAATTGATGCCAATCTTGTACCAATGATAATACACCTTTTGGATAAGGTAAGAAAGTCATCTTGTATGTATCTGTGTAAGAGGAAAAGAATTATGTGAATATATACTTTTCTGTTTAATTACAACCTATACAATGGCATAAGTAGTACAGTAAAATAGTATTAATATTAAAACTTTCAAGCAGTTTTTGTATACAGGAAATAGTTTCTTATAGAAACCCCGGGCCCTTTTTCTATATCATTCTTTTATCAAAATTACCATTATCCTGAAGTGTATTAAAAATCCATATTACTACTACTGACTATAAATGCTTACATATTGTACCAAGCACTTTACATATATTACTTTATTTCTTTATTACTGTAACTCTGTGAGGTTAAGAATTATTCCCATTTGACAGATGAAGAAACTATGGTATAGACAAATAAATTGCCCAAGATCAAACAGCAAGTAAGTGTGCTGTTTAATCATACACCATATCATTGCATGCTTACATTGACGTTTGGGAAAGAGACAGTTTAAAGTGTCCAATCACAGCATGAGGGTTTTTTTCTCAACACTGATCTGTTAATTAGAGGATATCTCGATCTTCTTTTCTTCCATGTTTCCTACAAACTGGTAGTAGAGACTAATTTCCTGTAAACTGGTAGATCGGGTTCAATTTTTAGGCAGAAATATTTAATGCACTAATGATTCACATGAGGGAGAAACATTCTATCTGTTTGTCCTACATTTAGTGATATTTAGATTGTCAGCTCAGATGTTATAGCCTGTTCCAGCCAATTATTATAAAGTTATTCATCATTCTTTCACATAATGGTTTTTCGGCAGTCATAATGATCATTACCTAGATCACTTATTATGCTAGGAACTGCAAAATGATGACTGTAATTCTGCCATTCTTTATGTATTAGCCATGATTCTTCAATAAAGAAGAAAAAAGAGCTTTTCCTTATCAACTGTTGGTTTTCTTTAAAATATATTTCATATAGGAAAGGCAAGACAGATGTTTGATTCTTGCTATTATCACTCAGTTTTTAGAATGACATGGTTCCCTTATGACCTCAAAAGGAGACGAGTGTAAAGTTTTTAGTGTCATTAAGGAAATTATGGATTTACATATGTGAATATTTTTTATATAAGTTTTAGTCCTTTGTAGTTAGTTATTCTTTCTGACGTTCAGGTTGTCCCTGACCAATGGGAACCTCTTAAATTTGGTGCCTGTGTCTTTTTTACATCACTGCAGTAGTTTTTGAGAGCTTCCTACCTTTTGGATGCGATATGATTCCCAGGCTTACCTTGTATATTTTCTGATCTACACCTGGAATTAACTATTTTCCAGGGTGTCCTGGTTCCTTTTTGTAGCAAATGGTATTTAAAGATCATAGTTCAGGTACTAAGGATGATCATTGCTACAAGGTTGTCATGGTATCTAGGCTTGAATGAACAAAATAGGTGGTAATTTTTTTTTTAAGGAAAGTGAAAAATATACATATTGTAATTTTATGAACATGAGGTTCATAAAAAACAAATCATGAATGAAAGGAAGCTATCAGATATTACTGGGTATTTAAGGTAGCAGTGTTTTTATTTTTACTTCTTCGATTTTATATTTTATCTCTTTTATGCTAGAAATCTTCCAAAAACATGAACATAATTATTTGAGTTATATATTGAGATATATAATATAAAATCTATCAAAATAACAAGACTACATTGACACTAACAACATGATTACTCCACTTTTGAGATTTCCTTGAGGACTTTTTTGTCTTTAGGATGTATTCCATCAATGATGTACTTAAAAATAATGTCACTTGAAATAATTCCTGTATGTGTGGTTAACATATACAACTTGATATACAGTTATTTCTGTTTGTTTTTTATTTGGGGGAATTACTTTAGGTTTTGTTTTTTATTTTTATTTTTGGCCACACTGTGTGGCTTGTGGGATCTTAGTTCGCTGACCAGGGATTGAACCTGGGCCCCTCAGCAGTGAGAGCGCGGAGTCCTAACCACTGGACCACCAGGGAATTCCCTTGCTTTTTATTTTGTTTTGGTTATATGAAGCATTTATAGTTTCCAAGTAAAAAATATGTACTTTGTTTTCAAGGTATATACACAAAGGTCTAACTTCTGTTCCTGTCCATTCCTCCCTGTTCTTTCCCTTCCTTTACAAATGATCATTTTTATTAGTTTTTGGTTTATTCGTCTATTGTTTATACTTTAAATATAAGGAAATGCCTATGTAAAGTTTTTTTCCATGTTTTTTGCCAGGTTGTATTTAGGATTACTGGATCTACAAATAGACATATATGTAAATTTGCTATATAATGCCCATCCACTTCTAGAAAGATTGTCCCGTTTTACACTCCTACCAGTCTTACCAACACATATTTGGGATTTCTCAATCTGATAAATAAGAGTAGATATCCCACTGCAGTTTTTCTTCTTTTTTTGAAGTATAATTGATTTACAATGTTGTGTTAATCCACTGCAGTTTTAATTTTCATTCTTATGTACATATTTTTTTCTTAATACATCCTAAGCATTTTTCCAAGTTGCTAGTCATCTTAACATTAGTGGCTGGTTATTATTTTATTCTTTAGATTTGCTATAATTAGTTATTCCTCTGTTGTTTAAGTTGCTTTTACTTTCTGACTCTTATGTGCTGCTAAGACATTATATGGAAAGATAAATAATATTACTTTGTTTTGAATTATTTGCTTGGTAAATTCTGAAAGGTGAGATTACTAAATCATATATATGACTTTTTAAATGATTTTAAAATTTATTTTATCAATTTATATTTGAAAGACAATATATGAGGATAATGTCTTTATGACAGTCTCATTAATGGTGGGTATTTTCATTTTTAAAACTTTATGTGTGTAAAAGGATACCTTACCCTTGACATTTCTTTGCTTAAAGTACAATTGTACATTTCCTTTTTTTTTTTTTGACTGATTTTGTTTTATTTTATCATTGACTTCATTTAATCTGATATTACTGAACAGCAATATCAAGTCAGTTTGTTGCTGGGAAAGTTCACAAAAAGGAATCTCCGTTTGTTTAGGGTAATTTGAGTTCAAAGCCTTATCTTTATTATATGTACATAGGAAGGCTAGAAGAAAACCTAGGGGAATAAGCAGTTGAAAAATCATTTCAGAAAACACCTTTTCCAGTTTACCCTATATTGCAATTTGTATCCTTTACTTTGCTTTTACAGGGAGATTTTGGCACTCAGAAAGAAGCTGCATGGGCCATAAGTAACTTAACAATTAGCGGAAGGAAAGATCAAGTAAGTTCAGCTCTTACTTATTTCTCAAAACTGATAAAATAACAGTACTAATAATTCTAAGATTTAGATTTTAGTAAATCATAATTTAAGATAACATATGCAAGATAACGGGCATTCTGTGATATATAAAAGTGTCACCTTGACTTCCTTTAGTTATATATCGTAGATGTGAAGTGTTTTCTTTCCAGCTTCTTGGCCTACAAGAATTTTCTAATACGTGGTAAGATGAAGCACTTACGGTCAGGGTTGATTTTTTTTGTTTTTTAACAGTGTTAAGAAAAAAACGAGACTTTTTAGGTTAATAGGGCAGAATGAAACTGCCTCACAGTTTCTCCTTACAAATGAACAATAACAAAAATTATCTGGCAGCAAACCAAACAAGGAACTAAACTCAACCAAAAAGCTGGGACTAAGAACTAGGGTGAACAATGTGAGGTGCCTAGGGCATAAAATATAAAGTGACACTTACTCTCATAGTTGTGCAGGTGACAAAGCTTAACATTGTGCCAACTGGTGAAAGAAAATGAGTTTTAAAGGTCCCAGATATGGGGGACTTCCCTGGTGGTCCAGTGGTAAAGAATCCTCCTTACAATGCAGGGGACATGGGTTCGATGCACTACAACCACACGATGTAGTTGCACTACAACTACTGAGCTCATGCACTTCGATTAGAGAGCCTGCTGCAAACTCTGAGCCCGCGCACTCTGGAACCCGCACGGCACAACCAGAGAAGAGAAAACCCACATACCGCAGCTAAGACCCACGCAGCCAAAACTAAATTAAAAAAAAAAAAAAAGTCCCAGATACGTTTCACAGACAAGTAAAAAAGGATGAATTTGGAGCTGATAATTGTCACAAATAAGCTATAGACTGGTGGTGACCAGTGAATCCACTCAAATATGAATACAGAGTAGAATATAAATACAATACATGGAAATAACTAAATAAAAAAATGATAGAAGAATATTTTGCAAATTTTATGGAACCAATAGAATAGCAAATTGAGAGGTGGCCAGGTATATATGAGTGCTAAATGTTATAGCAAAGAGTTAGAGGATGCTCTCAAATTGAACAATTGTAGTTTTAAAAAAATAATCATCCAGCCTCTTAACTGATTTCATAATTTCTTAATGTTAGAAAGGATCTCTGAAGGAAGTACTCCTTATGACAAAGAAATGTGTCATATGAAGTTGAGTGAGTCCTTCATTTTCACTTTAGTTTTTTTTTCTAAGTTCATGAAAAATAAACATACTACATGAAAAAGAAAAGAAGGTTAGATTAATGTAGTCTAACTTAACATGTGAGAGGTGAGGTCATATTTCCATATTCAAGACTTTAAAGTCAAAATTATTCCAGTGAGGACTTCCCTGGTGGTGCCGTGGTTAAGAATCCGCCTGCCAATGCAGGGGACATGGATTCGAGCCCTGGTCCGGGAAGATCCCACATACCATGGAGCACCTAAGCCCGTGCGCCACAACTACTGAGCCTGTGCTCTAGAGCCCGTGAGCCACAACTACTGAGCCTGGGTGCTACAACTACTGAAGCCCGCGTGCCTAGAGCCGTGCTCCACAAGAGGAGCCTGCGCACCGCAACTAGAGAAAGCCCACACGCAGCAACGAAGACCCAACGCAGCCAAATAAATAAATAAATAAATAGTAATGAAAATTAAAAAAAAAATTATTCCAGTGAGATAATAGGGTGCACGAATGAAGTTCACTTAACACTTATCATATCATGGTATTTTCATTCTTCAGGTGGCCTACCTAATCCAACAAAATGTTATCCCACCTTTTTGCAATTTGCTGACTGTAAAAGATGCACAAGTTGTGCAAGTAGTACTCGATGGACTAAGTAATATATTAAAAATGGCTGAAGATGAGGCAGAAACCATAGCCAATCTTATAGAAGAATGTGGAGGTAAGTTTATTATAAGCGATTGATATTATTCCACATTTTAATGTTCTTTTTGTAACTACTTTTATTTTCTAACTAATATAGCACTTCTGTATTTTTCTGTCTTAGATAATCAAGTAACAGGATAAAGTAAATACTGTATTCTATATGTATAGTCCTGCTCAGCTTCTTGCATATGCTTAGGTAACTGAATTGTTGCCATATATTGAACAAGCACTGTGCTAAGGTACTGGGAAGACAGTGGTAAACAAGACACAGTCCTTGCCCTCAAGGCATGTAGTCTAGTCATGGAGATAAATATGAACTGATTTAATGTGCTAATTACCCTAATAGAAATGTACAACAAAAGGAAATACCCTAGTCCATCCTGGAAGAAGCAGGAAGTGACACCTGAGCTGGATTTTGAGAGATGAATAAGGGTTAATAACGTAGAAAGGGATGAAAGGTGTTCCAGGCAGAAATAACACCATGAGCAAAGTCTGAGGTGAGAAATAGCATTCAGCAAATTATAAGTAGTTTAGTGTTGCTGAATCACAAAATATGAGGTAGAAACTGCCAAAAGATAAGGCTGTAGACTTAGCCATTGACCAGGCCCCTGCAGTCCTAGAAGCTTTGTAGCACAGCAGATACTTTAGGGCAGTGGTTCCCAAATCCGGCAGCGTACCAGAGCCACCAGGAAGGTAAACAGCATGTCTTAGCTTTCAACCCTTAGGATTAACATGTAGACAGAACATGGAAGTCTCAGATGTGGCTGTGGTATAACATGTAAATGTTATCAACCTGGATAAGCATAAAAGTAAAGATCTTTCTGATAGAAGTTGAGAAGTAAATGAAAGGAGGGAGAGGTAACTAAGTAGTACAACCAGTATCTTCAGCTTCCTTCATAGAGTTCAGAGGCTTGAAAATTAATTTAATAAGAAGTAAGTATTTTTAAAGTTACTAAAGTGACAGACAACAACAAAAAATGCATAACTATCAAGTTGGGAACAGGACATGGGGAATACTGTTAGGGAAATAATTAGGAAGGGAGTACCAGAAAAATTAAAAGCAGGAATTGTTAAAAAATTTTCTTACTTGTATGTTTTTTTCTTTTACCATATAAACATTTTGAGTACTAAAAATTTATTTTTATATATTAAAATAAAAATATAGATCTTGAGCATTGCCTTCTTCACTGGGGGCGAGCCCTAGGAATATGTATCTTATAAACTTCCCAAAGGATTCTGCTGTAGGGTATGACAAGCCATTGGAAGATTTTACCTAGTGAATTGATGTGTTTGAATGGAGCCATGGATATGAGGGGAATGGAACCATTAGAGACAAGCAGGAAACCACCTAGGTGGTTTCCATATATTGTGGTGAGGCCACAATAAATGAAGGCAGTGATAATAGAGAAAAAGGAGAGATGACAAGATTCAAGAAATGGATAGACTTTAAGGTTTTTGAGATGTGATTATAAGAGTATTGAGGGTAAGGGGAACTTATTAGTCTGTCTCTCAGATTTCAAACTGTTGTTGATTATCACCAATAAGAATACGGTATAATAAACAGTGTAAATGAAGAATGGCAAATAACAAATTGTGTTTTGGATAGTTTGAGTTTTAGGTACCTGTGAAATATCCTTGTGGAATTATCATACATGTTTAAGATTTTCAACATCTGAAGCTCAGAAAAGAAATGAAGCCATAGTCCTCAGTCCACTACATAAGTCCTCAGCCTATATGTAGTAGTTAAACTTTTTCATGGAAGGGCCCCATAAAGAGAGTGTGAAAAGTGAGAAACATGCCCATAACAACTTCCTCCACTTAAAGAATAGATAAAGGAAGAACACTCATGAAAGGGCAATTTCACTTTAATTCAGAGGCCTTAAAATAAATTATTACTCCTATAAAAGCAAAACAATATCCAGTTTGCATATCAATAGGTTACGTTTATATATTCTGCCTATGATTTAATAAATTTATTAATATTTTCAGGGAAAATTCCCTTTTCCCCTGAAATACTGTGGTTGATCTTGATCATTTTTCATTATACTTTAATAGCTGTCTTAACATTCATATTTATTAATCACGAGTACTTAAAAGTTTTTTTCCTAAATGCTCACTAGAAAAACTTGGCAGATGCTACAAAGTAGAAGGAATTTGCTTTTAACTTTTTTTTTCCTTGCATCTTTGGGGATGTGTGTGTGTGTGTGTGTGTGTTTGTTTTTGGCCATGGCACATGGCTTGTGGGATCTCAGTTTCCCGACCAGGGATTGAATATGGGCCACACAGCAGTGAAAGCCCAGAGTCCTAACCACCTGGCCACCAGGGATCTCCCAGCTTTTAACTTTTTTTTTTTTTCTTGCGGTACGCGGGCCTCTCACTGCTGTGGCCCCTCTCGCCGTGGAGCGCAGGCTCCGGACGCGCAGTCTCAGCGGCCACAGCTCACGGGCCCAGCCGCTCTGCGGCACGTAGGATCCTCCCGGACCGGGGCATGAACCCATGTCCCCTGCATTGGCAGGCGGACCCCCAACCACTGCGTCACCAGGGAAGCCCAGCTTTTAACTTTTAACAAAGCAATTTTACATGTTACTACTCTTTATAAACACTGATGTGTATAGTTATTCTGCTGAGTAGATAGATGTCTCATTGCTTATGTTTTTATGTAGTTAGACACTCAGATAATTTTTTAAGGTAAATATGCTATATCTTTGTGCATAAAACCTTTTTATTTATAGGATTCACCTTTAGAATAGATTCCTCAAAATTGGATTTTGTGTTCCCAAGATTATTGTAACTTTTTTGTCACTGCTTTTTAAATATTACCATTATTTCACTTCATAAAATTTCTTACAGGACTGGAGAAAATTGAACAACTTCAAAATCATGAAAATGAAGACATCTACAAATTGGCCTATGAGATCATTGATCAGTTCTTCTCTTCAGATGATGTATTTAATAATTTTATAATTTTCTTAGTTTTATGTATAAACATAAGTCTGGATGAAATGTAAGCTAGGACATATATGCATGTATTTTGGGGGAATGGAATTGAAATAGGTATATGACAGTAATGTTACTTATTTCAGAAGTACAAATATTTCAGTATTTTAAAGTCCTTCAAGGTATTAAAAAGTAGTACTAGCTCTAATGGCAAAAAAAAAAAATAATTTTTTGACAGTGGATAAATCAGGCTTTATTTTCCCTTGATGTCTTTATAAACAAAACAGTGAAGCCTAGTATAAAATCCATTATGACAATAATTAGTTAATCTGTATTTGAATATATTGTCACTGTTATTTTTAGTTGGTGACCAAAAACTAATACAAACATAGATAAAATGAAAAAAATTATCAAGAAATATAAGTATTTCTTATAATAATATATATATTACTATATAATTTAAGGTATAGTCCAGAAGAGTACCTTCAGATTGTCAGTATATGGTAGTTGAAATTAAAGAATTATTTTTAGTATCACCTCTTTGGGAAAGTTAAAATTAAAGCAGTTGTTTCTTAGAAAATTATAGTGATTATAGATAGAACCACCAGTGGATCTCTTGAATGATTTTCTCAACTTTTCAAAAAAAAAAAAAATGGGATGTTATTAAATATTTTGTTAAGCATGCATGATTTGAACATTAACTTGACAGGAACAATACTAAAGAAGAATTACAGATTATCAAGCTAAGTCCTATTTAGAATATAATACTAGTTGGAAAGTGTACTTTTTTAAAGGTAGTTTTTGTCACATGTCTTAAAGTTGGATTTTTAGAAGTCCTAATTGATAATTAGGTATATATAAGGTCTTATGATTTCTGATACTTCAGTGTGCAGGTCTTGTTTACTCTGTTGCATCATGAAAAGAATAATAAAGATGATGTGCCTATCTATAGGAACTACACTGTAGGTGCATAATTTTGTGGTATTTCAACCTTTAGATATAAAGCATATAGAAAGAATATTATACATTTTTAGCAGAGCTATTATTTTACTACTTTAAGCTCACAAGTCATTTGTCTCCAATTGCCATTAAAAGATAAACCAAAGAATACACTTACTCTCCAAAAGTGGTAGCATTACAGTGAGTATACTCTGAGATGTAGGACCATCTCCAATGTATTACTTCTCTTTCATTCTTTCAGAAGATACACGTTTTGCATATTCTCTTACGTTTCCTCTCTTTTTGGCATCCCTAAAGAAAAAGCCTTTATAAAGTGTTTCAGGTTTCTAAAGGGGTGGTAGGAACAGTGTTGGCACCCATCATCTCCCATACTTTTTTTTTTTAATTTATTAATTTATTTATTTTTGGCTGCATTGGGTCTTTGTTGCGGTGTGCGGGTTTCTCATTGCGGTGGCTTCTCTTGTTGCGGAGCACGGGCTCTAGAGCTCAAGCTCAGTAGTTGTGGTACGCGGGCTCTAGAGTGCAGGCTCAGTAGTTGTGGCGCATGGGCTTAGTTGCTCTGTGGCATATGGGATCTTCCGGGACCAGGGCTCGAACCCGTGTCCCCTGCATTGGCAGGCGGATTCTTAGCCACTGCGTCACCAGGGAAGCCCTCCCATACTTTTTAAATGGAAATAGTACTACAGTGCTATTTTTTTTTAAACTAATTATCACCTTCTTTTTCCTTTTTTCCCTTAGATTGATGAAGATCCTAGCCTTGTTCCAGAGGCAATACAAGGTGGAACATTTGGTTTCAATTCATCTGCCAATGTACCAACAGAAGGGTTCCAGTTTTAGAAAGATGTTGTGGAAGTTAGGTACAGTGCAGCACTGAGATATATATATATATACACATATATATAAAAAGGTTTGATCCATCAAGCTTGGCTCATGGGATCTGCTGCTGCATTAAATCGGGAAAGAAAATGTGAAGATTTCATTTGGAATCACAGAAAATGCCCAAATGAGGTCAAGATGGCGAGTGGGTGCGAGTGAGAATGAGTGGCAAAATGTAACGAAAACTTTACATGAATGCTTATTTAGGTTGTTCAGAGTAAAAGGGCTACAGGTCACAGATCTTCAGTGCCTGAGGAGGAACACTGACATTATATCAGCTGAGGGGAAGTGCAGTAATGTCATCTTCAAGCCTTGTAAGCATAAAAGAGAATAGGATGCCCATATAAGTCAAAGGAAAATGAGCCCAGGCCTTGCTATGAAGCAGTGTGTGAATGGACAATGTTGAATGAATGTCTGGCTCAGTGATAGAGAGCCAGGTTCATCTTTGAAATCTAGGGCTCTTCATTCATGAAGCAGACTCCTAGTCCTGGAGTGACTGTGTACGAGAGTATGGTTGTGGTGCTGTATGTGAACGCATGCAAGCTTGATTTGCCTTCAGGGGGCTGATAACAAACCTAGTAAATCATCAAAGTGAGATCATAAGTGTTACTGTACACTGGACATGAAAACAAAGACCAGTTCAGCAGCAGACATTGGTGTACTCTGCAGCCTGTGTTTTCTATTTCCCTTCTTCCCTTTTCCCACCCCTCCTCCCCCCCCCTTTTTTTTGTGGTTTTTTTTTTTAAAGTTTTTTTTTTTTTTTTTTTTTTGTGGGGTTTTTGTTTTGTTTTTAGTTTTTATTTACTTTACCTAGTATGGCTTTTTAGTTGCTTCTCAAGTCAGAAAACTTTCAGGAAGGTTTCCCTGTGCATTTGCACCAGATGAATGTTTGATGCTATGAAAAGCTTTCCATATCATCAAAACTAATTTGTGTAGATTTTTGCATGAAAAAAAAATCATAAATTTCCCTCAAAATAGACTGTGTTGCAGTACACAAGTTACCATAATAGTATAAAACAGTAAAATGTGCTTTTAAAAGCCATCCTTTTCATTTTCAGAGATAACATAAAGATCTTTGCATGAGGTAAATCTACAGCCTAGTTCATTTTTAGATTTTGTTGAGTCCTGTAAAGAAGAAGAAGAAAAAAGTTTCAGTTGTGGTAGAATACCGTGCTGTGTTTAAATGTTACTTGTTTTCAAACTTTGTTTTCTATGAAAATGATATGGAAACTTCTAAAATGGAATTTGGTGCATATGTACTGCTGAATAAAGACCGATGAAGAGGTTTGAGTAGATGTACAAATCAAGTAATGGTTTGAACACCTTTAATAATATGCCTAATCTGTTCAGTTGTTTTAGAATCTTTTTATCTTAGATGTAGGCAGCCATGAACAATCTATTTTGAGCCACTTTAGGGAGAAAACTTTGTATTTTTAAAACTTGCATAAAAGTTATGCAAGTGGTTTTTATAAATTGGAATAATACCTCAGTTTCGAGGTTATGCACACTAAATTAAATGTGACATAAATTAATTTGTACAAAAAGAACTCTTTATAAGGTGGCTCATTGTAGGAAATCCTGTGCCTTCCCCTTTGAGCACAAGTGTTGCATGAACAACAGTTTGCTATAAGAAACATACCAGATTAGCCACCATTAGCATCTATATCTACTTTGTGTTTAAAAATCAACTGGTAATTCTGAAACACTGTAGAATGGATAAAAATTATTTTGTGATCATAACTCTTTGTTGAACTAGAGTATTTTTGCAGCATTCCTTGTCATCAGAAACATGGTTAAAGTTTAAAACTAGAAGCAGCAGAAAACTAGCTTGTAAAATTTATCCAAGTAGAGTGCAGGCTAGGCTGTCTTGGGGAAATAAACATTAAAACTCAAAGCAATGTTTTACATGGGGCGTGTGTGTGCTGTGTGCATTTTTTCATATATTAGTGTAAAGTTAGAGTAACTCAGTGGCTTATGTTTGCTTGTCTTTCATAAGCTTTTGATATAGACCCAACATTACAGAAGAAATTTCTTAAATTATTTAATTTCAGTATAGACGTATTAATATTCTAACTGACTGAATTTGTTCAGGTGACGCCATCTTTGCTTCTACTTTCTCCCTGTCCAAACCAAGATTTTGACCTTCTTTCACCCCTCCAGCAAAATGGACTGAGAGAGACAACTTGAGTTATATTTTAAGTATTTCTGTAACTACAACATATGGTTCCAAATAGATTGCATACAAAGCATGGTTTTTACAGATGGCTTAATTTACCAGAAGGTGAACATAATAGTACTTTGCATAATTCATGTTTCTTAGTAAACAAAAACCTGGTTCAAAGTAAGCCAGTGAGGTTATAATAGGCCAAATGATTTTATAGAATAATTTTCTTACAGATGCAGGACTCATGGCAGCTTGCTTATTCAAGGCCTGCAGGAGAATCTGATCTCAGAGAAGGCCCTAAGCTCTCTTTTAAAGGGCTCGCCTGATTAAATCAGGCGCACCCATTGTAATCTCCCTTTTGATTGACCCAAAGCCAAACTGATTAGTACCTTAATTATACCTGCAACATCCCTTCCTCTTTGCCTTATACCATAGCCTAATCACAGAATGATATCCATCATATTCATGTATCCTGCCAACACTGAGTAAAGGGGATTATAAAGGGTATGTACACCAGGAAATCTTGAGAGCCACCTTAGAGTTCCTATACCACAAAGAAATACTAGTATTTAGAGCTGGAGCAGTTTAGAAGTGATCACCTAATATATTGCAAACATTTTTAGATGAAGGTTACCTGTGAGAATCTAATGAAAACTTTGGACCGGCTTCCTTCCAAAATGCATACACATACAGTTTTAGGGGTTCTTTGGGGGTCTGAATTTCAGAATATGAATGAACTGTCCCAGTTCCCCGCTTCAGATGATAGAGTTGTGAAGAAGTGACTTGATCAAGGCCAGACAGCTATTAAAGGCTAGAGAAGACCCAAATTGTACCTCCCATACCATTGGAAGCTATGCTTTCAATTACTATTCTAAAACTGAGTTCATTTAAATTTGTGAGCCAATGCAAAAAAATGTTTATGCAGCTTTTCATATCTGTATTTTGAGGAATGGCTAACACTAATTCTTATAGAAGCTTGTCTGTGAGTTTTGAAATTACAGTTGACCCTTGAACAGTATGGACTTTGCAGGCCCACTTAAATGCCAATTTTTTTTTCACTAAATACATACTACAGGGTCAACTGTACTTTAAATCATCTTTAGATTACTTGTGATACCTAACAGTGTAAATGCCATGTAAATAATTGTTAAGTACAATGTAAGTGCTGTGTAGCTAGTCCCTTGAACAAAGCTGGGGTTAGGGGTGCCGGCCCTCCGCACAGTCAAAAATCGAAAATCCTCATATCCGTAGTTCCACATACAAGGATTCAACCAGCCACAGATCATGTAGTACTGTAGTGCATATTTAGTGAAAAAAGTCCATGTATAAGTGAACCCAGGCAGTTCAAACCCATGTTATTCAAGGGTCCACTGTATTTGATTTCTTTGAGTCCAAAAATTGATCTTTCATTATGGATATTAAGAAGGTGAACTACAAACAGGCCAATTTAGCTTGAATCAAAAAAGTTACCAGTTAACTCCTGAGGTTTAATGGATTATTTACTTCTTAAACTTGACATTTTAAACATTTAAGGAGAAAATGGTTTTTCTTTTTAACAAGCACATTAATGAAGTGTGTACTCTTTAAAAATATAAGTAATGGAATTATGCACATATGCCTTTAAATAAAATCAAAGTGCACATTTATAGTCTTATTGTAATGAGTTAATTCCTAAGTTAAAGGAAGATGAAAAAAATGAAGATTTGTAAAGCCTATATTCCAGTGTGATCAGAAGCAACTGAACTGTAGTGTCACATTGCATATTAACTATCATTCAATAATATACAGGAAGGTAGACTGAATGTTTTTTCTCTTAAGACTTAACTAAGCAGTTCCATTAATTTTGAATATTCTAAATTCAGGCCCTTTAGGTGACAAATTTGGTTCAGGATGTCCATGCCAGGATGTACTGTTTATAAAATTGACTTGACAGCTGCTGCTTGGTGTATAAGAGCAGCTGAGTGTGGAGGAAAGTAAATACCGCCCTGCAGATTCTTTCTGATTTACCTCTTACCAGAGGCCTGCACTCCTGTCTTTTTTCCTTTTTTAAAAAAATTAATTTATCTTTGGCTGCGTTGGGTCTTCGTTGCTGGGCGCAGGCTTTCTCTAGTTGCGGCGAGCGGGGGCTACTCATAGTTGTGGTGCATGGGCTTCTCATTGTGGTGGCTTCTCGTTGCAGAGCACGGGCTCGAGGCACGTGGGCTCAGTAGTTGTGGCATGCGGGCTCAGTAGTTGTGGCACGTGGGTTCAGTAGTTGTGGCACGCGGGCTCTAGAGCGCAGGCTCAGTAGTTGTGGCACACGGGCTTAGTTGCTTTGCGGCATGTGGGATCTTCCCGGACCAAGGCTCAAACCGGTGTCCCCTGCATTGGCAGGTGGATTCTTAACCACTGCGCCACCGGGGAAGTCTCTGCACTCCTCTCTTACACTTACATTGTTGGCCCAATTTCCACCTTCTCTCCACAAGTTTTGCATCTTTGCAGCTCTAAATATTCTTACTCCAGGTTAACTTAGTTTTTCCAGACTGTCAGTTCTTCCAGTTTTATTCTTCGTGAAGAAAATTTTTTATAACCTTTTCATTTCTTTCTGTTATTCTTCAAGCATGAATCCTGCTTCCAGATCATTCATTCAGTGTCCCATCCTCTCTAGTCCTCTGGTTTTTGAGCATTCCGAGCCACCTTTCCCCCATACTTTCTACATGGTTACCTTTTTACTGATTTTGTAATTGGATACTATAATGCTAATATCCAACACTTGGACTCAGCTTAGGAGGGTATTTCTCTTATCTTAAAAAAAAAACAAAAACAGGGAAACCCCTGGTGGTCCAGTGGTTAAGACTCCGCGCTTCCACTGCAGGGCGCACAGGTTCCGTTCCCAGCCGGAGCACTAAGATCCCACATGCCACACAGCCAAAAGTCATTTTGGCTCATAGTTGTGGGGTTGCAAAGCAATCAACATACCCTTAGTCTCTCCTGCCTTACTGCCGTACTTCTTGTTTCTCAGGGGTTGTCCCCCTGTTCAACTCATTAATGTAAAATTTATTACCTATTATGGGTATTTTCTATCTCCAACCATTTCCCTTTGTACTTGCCAGTGTGCTCCCTCCATAAACAAATTACATTCTGCCTCAAATCTAGTAGCTCCCAGTGTGATCTACAAGATGCCCAACCTGTGTAACTATATAACTGATGCAGAGGAAACTGGTTTTTATCTCTTTTTTTTTCTCTTTTGAACCTGTTTAAGATGGTTATAGGAAAGCTGTTAAGGAGCTGTGAAGGTACCTAAATAGTAACTTTGTTCCAGTCTGAGTCAACTAGTGATGTACTGAAAAGTTTGTTTCCCTTTCTTCTCTGTCTCCGGGGTAACTCTTTTTTGCCGTTCTTCCCAGCTGCAGAGAGTAAAGAAAGCTAGAGGTAGCAGATAGGAAGTGTCTTGTTTGGATCCTGATTTCTCAACCACTTTACATACCTTGAACATTCCAGATATCTGTCTCCTTCAGGAAGCCAAATATATCCAGTACCATCTACTACCCTTGCCATCCCCATTAGCTCTCACTTTGCAGTGTGTGTTTTACACCAATGGTAATTTTTCAGTCTGTAGAGTCTGTTCAGTCACTGCTCTATCACATCTGCATTTTAGTCTTTCCACTAAATTGTAAGCTTCTTAAGGGCCAAGGTCAGCAAATAAACAAAGCTCTGTAAACCCCATGAAAGTGCCATGAGTTCTGTGGACACTCAAAGGTTTGTGATTACAATACAACCTCTCACATGAACTGATAGTAGTGACTATTTCTAAAACTCTTCAATTTGGAATTTTTCAGTTTGCCTCATTGCATCTGAAGTTTAGAATGCTTTCTGTAGGAAGGCATTCATTGCTAGATGAATGCTCATTTCTATATTTCCTTTTTTCACTTTTGATATTTACCCAATGTCAGATCTGGATATCTGTCACTCACAGGATATTGCATTGCATTGTCATGTGTCTTTCAAATACCAACCTTCCATAGTATAAAGTAGGGGGTAACCTAATATATAATACTATTGATGCAGTTAATTTTTGAAATGTGTGATTTATTGAAATATCTTTGTATCATAAGTGTTTTTACAAAGAAAGTATCCAAATCATAAAGGTAAGTGATTACTTTTAGTCTATAGTATGAAATTATTAGAATGCTTTTTGGTTATTGATGTTGCAGTGGTCTTTGATTAAAATAATTACATAAGCTTTCTTCTACCAGACTAGTAATTATACAGATTTTTAGATGCTAGAAATAATTAGGAACAAGCCCAAGGAACTCCCTCAGTTTTTTCTAGTCCTGATCTAAACAGTTCTGATAATCACCATGGTGTTTACTCATTTTTTCCTGTTCAGTGTTGCAGAGGCCTTAAGAGCAAATTCATACAGTGGCCCCTTTGATAGAGTTTCTGGCTTCATAGCCTAGCTCTGCCACTTAACTCCTGTGGAACCTTGTAGAGTTACTTTAGGTGCTTCTGGTTCTTCATCTGAAAAATGGAAAATGTAGTAATGCCTACCCAGTGGGTTATTTTGTGGTTTAAATGAGTTAATTCATGTAAAGCACTCAGAATAATCCTATGTAAACAATAAGCACAGCAGCTAGGAGAATTTCCCTTTAACTTTTGCTGGAAATAAAGGCAGAAGCCTTATTTTTTACATTTAACAAATACCTGAGAACCCATGTTGGGCTAGGCATTAAATCAGGAGTTAGAGTATGAAGGCAGTTAAAGTGTGTACTTGCTCTCAATTTAGTTTACTGAGGGAGAGACAGTCAAATGGATACATTAAAAGCAGTAAGTACGGTGACAGATGTACGTGGTACCTTTGGTAAACCCCACTGTTTGGGGACTGCATCAGAGCATTTGATGGAGCATACAAAAAATTCAGACTTACTATCTCTAAATTCATTATCTCCAACTTAAGACTTTCTTTGGCTATTCAGACTTTAATTTTTTTTCAAATCCTAGCCCTCTGTTTCTCCCTCATTCTTAGTAGATTACCTTTCCTATTTTAGGGGCGGGGAGGTGACAAAGAGAAACTATATGAGAGAAACTCCCTCAGCTCACTTTCGGCTTAGAGACTTATATTAGAGGAGAGAGATATCTTTCCTCATAACTAAGGCAGTCCCATTGTCTTCAATCCTATCTCCTGCTACTTCTCAGGAATCTCACACTATGAATTATGGTTTTTCTCTCCTTTGTATTCAACTGTTCCCCTTCAGTGTGATCCTTCCCATTAACATTTGAACATGCAACAAATACTTCCCAACCTAAAAATGAAAGTGCAGCCCTCCCTCCCCTTCCAGCTCCATCATCCCCTTACCACCACAGCCAAAGTTCTTTTAAGAAGTTTGCTTCTTCCAATTGCTCAAGCCTCATTCTCAACCCATTAGTCTCTCATTTGCCCTCATCACTCCATAAAGCCCTTGAAAAATCACCAGTGCCTATATGTCACTAGATTAAATGGGCAATTTTTTGTCTCTATCTTGACTCAGAAAAACTAGACACTTGACCAGTCCCTTCTAGATTTTCACAAATTCACCTTATTTTTCCTCCTCTGACCATTGCTACCTCCTTCCCTCTCCCCTCCCCCGCCAAACGCCTAGCCAGCATTTTGTCTCCTTTCTAGCACATCCTTTTCCCTGTCATTAAATGTTTAAGGGGTTTAACTCTCAAGCCAGGGTTCTCCTCTCACGCCAAACTTCCTTTAATCTATGCAAAGATAGAGTAATCACACTTCAAGGATCAGCTATGACATGCCACTGATTCCCAACTTAGTATCAGCTTTCTCTAAAATCTCCATACTGCTTCCTTGAAATTCCCACTATATACCTGAAAGGCAACCACAACTCTAACTTGTCCAACACTAAACCAATGATCTTCCTCTCCTACCACCAAGCACGTCCTCTTGGATTGTTCCCCATCTCAGTGAGTATCAGCTCCTCTGAGTTCTCCAAAATGGCTCTTGCATCCTTTCACTTATCCCCATTTCTACCTCCTTAGTCCAACCATCATCTCTTTTCTTGAACCATTGCAAAAGTCTATTAAAATGGTTTCCGTTGGCCACTGTGGCTCCCTTTCAATCTGATCTCTGCATTAAAGCCAAGAGTGATGTTTCTGAAATTCAAATCTGAGTGTGCCAGTGTTGTTACCTAGAACACTTCATATCTTCTCACTGCTCTTAGGATAAAAAGCAACATTCTCTTTTCTCAAGTTATTGGAAATTTTATTTATTAAATTATTTATTTATGGCTGTGTTGGGTCTTCGTTGCTGCACATGGGCTTTCTCTAGTTGCGGCAAGTGGGGGCTACTCTTCGATGCGGTGCGCGGGCTTCTCATTGCGGTGGCTTCTCATTGTGGAGCACGGGCTCTAGGTGTGTGGGCTTCAGTAGTTGTGGCACACGGGCTCAGTAGTTGTGGCACACAGGCTTAGTTGCTCCATGGCATGTGGGATCTTCCCGGACCAGGGCTTGAACCCATGTCCCCTGCATTGGCAGGTGGATTCTTAACCAATGTGCCACCCGGGAAGTCCCAGAAATTTTAATCATGTGCAAGAGTAAAATAATAAATCCTCATGTACCCGTCACCCAGTTTCAACCATCATCAACACATAGTCAATCTTTTTTTTTTCTGCACCACGCTGCTTGCAGGATCTTAGTTCAACCAGGGATCGAACCCGTGCCCCCTGCAATGGAAGTGTGGAGTCCTAACCACTGGACCGCCAGGGAAGTCCCGACACATGGTCAATCTTGTTTCCTCTCTGGCTCACCAACTTTTCCTATCTCCCTTGAATTATTTTGAAGCAAATCCTAGGCATTTCATTATCTCTAAAAAATTAAGAACTTCTACTTCTTAACATAACCACAGCAGTATCACATCTTTAAAAAATTAACACTTCCTTCATAGTATCTAGTCCATGTTCAAATGTCCTTGACTTAGCCAAAATCATTAACATAGCCACAGCCTTTCATTTTCTGGCCCCTGCCTGTTTCTCTAGCCGTTTTTTCACGCACACCACTGTTCTCTGTGCTTTGACTCCACTGGCTTTTCAGATCCTCCTCTCATGAGGCCTTTGATTTTGTTTTCTCTGCTAGAATATCCCCTTCCCCCTTTCCTTGTTCATCTCCCAGCTTAAGCATCACTTTCTAAGAGAAACTGGCACTTACTGCCCAACTTAAATTCCTTTATTAAAAGCTCTCATAGAACTCCATTCCTTTTGTTTAGCACACCTTGAATTTCACAATTAAGATTCATGCAATACTAGACTATAGCAGGAACCATGTAGCACATTGCCTGGAGCATAGAGCACAAATATATATTTTTAAAATATTTATTTTTATCTTTGGCTGCATCAGGTCTTAGTTGCAGCGCGCGGGCTCTTTGTTGCAGCACTCGGGCTTCTCTCTAGTTGTGTGCGGGCCCTGGAGTGCGTAGGCTCAGTGGTTGCGGCACGTGGGCTTAGTTGCCCCATGGCATGTGGGATCTGAGTTTCCCGATCAGGGATCAAACCAGCGTCCCCTGCCTTGGAAGGCAGATTCTTAACCACTGGACCACCAGGGAATTCCCAAGAGCACAAATATTCTTTAGATGAATGAATAAATGGATTTATGGGAGCAAAGAGGATGGGTACTTAATCCAGACTTGGGGAAGAGGAGTTGTCAGGGGAGGCTTCTTGGAGGAAGTAGGGCCCTCCTGACTGACTCAAGAGTTAGCTAGATTAAGTGGGGGGCAAGGGCCTTCCCCAATGAGCAATGTCAGGGATGGGGAAAACGGAATCATTTTTAGTCTAAAAGTTGACATCAGGGTTGGTGGGAAGGGACCAGAACAAGCAACACATAATATGCTTTATTTAGGAGGAGAGACTTAGGGATTTTAAGTGCGAGAGTGTAATTGTCAAATTTGAACTTTTAAGTAAATCACTGTGTCATCTTTGTTGAACATGGATTTCAGGAAGATAAGAATAAAGGCAGGAAAACCAATTGGGAAGCTCTTAGCAATTGGGCATGAGAAAAGGAGGTACTGAATAGGGCAGTACACAGTAGAAATAGAGAAGAGGTAATGGCCTAAAAAATATTTAGAGGTATATCCGTTATCAGTTGTCTTTCAGCTCCAAGTCCACCCTTCTTTGCCCTACTTTATGACACTGCAGCTGGCTGGTGTAAATGTTTTTCCATTACCAGCTAGCACAATGTTGGGCTTTGTCAATAGAGAGCCCTGGAGTAACACCACAAGACCATTGTGGCAGGATGACGCTTCTGGATGCCAATTGTCCATTTTTATTATTCACCACTAGAGCCCAGAGACCCTAAGGGACCAGTTTGTGCTGTGCCTTCCGGCCATGCTCTCTCAGCATGGCAGCTGCCTCAGAGCAGCTCCAGCAGGCTACTTCCACAGCAATGTATGTATGTGTGTATCATACAGGAGATATGATGAAAATATATGTATAGTTGAAATTTTATCCAAAGAATAACTTTATAAGAAGTGTGCCAGATTAAGGTAAAGAAAACTTTAAATGCCACTGCATGAAATCGATGTAATCTCAAACTGTATAAAAGCTCAAAACTCAATGATAAGAAAATAACCCAATTTAAAATGAGGGGACTTCCCTGGTGGTGCAGTGGTTAAGAATCCGCCTGCCAATGCAGGGGACATGGGTTCCAGCCCTGGTCCAGGAAGATCCCACATGCCACGGAGCAACTAAGCCTGTGTGCCATAACTACTGAGCCTGTACTCTGGAGCCCGTGAGCCATAACTACTGAGTCCGCATGCCTAGAGCCCCTGCTCCACAACGTGAGAAGCCACCGCAATGAGATGCCCGTGCACCGCAGCGAAGAGTAGCCCCCTCTCGCCACAACTAGAGAAAGCCCGTGCACAGCAACGAAGACCCAACGCAGCCAAAAATAAATTAATTAAAAAAAAAATTTGCACAGACATTTCATGAAAAGTGATACGTGTTTTTTGGGTTTTTTTTTTAACATCTTTATTGGAGTATAATTGCTTTACAATGGTGTGTTAGTTTCTGCTTTATAACAAAGTGAATCAGCTATACATATGTCCCCATATCTCCTCCCTATCCCACCCCTCTAGGTGGTCACAAAGCACTGAGCTGATCTCCCTGTGCTATGCAGCTGCTTCCCACTAGGCTAGCTGTTTTACATTTGGTAGCGTATATATAAGTCTATGCCACTCTCTCACTTCATCTCAGCTTACCCTTCCCCCTCCCCATGTCCTCAAGTCCGTTCTCTACGTCTGCGTCTTTATTGCTGTCCTGCCCTAGGTTCTTCAGAACCTTTTTTTTTTGTTTTTAGATTCCATATATATGTGTTAGCGTACGGTATTTGTTTTTCTCTTTCTGATTTCGCTCTGTTTGACAGACTGACTCTAGGTCCATCCACCTCACTACAAATAACTCAATTTCATTTCTTTTTATGGCTGAGTAATATTCCATTGTATATATGTGCCACATCTTCTTTATCCATTCATCTGTTGATGGACACTTAGGTTGCTTCCATGTCCTGGCTATCGTAAATAGAGCTGCAATGAACATTTTGGTACATGACTCTTTTTGAATTATGGTTTTCTCAGGGCATATGCCCAGTAGTGGGATTGCTGGGTCGTATGGTAATTCTATTCTTAGTTTTTTGAGGAACCTCCATACTGTTCTCCATAGTGGCTGTATCAATTTACATTCCCACCAGCAGTGCAAGAGGGTCCCCTTTTCTCCACACCCTCTCCAGCATTTATTATTTCTAGAGTTTTTGATGATGGCCAATCTGACCGGTGTGAGATGATATCTCATTGTCGTTTTGATTTGCATTTCTCTAATGATTAATGATGTTGAGCATTCTTTCATGTGTTTGTTGGCAATCTGTATATCTTCTCTGGAGAAATGTCTATTTAGTTCTTCTGCCCATTTTTGGATTGGGTTGTTTGTTTTTTTGTTATTGAGCTGCAAGAGTTGCTTATAAATTTTGGATATTAATCCTTTGTCAGTTGCTTCATTTGCAAATATTTTCTCCCATTCTGAGGGTTGTCTTTTGGTCTTGTTTATGGTATCCTTTGCTGTGCAAAAGCTTTTAAGTTTCATTAGGTCCCATTTGTTTATTTTTGTTTTTATTTCCATTTCTCCAGGAGATGGGTCAAAAAGGATCTTGCTGTGATTTATGTCATAGAGTGTTCTGCCTATGTTTTCCTCTAAGAGTTTGATAGTGTCTGGCCTTACATGTAGGTCTTTAACCCATTTTGAGTTTCACTATTTTACATGTAGCTGTCCAGTTTTCCCAGCACCACTTACTGAAGAGGCTGTCTTTTCTCCATCATATATTCTTGAAAAGTGATATGTGGATAACAGACACATGAAAAGCTGGTCAACATCATTAATAATGAGAGAAATGGAGCTTCCCTGGTGGCGCAGTGGTTGAGAGTCCGCCTGCCGATGCAGGGGACACGGGTTCGTGCCCCGGTCCGGGAAGATCCCACATGCCGCGGAGCGGCTGGGCCCGTGAGCCGTGGCCGCTGAGCCTGCGCGTCCCAAGCCTGTGCTCTGCAGCGGGAGAGGCCACAACAGTGAGAGGCCCGCGTACGGCAAAAAAAAAAAAAAAAAAAAAGATAGAAACGTAAATACTGCAAGATACCTCTACACTCCTATATTAGAATGGTTAAAATTTAAAAAACAAAACCAAGGCCAAAAAACTGACAACACCAAATGCAAATGCTGAGAAGGATGCAAAGCAACTGGCACTCTCCTATATTCCTGGTGAGAATGCAAAATGGCCTGGTCACTTCAGAAAACAGTTTGGAAGTTTCTTATAAAGTTAAACATACAATTTACCGTACAACCAGCAATCCTGCTCCTAGGTATTTACTAAAGTGAGATGAAAACTTCATTCACAGGTAAACCTGCATACGAATGTTTCTAGCTGCATTATTCATAATCACCCAGTACTGGAAACAACCCCCCAGATTCCTTCAACTGGTGAATGGATAAATGAGTACATCCATATAATGGATTATTAGTCATCAATAAAAAAACTGTTACAACAACATGAATGAATTTCAAATGCACTATGCTAAGTGAAAGCCAGATTCAAAGGCTTATACTGTCTGATTCCAATTATATGACAATCTGGAACAGGCAAACTATAAGGATAAAACATTGGGTCAGTGGTTTCCCAGGACTAGGTGGGAGAGAGATTGACTATAAAGGGGCACAAAGAGAAATTTCGAGAGTGATGGAAAAGTGCTGTATCTTGATTGTAATGGCAATTACACAACTGTATTCATTTGTCAAAATTCATAGAACTGTCCACGAAAAAGGATGAAATTTACTCTCTATAAAGTATACCTCAATTTTTTAAAAAAATGCTACTGCTTGCCGAACGCAAATGGAGATTTGAATTAAAAGTCATATAAATTTCTTATATAAGACATCATAAATATGTCACTTCCCTCCAAGCTAAAAATATGAAGAGAAATGAAAATTCTGAAATGGAGTACTTACTAGCTCTGCCAGATTGTAAAATATAAAATTTTAATTAAAACAGTATAGAACTGGCTTATTAATAATAGTTTACTAGAGACAAATTTTCTGAAAATCCAGAAATAGACGTAAACACATTTAGAACATACTGCTATATATTAAAAGCAGTATCTCGAGGCTTGCATGGTGACACAGTGGTTAAGAATCCGCCTGCCAAGGCAGGGGACATGGGTTCCATCCCTGGTCCGAGAAGATCCCACATGCCGCGGAGCAACTAAGCCCGTGCGCCACAACTACTGATTCTGCTCTCTAGAGCCCGCGAGCCACAACTACTGAGTCCGTGTGCCACAACTACTGAAGCCTGCGTGCCTTAGGGCCTGCGCACCGCAACTACTGAGCCCACGTGCTGCAACTACTGAAGCATGCGCTCCTAGAGCCTGTGCTCCACAACAAGAGAAGCTACCACAGGAGAAGCCTGTGCACCGCAACAAAGAGTAGACCCCACTCGCTGCAACTAGAGAAAGCCCACACGCAGCAATGAAGACCCAACGCAGCCAAAAAATAAATGAATAAATAAAATACTTTTTTTAAAAAAAGCAGTATCTCAAATAAATGGGGAAAAATGAATTATTCAGTAAATAGTAATAGAAAACTGAGTAGCCATCCAGAAAGAAAGTTGGCTTTATATTTCACACTGCATACCAGGAAAAATCCAAATCAATAAAAGTTAAAAAACACTATAGAAGTACTAGTGGAAAGCCATGGGAGGATTATTTTATAAATGTAAAGAGAGGATTTTTTTGAATGTAATATGAGAACTCAGAAGCACCATAAACAAGAAATTGATTAATTTACTTACATAAAAAAAATCTCTGCAGGAAAATATTCATAAGAAAGAAAACTTCAAAAGAAAAACAACTAAGAAAAATATTTCTAATCATCTTAGTGACAGGACCAATTTTTCTAACATGAAAAGATCCTACAAATCTTTAAAGGTTCAATGGAAGATGGATAAAATACATGAAGTTTAAGAAAATATAAATGGCTCTGTTTTAACTTGAATTGTGTCCTCTTAAAATTCATATGGTGAAGTCCAATACTTAGTACCTCAGGATGTGACCTTATTTAGAGATAGGGTCTATAAAGAGGTAATTAAGGGGACTTCCCTAGTGGTCCAGCGGTTGGGACTGCACTGCAGGGGGCACAGGTTCAATCCTTGGTGGAGGAACTAGGATCCTACATGCCTCACAGCATGGCCAGAAAAAAAAAAAAAAAGGTAATTAAGCTAAAATGAAGTCATTAGGGTGGGCCCTAATCCAATATGACTGGTGTCCTTATAAAAAGAGAAAATATGGACACAGGCATGTACACAGGGAGAACACCGTGTGAAAACCAAGACAGCGATATGCTTCTCCAAGCCAAGGAATGCCGAGGATTGCCAGCAACCCACCAGAAGATAGGGGAGGTGCCCGGAACAGATCCTTCCTCACAGCCCTCAGAAGGAACCAACGCTGCTGAAACATTGATCTCAGACTACTAGTTTCCAGAATAAGACAATACATTTCTGTTGTTTACATCACCGACTCTGTGGTCTTTTGTTACAGCAGCCCTAGCAAACTAATACAGGCTGGTAAACATATGAAAATTTATTCAGTCTCACCCATAATAAGTGAAATTAAAAGTAAAACTGCAAGGGGCTTCCCTGGTGGCGCAGTGGTTGAGAGTCCGCCTGCCGATGCAGGGGACATGGGTTCGTGACCCGGTCCGGGAAGATCCCACATGCCGTGGAGCGGCTAGGCCCATGAGCCATGGCCGCTGAGCCTGCGCGTCCGGATCCTGTGCTCCGCAACCGGAGAGGCCACAACAGTGAGAGACCTGCGTACCGCAAAAAAAAAAAAAAAAAAAAAAGTAAAACTGCAAGAAACCATTTGTGGTCTAGATTGTTAAAGATCAAAAGAATCTGGATAGGGCTTCCCTGGTGGCGCAGTGGTTAAGAATCCGCCTGCCAATGCAGAGGGCACGGGTTCGAGCCCTGGTCCGGGAAGATCCCACATGCCGCAGAGCAAAGCCCGTGCTCCGCAACAAGAGAAGCCACCGCAATGAGAAGCCCACGCACCACAGCAAAGAGTAGCTCCCGCTCGCCACAACTAGAGAAAGCCTGCGCACAGCAACAAAGACCCAACGCAGCCAAAAATAAATAAATTAAAAAAAAAAAAAAGTCTGGATAACACCTAATGTGTTGTCATTGGTGTTAAGAAAACAGTATACTCATGCCTTGCTGTTTGGAGGAGAAACTAGTACAAACTCAGTGGAGGGGAATTTGACAAAATCTCTCAAAATTATAAATACATGTACCCTTTCCAAATGTGAGAAATGCCATCATACAAATTTATTTATGGCAGCATCATGTGAAAAATCAAAAGATTAGAATTAACCATCAATCAACGTTCATATAATGGAATATTTTACACCTACTAATAAAATTAAGGAAGACTCTTTGTGTATTGATATAGAAGAATCTCCAAAATATTGAAAGACTGAAAAAACAAAGTATATAACTGTGTATAGTATTCTTTGTGTGTGTATGTTTACATATAAACTTATTTGCTTGAATACGCTTAAAATATCTCTGGAAGAATAGGCACAAAAAAATTAACATTGGATTCTCTATGGAGAGGAACTGCGTTTCTGAAGGACATTGTTGGAGAGACACTTTTTAACACATGATGCTTTAAAAAAAATCTTTTTGAATTTTGAACCATGTGTAAAATATATAAATAAATATATAATTTCTACGTAAATACAATTTTACTTTTTTTATGCCACAAGGTGGCAGTGTTAAAAAGGCTTTATGGAAGAGCACAGTATTTTGAAATTGGTCTCATAGCAAATTTTTATTTGGCTTGTAATTTTCAAGGATCTAATCGAGGATTGAAAATGTATAAAATGTATTTTCAGGCAAGACAGCATATTTTGGGAGCCATGTAAATATTTTTTTCTTTAGTTCCCTAGTTTTTCATAGTCAATTTTGTTCTCTTTTTGCTTTAATCAAAGCACTATAGGCCCATGGTACAACAAAACAATCAGATAGTACAAAAGGGCTTTTAATGAAACATCACAGTCTTTCTCTCCATCCCATTTTCATTCCCCAGAGGCAGCTACCTTTTATTATAATTGGGGTTACACGCAAAACTTTGAATAATATGCATATAACTCTAGTTTTTAATTTTACCAACTTTAGATAGTATGTGCTCCCTATATATGAAAGACAGACTTAACTCACTCATATTACCCCCACTTCTATTCTTTTCTTACCAGTTTTTGATAAATTATTTTTGAATGCTTCTAGTGGTTACCTTTATACTTTAAATTGTTCATTTAAGCCTCCAGTTCTTATTCTGTCAATTTTCAACATTATCTCTTAACCACCTGATATGTTAGATAAGGGTGTTACCATCTCAACTCTTCTCTTCTCCTCTCTGCCCCTCTCATCCACCTCCCAACTTTTGTTACCTTTACTTTTTATTTTTTTTAAAAAGCTTGATTGAGATATAATTTACAATCCGTAAAGTTTACTCATTTAAAGTGTACAATTCAATGATTTTTTGTGTATTTACAGAGTTGTTCAACCATCACCATAATCTAACTTTAGAACATTTTCTTTACCCCCCAAAAACGAACCCCATTCCCATAAGCTGTCCCTCCCCAATTCTGCACAACCTTACACAACCACTAACCTGCTTTCTGTCTTCATAGATTTACCTATTCTGGACACTTCATGGAAGTGGAATCATACAATATGTGGTCTTTTGTGACTAGCTTCTTTCACTTTGCATAATGTTTTTGAGGTTCATCGATGTTTTAGAATGTGTTTTATTCCTTTTTATTGCCGAATAATAACCTCATTGTATGGATATACCACATTTTGTTTTTTCATCTTAGGTGACACACATTTTGGTCTTTTCTACTTTTTTTTTCTTGCTATTATGAATAATGTTACTATAAACTGTTGGATTTATTGTTCATTTTATTCTGTAACTGTATTCTATAATCATTTTGTCTGTCTTTAACCATATTTTATAATCGTCTTGTCTGTCTTGATTATGGTTTGATTCTAAAAGTTGAAAAATACCTAATTTGATTACCTTATTGTGTACATGTTGCGCACTACAAGAGCCAAATAGTGCACTGGGATTATATTTACTTCTCTGCAAAAGTGACATCATGGTCTCCTTTTTTCCCCTGTGGCATCTCTTCCAGAGCCTTCCACTTTGTGCCCCAATGTAAACTCATTGCAAGAGGTAATCTGGGGATTGATAATTCCTGGGTGGATCCCATGTCTTTCTCTTTTTTGTTGATTCCTTTTGTTTTAAGGACATTCATCCTCAGGTAACTTCCTCAGAAATAGTTCATGGAGGTAACTTTCTGACGTGTTTGTACATCTGAAAATACCTTTATTTTACCTTCACATTAATTTGGCCAGGTATAGAATTCTTCATTCAAATCTAGAATTCTCAGAGCCTTGAAGAAATTACTTTGTTGTCTTCTGGTACCTAATATCACTGATGATAATTCTTGTGACAATTGGGTTCTCATTCCCTTGTTGGTAGTCTGTTTATCCCCCTTCCCCCTATGAATCTTTTTGTGATCTCTTTATACTTGGTGTTCTGAAACTTCATGATGATGGTATCTACCATGAATCTTGCTTCATTTATCATGTTAGACAGACTCATGTCTTTCTTCAGATCTTGGAAATGTTTTGTCCTTTTTTTGAAAAAATAATTTCTTCTCCATTTTTTCACTTCCCTTTTTTTTGAGGACATAAATGTTGAATCTTAGATGCTACTTTTCATCCCTTTGTCTTTTTTTTGTTTTTTTGTTTTTTTTTTTTTTGCTTAACATTCTGGGAGGTTTTTTGACTTTATCTACCAGTCTTTTAATTAATTTTCTTTTTTTACTTTGGCAATTTTTGTTTTTAACTTTCAGCGGCTTCATTTGTATTCCTGAATGTTCCTTCTTCTTTGAATTCTATTCTTGTTTTATGGGTTACTGACTTCTTAAATCTAAGTATTAATTAGAAGGTTATTTACCCCTCTATTCCCCAAATTATATTTGTTTTTTCTGTGATCAGGTGTTTTGCTTATCTGGACCCTTATCTTTCTTGACACTGGTATTCATAAATGCAGTGATCCTTGGTTTTCTATTCATCTTTAAGACTGAAGGATCAGGTTGATTGTTCTAGGTTGCTAGTTTGAGTTTTCTCTGCCATTGCATTGTAGTCTTTTTCCCCAAGAGGCCTCTTCTTAAACTGACAAGGCTGAGAACTTTGCATGCTTTGGGTAGTTCATGTTGTCTGCAGACTGCTTTAAAGTGTGTGGACAGGAGGCTGATCATCAGACTGAGAGCCTGAACATTACAGATTATAGAATAGGAAGCCTTAGTTCTTCCCAAGCAGATCAGTTTCTTTGGGTAAGAGCCCACTTGTTTTTCTTTTCATTTTGTTGCACTCAAGATAAATGTCAATTGTTTTACACATATATATGGGTAGGGAGTCATTTAAGGGGCCAAATGTTAAGCTTCAGTGTATCCTTGTTTTCAGACCTCCCTCATCTCTCCATCCACCAGCCTCCTCCTGGCCTAGAACCTCCCCAGCTTTCTACCCCAAAGAGTGGCTCTCATCTCCACTTCAGTCTCTTCAGACTTGGACTGTGGGCTTCCTCCACTCTGATTAACCTGCTCTGCTTCTCATCTTCCTGAAATCACTTGATACCTCTCTTCTGATGACTCACCCTTTCGTTTATTCTCCTTACCTTTAATGGTTTATTTCTTTTTGCTCTTTCACATGGTCATTTTCATTTCAGCATTTCAACAGTTTCTCATATTGGAACACACATGTTCCATTACCATGTTGAACTGGAATACTCTGGTGATGATTCTCAGTTCTGCTTTTTTTCTCTTTTCCCCAGATCGTGTGTGAGTGTGTGTGTGTGTGTGTGTGTGTGTGTGTGTTTATAGCAGTAGTTTGCAACCCTAATACATGTCATCATATAAAATTTGGAAGTATGGGAACATGAGAAATGTCTATTACTCACCCAACAGAAATAATTACTATTACAATTACAATGTATTTATTTTCAGTCTTTTCAATATGCATATGATGTATTTTTAAAAACAAACAATATTATACCAAGTAAAATTTTATATCCTGGTCTTTTCACTTATATCATGAACAATTTCTCAAGTCACAAAATGATCATCTCCGACATGATTTTTCAATGTCTACATAGTATTTCACAATAGGGATAGACCATCATTCACTTATTAATTCTTTTGTTTTGGCCATTTTGCTTGGTCCCAGGTTTTTCTTTGTTTTTGTTTTTGAGTTCTGCCAGTTTCTCTCTTTTTTTTTTGAATTTTATTTTATTTATATTTTTATACAGAAGGTTCTTATTAGTTATCCATTTTATAGATATTAGTGTATACATGTCAATCCCAATCTCCCAATTCATCCCACCACCACCACCACCCCCCTTGGTGTCCATACATTTTTTTTCTACATCTGTGTCTCTATTTCTGCCCTGCAAACCAGTTCATCTGTACCATTTTCCTAGTTTCCACATACATGCATTAATATATGATGTTTGTTTTTCTCTTTCTGACTTACTTCACTCCATATGACAGTCTCTAGATCCATCCACATCTCTACAAATGACTCAATTTCATTCCATTTTATGGCTGAGTAATATT
>NC_041214.2:55035640-55038007 GCF_002837175.3 Physeter macrocephalus | reverse complement strand
TGATGATGCCCATTCTAACTGGTGTGAGGTGATACCTCATTGTAGTTTTGATTTGTATTTCTCTAATAATTAGTGATGTTGAGCAGCTTTTCATGTGCTTCTTGGCCATCTGTATGTCTTCTTTGGAGAAGTGTCTATTTAGGTCTTCTGCCCATCTTTGGATTGGGTCTTTGTGTTTTTAATATTGACCTGCATGAGTTGTTTATATATTTTGGAGATTAATCCTTTGTCCATTGATTCGTTTCCAAATATTTTCTCCCATTCTGAGGGTTGTCTTTTCATCTTGTTTATGGTTTCCTTTGCTGTGCAAAAGCTTTTAAGTTTCATTAGGTACCATTTGTTTATTTTTGATTTTATTTCCATTACTCTAGGAGGTGGATAAAAAAAGATCTTGCTGTGATTTATGTCAAAGAGTGTTCTTCCTATGTTTTCCTCTAAGAGTTTTATAGTGTCCCATATTACATTTAGATCTTTAATCCATTTTTAGTTTTTTTTTGTTTGTTTTGTTTTTTTTTCTTTTGTGGTATGCGGGTCTCTCACCGTTGTGGCCTCTCCGGTCGTGGAGCACAGGCTCAGGATGCACAGGCCCAGCGGCCATGGCTCACGGGCCCAGCCGCTCTGCAGCATGTGGGATCCTCCCGGACTGGGGCACGAACCCATGTCCCCTGCATTGGCAGGCAGACTCTCAACCACTGCGCCACCAGGGAAGCCCTGAAGAACCTCTTTTTAAAATTTGTTGCAAGGCAGGTATACTGGCATCAAATTCTCACAATTCTGTTTGTGGAGAAAGTCTTAATTTCTCCTTCACTTTTGCAGGATAATTTCACAAGGCATAGAATTCTAGGTTAGTGTTTTTTTCCTCTCATTACTTTAAATATTTAATACATTTTCTTTTTACTTGAATGGTTTCTGAGAAGTCAGATATAATTCTTATCTTTGCTCTTCTATAGTAAGGGTTTTTTTTCCCCTCTACTTCTTGGGATTGCATTGAATCTGTAGATTGCTGTGGGTAGTATAGTCATTTTCACAATATTGATTCTTCCAATCCAAGAACATGGTATATCTCTCCATCTGCTGGTATCATCTTTAATTTCTTTCAGCAGTGTCTTATAGTTTTCTGCATACAGGTCTTTTGTCTCCCTAGGTAGGTTTATTCCTAGGTATTTTATTCTTTTTGTTGCAAAGGTAAATAGAAGTGTTTCCTTAATTTCTCTTTCAGATTTTTCTTCATTAGTGTATAGGAATGCAAAAGATTTCTGTGCATTAATTTTGTATCCGGCTACTTTACCAGATTCATTGATTAGCTCTAGGAGTTTTCTGGTGGCATCTTTTTTTTTTTTTTTTTTGCTGTACTCGGGCCTCTCACCGTTGTGGCCTCTCCCGTTGCGGAGCACAGACTCTGGACGTGCAGGCTCAGCGGCCTTGCATCTCTGGGATAAATCCCACTTGATCTTGGTGTATGATCCTTTTAATGTGCTGTTGGATTCTGTTTGCTAGTGTTCTGTTGAGGATTTTTTCATCTATATTCATTAGTGATATTGGTCTGTAATTTTCTTTTTTTTTGTAGTATCTTTGTCTGGTGTCTGTAATTTTCTTTTTCTGAAGTATCTTTGTCTGGTTTTTGTATCAGGGTGATGGTGGCCTCGTAGAATGAGTTTGGGAGTGTTCCTTCCTCTGCAGTTTTTTGGAAGAGTTTGAGAAGGATGGGTGTTAGCTCTTCTCTAACTCTTTGATAGAATTCACCTGTGAAGCCATATGGTCCTGGACTTTGGTTTGTTGGAAGATTTTTAATCACAGTTTCAATTTCATTACTTGTGATTAGTGTGTTCATATTTTCTATTTCTTCCTGGTTCAGTCTTGGAAGGTTATACCTTTCTAAGAATTTGTCCTTTTCTTCCAGGTTGTTCATTTTATTGGGATAGAGTTGCTCGTAGTAATCTCTCATGATCCTTTGTATTTCGGCAGTGTCTGTTTTAACTTCTCCTTTTTCATTTCTAATTTTATTGATTTGAGTCCTCTCCCTCTTTTTCTTCATGAGTCTGGCTAATGGTTTATCAATTTTGTTTATCTTCTCGAAGAACCAGCTTTTAGTTTTATTGATCTTTGCTATTTTCTTTGTTTCTATTTCATTTATTTCTGCTCTGATCTTTATGATTTCTTTCCTTCTACCACTTTGGGTTTTGTTTGTTCTTCTTTCTCTACTTCCTTTAGGTGCAAGGTTAGGTTGTTTATTTGAGATGTTTGTTGTGTCTTGAGGTATCATTTTATTGGGATAGAGTTGCTCGTAGTAATCTCTCATGATCCTTTGTATTTCGGCAGTGTCTGTTTTAACTTCTCCTTTTTCATTTCTAATTTTATTGATTTGAG
>NC_041214.2:55035138-55035630 GCF_002837175.3 Physeter macrocephalus | reverse complement strand
ATTTTTTATTTTTATTTTTATTTTATTTTATTTTATTTTTTTGTGGTATGCGGGCCTCACACTGCTGTGGCTTCTCCCGTTGCGGAGCACAGGCTCCGGACGCGCAGGCTTAGCGGCCATGGCTCACGGGCCCAGCCACTCCGCGGCATGTGGGATCCTCCCAGACCGGGGCGCGAACCCGGTTCCCCTGCATTGGCAGGCGGACGCGCAACCACTGCGCCACCAGGGAAGCCCCATCCCATAGGTTTTAGATCGTTGTGTTTTCATTGTCATTTGTCTGTAGGTATTTTTTGATTTCCTCTTTGATTTCTTCAGGGATCTCTTGGTTATTTAGTAATGTATTGTTTAGACTCCATGTGTTTGTGTTTTTTACGTTTTTTTCCCTGTAATTCACTTCTAATCTCATAGAGTTGTGGTCAGAAAAGATGCTTGATATGATTTCAATTTTCTTAAATTTAGTGAGGCTTGATTTGTGACCCAAGATGTGATCTA
>NC_041214.2:55027848-55034041 GCF_002837175.3 Physeter macrocephalus | reverse complement strand
CTCGGTGTGTTTCTCCTTGGGTTTATCCTGTATGGGACTCTCTGTGCTTGCTAGACTTGGGTGGCTATTTCCTTTTCCATGTTAGGGAAGTTTTTGACTATAATCTCTTCAAATATTTTCTCTGGTCCTTTCTCTCTCTCTTCTCCTTCTGGGACCCCTATAAAGCTAATGTTGTTGCGTTTAATGTTGTCCCAGCAGTCTCTTAGGCTGTCTTCATTTCTTTGCATTGTTTTTTCTTTATTCTGTTCCACAGCTGTGAATTCCACCATTCTGTCTTCCAGGTCACTTATCTGTTCTTCTGCCTCAGTTATTCTGCTATTGATTCCTTCTAGTGTAGTTTTCATTTCAGTTATTGTATTGTTCATCTCTATTTGTTTATTCTTTAATTCTTCTAGGTCTTTGTTAAACATTTCTTGCATCTTCTCGATCTTTGCCTCCATTCTTTTTCCGAGGTCCTGGATCATCTTCACTGCCTTTATTCTGAATTCTTTTTCTGGAAGTTTGCATATCTCCACTTCATTTAGTTGTTTTTCTGGGTTTTTTTCTTGTTCCTTCATCTGGTACATAGCCCTCTGCCTTTTCATCTTGTCTGTCTTTTTGTGAATGTGGTTTTCATTCCACAGGCTGCAGGATTGTAGTTCTTCTTGCTTCTGCAGTCTGCCCTCTGGTGGATGGGGCTATCTAAGAGGCTTGTGCAAGTTTCCTGATGGGAGGGACTAGTGGTGGGTAGAGCTGGCTGTTGCTCTGGTGGGCAGAGCTCAGTAAAACTTTAATCCACTTTTCTGCTGATGGGTGGGGCTGGGTTCCCTCCCTTTTGGCTATTTGGCCTGAGGTGACCCAACACTGGAGCCTACCTGGTCTCTTTGGTGGGGCTAATGGCAGACTCTGGGAGGGCTCACGCCAAGGAGTACCTCCCAGAACTTCTGCTGCCAGTGTCCTTGTCCTCACGGTGAGACACAGCCACCCCCCACCTCTGCAGGATACCCTCCAACACTAGCAGGTAGGTCTGGTTCAGTCTCCTACGGGGTCACTGCTCCTTCCCCTGTGTCCCGATGTGCACACTACTTTGTGTGTGCCCTCCAAGAGTGTAGTCTCTGTTTCTCCCAGTCCTGTCGAAGTCCTGCAATCAAATCCTGCTGGCCTTCAAAGTCTGATTCTCTAGGAATTCCTCCTCCCATTGCCAGACTCTCAGGTTGAGAAGCCTGACGTGGGGCTCAGAACTTTCACTCCAGTGGGTGGACTTCTGTGGTGTAAGTGTTCTCTAGTTTGTGAGTCACCCACCCAGCAGTTATGGGATTTGATTTTATTGTGATTGTGCCCCTCCTACCATCTCATTGTGGCTTCTCCTTTGTCTTTGGATATGGGGTATCTTTTTGGGTGAGTTCCAGTGTCTTCCTGTCGATGATTGTTCAGCAGTTAGTTGTGATTCTGGTCGGTCCCAGGTTTTTTTGTTTGTTTCTTAATTTGTTGTCATAGAACATATCTATCACCTCTGGCGTTTCTTCTGTGCTTTTATACTAGTCTTTTTTTTTTTTTTTGGCCACACCGTGTGGCATGCGGGATATTAGTTCTGTGACCAGGGATCAAACCCGTGCCCCCTGCAATAGAAGTGCAGAGTCTTAACCACTAGACTGCCAGGGAAATCTCTATACTAGTCATAATGGCAGTTCAGAACTGTACTCTGTTTTACACAATAAGGAATTTATTGAAAGGAAAGCAGATAGCCCACAAAATACTACAAATCACCTGGAACTTATGATTTATTAACGTGTATATGCACAAGTTCAGGTAAGGGCTTCTCTTTTCTTAGTCATGGAGAAGAAGAACTCATCTCCTGTTGCCTTCCTGCACGCTCTGAGAGGTCCACTTTACCTGCTGCGTGGAGCTCACTGTACAGCATTTCTCCTAGATGTTCCCTTTTCATTCCACTCCCCTCCTTCTTCCCCTTCCCTATCCCTTCTGGTCAGACTTGCCCCTGATATTTGTCAGGCCTGGGGCAAAAGTACAAATTTGAATCAATATTATTATATCTAAATATTTAAATGTTACAAATTAACTTAAAGTTAAAAAAAAACGTTGTGTTCTGTCTTCCTCCTTGACCTTCATAGTAACCTGGAAGGCTGAGTTCTAATTTAGAATTCTTTTTCTGTGCCAGGATGTGATGACACAGGTAGAGCCAGCCATTGGTCGTCAGCCTCAGGCCCTTGGTCCACCCTGCTTCTTTTCCACCTTCTACTCAATCCTTCACCTGCCTGTGGCTGCCAGGAGACGAGACCCTGGAAAAGGGCTCAGTGTTTGGCCAGAATCCTGGGGTCCCAGTACACAGAGCATGGCCCAGAAGAGCGGGGATGCAATTCCTTATACGCCTCACTCTTGTAGGGAAGTGTGACCAAAGAAGGAGTGGAGGGGGTGCTTCCACGCTGGGTCCAGTGTGGAGCTATTTGGTCCACCTCAGACTATAATTCTTCCTGAAGCCTCCTTTGTCTCTTAGAGTTCACAGTGACCTCACCTTTGCCTTTCATGCTCCCAGAGCATTCACCACTGATATCACTCATTTGAGCATTTAATCATGTATTCACTGTGCTGTCACTTAGCTATTTCCTTACAGTGTAGGTTTCCTGGCTCCCCAACTAAGAAGACCTGGGTTCATATCTTATAAGTGTCAAATATTTCAGTCATCACAACTGATGCTTTATAAATACTTGATAAATCAAATGGCAAAAAAAAACCCACAGTAGACTAAACCAATGTTAATAACTTCGTTCTCAACTTAATGTCTTATTTGATATTTCAAATGTGACCATTTATGTTTTTGCCATAATTGCAGTATTACATCTTTTGATTGTGTGAAACACACATACACATAAACACACACACCCTGGAAAAGCATCTTTTAATAGGTGGAAACTAGCGTTGTGATAAAATTTTTTATATATCTGGCTCCAAATGTAACTATTACATGGAAAAATTTTAAGTAAGCCAATACACTAGAATTACTGCCTTCAGTATAGGACATGCTGAGAAAAGAGTTTCAACATAGCATAAAATAATCAGTTAATCAAGCCACAGATACTTCCTAAACATCTTTCATTTACTAAATACTGTACAAAGCTCTAGGTCCTAGGAGTATTCAGTAGTAAATAAAATAAGACAAGGTCCCTTATCTCATGGAGCTTATATTCAAACTGATTATAGCAGAATACTGTTTTATATATATATATATATATATATATATATATTTATTTATTTATTTATCATTTATAAATGGTGTAATGATAAATGTATCAGATATATTTATCATTAGGCACTGCAGTTGCGACTCTAAACCCGAATCCAGGCCAATAAGTATGCAGGGGTCTGAGAAAGAACTTGACAGGATCAGTGTGGAGTCATTGCTTACACAGTAGCTACATCCTTCCTGCTGTTCTGAATTTCCTATAAATACCAAGAGGATAACAGGAAGAGTGGCACCACCTCAGGACGACCTGCTCACCTCTCTTCATGTTCCATCTTCTTTCCTTAGGACTGTAGTTCCAATTTTTCCAAAGACTATTTAGATTACACAATCAAATTCTGTGTTGTCTTGGGTTTGATTTTGAAAACCCTAATTAAGGCTCCTTAACGTTCCTCCCTAGCAGTTTGCCTAAAAGCTTTTTAGGGACCACTGAGAACAAAGTTAGTTTCCTGGCTGCTCTGAATGGACTTTATTATTCCTGCTCTTCCCTAAATCTTTCAAGTGGAAACAGAAAGGAAATAGGAAGGAGGAGGAGGAAGGACACACAACCTTGTTCAGGCTCTTGGAAAGCATCACCTCCCAGGCTGCCCCACGCCAGCAAGGGAGCTTCTGTATCAGAGAAGTGATGCAACATTGGTTACCTCAAGTTTTGCTGCCTGATCCACCGACAGCTCCCATGGGGTGCAGACCCTGAATTGGTAGCGGAATGTCTACCCTGAGGCCCAGTGAGGCAACCCACCCAGAGACTGGAGTAGAGAACAGGCAGAGAGACTGCAGAGAGGGTATGGCAGAGACTCGGGGGTCTGCAGGCAGCAAGAGTTGGGGAAAGCCAGGCAGCTAGGGGAGCCCCATTGGGAGCACTGCCCACTGGAAAGAGCCCAGTCACCACTCACACCAGCCTCAGACTTGAGCCACGAATTCCAGAAGCACAGAGAGACTGAGTGGACAATGGATTTTGCACAGCTTCCAGGTACAAAACCAAAAACTGAACATGACTCCAGGGACCTTGCCTTACCCCAACAAGTTGCACAAAGTCACAGAGGAACAACTGTCTCCCCATCATCCAGACCCACCTTAACGAGAGGAGGAGCCTCAAGAGACTGAGTATTACCTAAGGAAACTTTTTAAAGTATAAGATTGAACTAAGCTTTAAACTGGCATTTCTTTTAAAGACATTGTTTTTGTAAGAACTAGTTGAGACAAAGCTCGTGGGGAAGGTCTCCAGATCTGCTAGAGCAGCTAGAGTTTAAAATGAAGAAGGTACATTTTATCTTCACATCCAAGTTGCAGAATGTTAAGTTAGGATTCTCTAGAGAAAAAGAACTGAGAGAGAGAGAGAGAGAGAGATTATGAGGAATTGGGCAGTCAGTTATGGAGGCTGAGAAGTCCCAATTTGTTGTGTGCAAGTTGGAGGCCCTGGAAAGCCAGTAGTATAGTTTCAGTTCAGCCCAAAACCAGAGAACCAGGACCCACTGGCGTAAGTCCCATTGGGTGCAGGAGAAATGTAGGAGAAGACTGATGTTCCAGCTCAAGCAACAGGCAGAGTGAATTCTCCCTTCCTCTTTCTTTTTGTTTGATTCAGGTCCCCAATGGATTGGATGAGGCCCACCTACACTAGGGAGGGCAATCTGCTTGACTCAGTCTACTGATTCAGATGCTAATCGGAAACACCCTCACGGACACACTCAGAAATCATGTTTAACTAGATATCTGTGCATTCTATGGCCTAGTCAAGTTGACACAGAAATTAATGCATCAGAGATGCATTCTTTTGAACACTGAAATGGGGAAGGATCTATTTGTGGTCCTTTCTCTTCCTCTCTGGACCTCCAATCATAAAGCTGCCTAAGCATGATTCTTGATATGCTAATGGAAGAGACAAAAGTTTTATAGGTGCTTTGTTTCTCAAGACAATAGCGTAGCATGTCTTACAAAGCTATTGTCTTATTTCAGAATTTTATTTTTGAATGTCAGAAGCTAATATTACCAGTAATATTCCCAATTTCTCTTCCAGGAAGACAGATGTCCAGGGCCAACTGCAATGGTCATTTATTCATAAAGACAAGGTATAATGCTCACTAGTGATTTCAAAATATTGTTTCAAGTATAAACACATGTTATTACTTATGCAAATTTCTTTTGAAGCAATTTTTGCATACAGCAATCCTTACTCCCTCACACTCTTGAACTGAAGGTATAGAATCATTACAATGTGTTATAGGCAGAAAAAAAGAAAGAAAGAAAAAAGAAAAAAGAAAGAAAAGAAAGAGAAATAGGTAGCCTCTAATGAAGTAGAGACTGTCCACCAACACTGTGCACTTGCAGACACTGATTCTTTGGTTCCCTTCTTAGGCCCTTAGTGTGGTAGAAAGAATATGCACATGTGTGTTCAGCAGGCCTGGGTTTGAATCTTACCTCTGCCTTCTTTACTAGATGAGAACAACTCAATCAATCTAAGACTCAGTTTTTTCATCTGAGAAAAATACATGTTTTGTCTCCTGGTAAAATTAAATGAGGTAATAAATGATATATGCTAAGTGCCAAGAAGGAGGAGGAGAAGGAGAAGGAGAAGAAGAAGAAGGTGGGGGGAGGGGAGGAGACAAAGAGAAAGAAGAAAAGAGCATAGCCAAAGCTATGGCTTTTTTTTTTTTAATTTTTTTAACATCTTTACTGGAGTAAAATTGCCCCACAATGGTGTGTTAGCTTCTGCTCTACAACAAAGTGTATCAGCTATACATATACACACATCCCCACATCTCCTCCCTCTTGCGTCTCCCTCCCTCCCACCCTCCCTATCCCACCCTTCTAGGTGGTCACAAAGCACTGAGTTGATCTCCCTGTGCTATGGGGCTGCTTCCCACTAGCTATCTATTTTATATTTGGTAGTGTATATAAGTCCATGCCACTCTCTCACTTCATCCCAGCTTACCCTTCCCCGTCCCCGTGTCCTCAAGTCCA
>NC_041214.2:55026006-55026302 GCF_002837175.3 Physeter macrocephalus | reverse complement strand
GTTCCATTGATCTGTATTTCTGTTTTTGTGTCAGTACCATACTGTCTTGATTACTGTAGCTTTGTAGTATAGTCTGAAGTCAGGGAGCCTGATTCCTCCAACTCTGTTTTTCTTTCTCAAGATTGCTTTTGCTATTCGGGGTCTTTTGTGTTTCCATACAAATTGTTAAATTTTTTTGTTCTAGTTCTGTGAGAAATGCCATGGTAGTTTGATAGGGATTGCATTGAATCTGTAGATTGCTTTGGGTAGTATAGTCATTTTCACAATGTTGATTCTTCCAATCCAAGAACATGGTA
>NC_041214.2:55015480-55025602 GCF_002837175.3 Physeter macrocephalus | reverse complement strand
GAGGTAAGTTCCCTCTACGCCTACTTTCTGGAGGATTTTTTTCATAAATGGGTTTTGAATTTTGTCAAAAGCTTTTTCTGCATCTATTGAGATGATCATATGGTTTTTCTCCTTCAATTTGTTAATATGGTGTATCACACTGATTGATTTGCATATACTGAAGAATCCTTGCATTCCCAGGATAAACCCCACTTGATCATGGTGTATGATCCTTTTAATGTGCTGTTGGATTCTGTTTGCTATTATTTTGTTGAGAATTTTGCATCTACGTTCATCAGTGATATTGGCCTGTAGTTTTCTTTCTTTGTGACATCTTTGTCTGGTTTTGGTATCAGGGTGATGGTGGCCTTGTAGAACGAGTTTGGGAGTGTTCCTCCCTCTGCTATATTTTGGAAGAGTTTGAGAAGGATAGGTGTTAGCTCTTCTCTAAATGTTTGACAGAATTCGCCTGTGAAGCCATCTGGTCCTGGAAATCTATGGCTTTTGAGCATAGCATGGCTACCAAGAATGACTATAGTTAATCCTCTCACAAAATCCTTCTTAGCAAGCTCTGTTTCCTTTATGTCTCAAATATTACCACTAAACTTATCTTCTGTATTTTCCATTTTGATTTCCCTTTTTAATCTCTTTCTCCTTCTTTTGGACAGCATGGGCCTTAAGGTTTTTAGGAAATTGAGCAGGGGAGAATAATTGGGCTTAAAAATCCTTCTGCATGGGCTTCCTTGGTGGTGCAGTGGTTGAGAGTCTGCCTGCTGATGCAGGGGACACGGGTTTGTGCCCCAGTCTGGGAAGATCCCACATGCCGCGGAACGGCTGGGCCCGTGAGCCATGGCCGCTGAGCCTGCGCGTCCAGAGCCTGTGCTCCACAATAGGAGAGGCCACAACAGTGAGAGGCCCGCATACCGCAAAAAAATTTAAAAAAAAATCCTTCTGCATGTAGAATTACTGAAAAATAGAATATTCCTAGTTAGTTGAACTTTTTTTTTTTGTAGCTTAAAACAACACACATTTATTATCTCACAGTTTCTGTGATTCAGAGTCTAGCCCTGGTTTACCTGGGTTCTCTGCTTCACGATCTCGCCAGACTACAACCAAGGTGTTAGTTAGGCTGTATTCTCATCTTGAAGTTTGACTGTGGAAGGGTCCACTTTGAGGCTCACTCAGGTTGTTGTTCCTTGAAGCTGTAGGCCCTTAGCTCCTACAGGCTACCTGCAGATCCTTGCCATGTGGGTCCCTTCACAGGCAGTTCATAGCATGGGTGTTTGCTTCTTCAAAGTCAGCAGGGGAGTGAGGGCAAGACAGCCAGCAAGATGGAATCTTATAAGCATAACATAATCATGGGAGTGACATTTATCACCTTTACCATAATCTATTGGTTTGAAGCAAGTCACAGGTCCTATCCACACTCAGGGGAGGGGATCATACAAGAGGGTGAACATCAGAAGTTGGGATCATAGGGTCACTAGATAGTTCAACTTTTAAACTTGTTTTCACAGATGATTTCCTTCCTCCCTTATGGATTCCTCAAGAATCAGTTTTTAAATTGTGAGTTAAGAATAATGGTTTGCCTTAAACTTTTTGTGAAATGAGGTGGGATGTCCACATAGCTAAAAAGAACCAAAATAATTTGCTCTTCGTGTATTGAGGCAACTGAGACTATTCATTAAAGGGGATGTATACTTCGAGCTATTTCTCAGTCACCTTCATGCTTTTTACTGCTGGCTTCCCTTTATCACAGGCACGGTTCAGAAGTACTATGGCTATAAAAGCAAACAAATCTCTGTGTAATGAGCATCAGGTAGTTATCAAACCCCTGGCCTCTTAGCAACAAGATTTCGTTTATCCAAAATTAAATCCACAGCTATTAATATTTAGTATACTAAATATTTAGCTATACTAAAATTAAAATCCATTTGTAAACATTTACCTAGTTCACAGCTTCTTCAATACTGGCAAATAGTGTATAGACAGGAGTGATAAAATTATTCATTAGATTTTTTTCCTGCACCTAAAACTACATACAGTGACTCCCTAATAACCTTGGATTTGCTTTCATGAAGAATCTAATCACTGCTTTTCTACTTGTGTGTGAAGGAATAGGAAGAAAACATTACCTGTTAAATAAGCCAATGTGCTGCCATTAAATAACTAGAGTGATGACTAGCATGATTGTTTAGTTTTTCTAAATGTTATTCTTATAATTTGTAATAATTGTTATTCATTCACAGCAGACCTGGAATGGTGAGAGAGAACTGTGAATTGAGAGTCATTTAAGGTAGATGGATCTGTCTACTCCTTCCACTGTGTATTTGTCTTAAAAGATTAGGTTTTAATATAACTGATGAATGATAGTTTATGAGATGCTAAACAACTTTTAATATTTGCCTTTGAAATAAAGTTAATTTTAGAACAAAATTTCACTTAAAGATGGTTCCATTAAAAAATCCTTCTATTCATTGGAAGATAACCTAATTTAAATAGCTCTAGGGTGCAAAAAAGCTTGCCAGGTGTGGGCTTCCCTGGTGGCGCAGTGGTTGAGAATCCGCCTGCCGATGCAGGGGACATGGGTTCGTGCCCCGGTCCGGGAAGATCCCACATGCCGCGGAGTGACTGGGCCCGTGCGCCATGGCCGCTGCGCCGAGAGACCACAACAGTGAGAGGCCCGCGAACCGCAAAAAAAAAAAAAAAAAAAAAAAGCTTCCCAGGTGTATTCTGAGGCTATGTAGATTAAAAGAAGCACAAGGAGTGTCTGAGATCTGTGTATATAAATAGATGTTACCTCTCTCTCTCTAGGTAGGGTGGTAGAGATATTCCTCTAGCCTGAGTCAGAAAGTTCCTTTCCATAAAAGTAAGACTTCTGTTGCACCCTAAAGGAGAAGAAGGATGGATTGTGCCAAAAATAAAGGAGGGGGGCTATTCATAGATAAAGAAGATTCTGGGCAATGCGTGGAACTAGAGAAGAGATTCTGTATGAAGTTTAATCACACTGGAGATCAGAATGGTGACTTTGGACCGCATATGCAGTGATGACCAAGGGACACAAACCTGAGGTATAAAAGACTTTTGTATGAAAGCAGATGGCCACACACTGTCTCACGGAGGAGGTGGCTACCCAGCGCCCCGCCCCCCAACCAAGGCCCTTACTCTGGAAAGTAATCAAGCCGTTGTGTGCTCTGTGACCTACCCTGAGAATTGCTCCCATTCTTCCCTTGTTTCCTTTCTTTTCCTCAAATTCCATAGCAGGAAGTTGTAATGCCAACTAGTTCAAATACCTAGAGATGCACTTTTTTTCCGTGATATTCCTCTTCCTCATTTCTCTAGTTCTTGCCACATCTGTGGGAAAGCACATTTTGAATTCCAAACAGTTTAAAAGCAAACATCTGAAATATGCCAATTTGGAATATGAGAATTTTCTCCCTAGGCTCAAGGAACTCATATTGTTACTTATTTTAATATACATTTATCCATCTTTTTACACCTGCATTTACTAGGTATTGAATACATGAAAAAGTAAAAAGAATTAATACACTTCCTAGTAAATACACATATATTATTCTTATTTATTTATTATTCTTATAGACCTGGGGCTATAAATTCCATCAGGACAATCACCTCACAGGTATAATATCAAGGACCAGGCTGAGATTTATTTTTAAATTTTGTTTAAAGTTATTTTACAATTACTTACTTTCAAACAGAATTATAATAATTGATCTATTACCCCTTCCCAAAAAAGACTGGGGAAGAGAGAACACGCAGAAATTCAGGGCAATGTTTTACTGTTTCTAATGTTTCTGTCTTCGTTACAGTGAGTGGTTTCATTGTGACTTAATCGCCGGATACATGGGGGAGATTTCTCCAGAGGGAGAGAAGGTGAAGGAGAGGTAACGGCTTCTGAGTGACCCCAAGTAGCCAACGCAGGGTCCAGGTGGCCACGGCATTCTCTTCAGAGGTTAATCCCTTTTTTTGTCTTTTAAACAGAATGGTAATCACCTGTGATAAAAACCAAACCAACTCCACACTGCTTCCTCTCCAGCTCTACCTCCATCCGCAGTCAGCCAGAGGTTTGACTCTTCAAATAGGATGTTTGCAGTGAGACAGGCAAGAAGCCCCCAAAACTTTAACTCTCTAAATTCCTGAAGATGGGCTTTCACACGAACCGAAGGATTTTAAAGCGTGTAAGTCTTCTCCCTCCCCATTTGCCAGACACCTCAGGGCCCACCCTGTTTGCAAGGGTCTGGCCAGGAAAAGCACTCATGTCCGCTATGCCCGGATGGCCGTTGCTGCTATTGTGTCTCACTGGCACTCGGTGTCTTTTTTTGAGGCTGGCCTTCCATTATCACAGGTGGTTACTGTTGTCCACTGAGTGATTGTACCCACAGACCAGGTGGGGCACAAGCCTGAAGTGATCCTTTTAATCAGGACTCTCCTTCCCTCAATGCCAGGCTTAGCCAAGTAGGACCCTCAGTGGGGCGAGCCCCATGCAGGACATCCCCACCCTGGAAGCTCTATGTCACCGCTGGTCCTGGCATTCACCCCTTGGGGACCAAAACCACTGTCCCCACTCCCTCTCAGGCTGGTCAGTTTCTTCTTTCCAACTCTTGAAGCACAGGGGACTGATGACCCCACTCCCTAGGACATAGAGATCTGGGCTTATCCTTCTTCAGGCAGCCACCCTGGGAGGCAGGCATATCCAGACCGCCCTGGCATCTCTCACTCTAAAGCTGGAAGAAAAGTCATTTTATCTGCAGGGGCACATATGGCAGATAAGCTGCTGAAGCAGGAACTCATTTTAACTTTCGTGCCTCTCCCTCACCCACTTTTCTGGATATCACTGCTCATTCCCACCTACCACCCCCAATAATTGCCATGTTTCTAAAGTTTCTCAGTCCCTCAAACCTCAATGCCTGTCTACTACTCTATGGGGTGTATTAGAAAATTTTTAAAGAAGCAAATGTGATTGAAGGTGAAATAAGAAATATAAACCTACAAAATTAAAAGGACTATAGAAATAAAAATAATCATTAGTATATAGATTTATATTCTATACCAGAAGGGTAGTTATGTGTATATATGTGTGTGTATAGGTGTATGTGGTTATTTTAGTGATAGTTTCTCTCAAACTAAACAAATATGTAAATGAGCAAGAATACTATAGCATAGGCTTCAATTTGCCCACAGTGGATACAACTCAGTGGTTAAGCGTTCAATGGCCAGCATCATTATGGTCAGCAGTTATTAGCAAGGCCTTTGAACTATAAAATTTCTACCTGGAGGAAACCCTAACAGCAGCAATCACTTTGGTTTGAGACTTGGTTCAAGTCCTAAACACACCAACAGCATTTCAAGATGAATGATCCTTAACAGTGGCTGAGTTTCTTAGGTTCTTTTCCACGGGAAGATTGACATTTTCCTTTCTTCTTGCATTGAGTCATTTGTTAGCGTTGTTTTCATCTAGAGTCACTACTCAATATAAAGTGTAACATTAATGTAACCCATTTTCTTCATGATGACTAGAGCTTTTTGTTTGGTGACTATGGTCTGCGAAGATCAGTATAATCCTGAAAGGACTTACTGAAGAGCCTGCCTCAGACCTTGTGTTTTACCCAACTCTCCACGTCTCTCACTTGGGCCTTATTTCACAGTCAGCCTTGAAAGAAACAGTGTATCTGTTTGTTTGTGGGACCAAACGACTTGGGTGGAGGAGGGAGGAGAATAGAATGAACGCAGGAAGAGAGGAGGCAGGGTCTCTGGAACTTTCTCTCCTCTGCAGCCCTGTGCCTCACTTCCTCATGCTAAATACCAAACACTAGGGGTGGGAGGGTGGGAGAATCCAGGTTTGCTGCCCTCCCCCAATTTGGAATTTTTAAAAAGTATTACTTAAAAGATTTAAAAGATACTGCTGGGCTTCCCTGGTGACGCAATGGTTGAGAGTCCGCCTGCCGATGCACGGGACACGGGTTCGTGCCCCGGTCCGGGAAGATCCCACATGCCGGGGAGCGGCTGGGCCCGTGAGCCATGGCCGCTGAGCCTGCGCGTCCGGAGCCTGTGCTCCGCAACGGGTGGGGCCACAGCAGTGAGAGGCCCGCGTACCGCAAAAAAAAAAAAAAAAAGATACTACTTATATTTAGTTACTTTCTTATTTCTGCTAGTGCAGATATTTGTCGTAATTGTTACAAATTTAAACCTTCATGTATTTGCAAAGGGGAAGAACTGCATGGCTTTGAGGAACTGCTGGGATCCAAAGAGCCCTGGGAGTACCGGCCTTTAGAGCTTTGGAAGGGAATTCAGAGATCAGTGCTCTCATTTGACGGATGAGAAGCATGAGGTGGTGCAGTGGGTTAGTGGCAAGGCAGGGACCCAAGTTTCTCCTCCCCGGGTTTAGTGCTTGATCACAAAAGCTGACTCACTCTTTAGGAAATGTTTGGGTTCTCACCACGTGCCAGACACAGTTCTGGGCTTAGTCCCCCTCCTCAGTGAATGTACATGTTAGGTGGTAGTGAGTGCCAGTCTTAGGGGAGGTGCAGGGTGCTGTGCGAGGGGAGAGGAAGTCTAGAGGCAGGAGCTCCAAGCCTCTCTAAGTAATAATGGCAAGTCATCTGGCATGATTGGCGCATGAGGAAGGAGAAAACAAGAGGGAGTGCAGGGGCTAGAGAACGGGGCAGGGTAAGACCTGGAAGAGCTGTGCAAGCTGGTGGGGAGCCACACAAGGATTCTGAGAAGGACAGTAACCTGGTAAAGTCTGTGCTTTAGAAAACCCTCTCTGGCTGCAGAAGGATGAAGAAGTTACTCCAGAGCTTCCCAGTGTGGAAAGAATGGCTTTGAAGTAAGCCCAGATTATGAACCCTCTAGCCTCTGGGCCAACAGACAGAACCTGACAGCTCTTCCAGCAGCTTCAAATGGTTGTCCCAGTGTGCTAGATGAAAGTCGTCATTTTCTGTGTGTGATGAGAGATATGAGATACTATGAGATATACTAGTATACTAGAGATATACTATGATGAGAGACAGATGGGAAATCACTGCCTTGAAGGAGAGCCAAACTCCAGGTGGTGAGCTGCTTAGATAGGAGATCCAAGAGGGAATCATATTGACCTGAACCAAGAGGTCAGGACCTGACTCGAGACTTCGTAATTTCCTGGTTATAGAGAGTGAGGGGGAAGTAGGAGTAAGAGACCCCTACTCTTGGGCAACTAGAAGGGTGATGGTGCCATTCACTGAGATGGGGAATGCAGGCAAAGAGCTTGTTTGTGGGGAAGGACTATGAGTTAGGACGCGTTAATGGTGAGGTGCCTGGAAGACATCCGAGAAGAGATGTCCAATGAGCAGGAAAAGCTGTGGCTCTGGAGCAGAGAAGGAAGTCTAGGCTAAAGTGTAGATTTGGGAATCCTCAGCCTGTCTATAGAACCTGAAGCTATGACAGTGAATAAGATTGGCCAAGAGAAATGTATGGAGTGAAAGGAAAATGGGCCCAAGAAAGGAGCATCAGCATATAGGCGTGGGCATAGAAAAGAACTTCTAAAAGAGAAGACATGGCCAGAGTTAAGGAAGAAGATCAAAGGCTGGGGTGTCCTGAAAGCCAAAAATAGAGCTTTTCTAGAAGATAGAGAAGGTTAAGGGTGTAAAATGCCACCAAAGCTTGTTGTGTGGGGCTATAAATAACCCCCAACCCCTGGTATCCATTTGTATTCTCAATATGCATGGATATTGGGACTATCGGAAAGAGGAAAAAGACCAAAAAGAAGTACTATGTGAGGTGATGTGTATCAACTAGCCTTGTAGTGGTAAACATTTCACAATATGTACCTATGTCACATCATCACGATGCATGCCTTAAATTTACACAACGTCATTTGTCAATTATATCTCGATACAGCTGGGGGAAAAAAAAACAACAAAAAGAGGAAAAAGACACTGTTGCCTAGGTGTGTGGAAGAGATGGAGAAAGATAAAGGAAATGGAGACCCCGAGAGTGTCAGGCAGAAGCTGTGGGGACTGGATAATGAGGGACCTTATGAGACTTTGGCTCTAAGGGATACAGAACTGGAGACAGGGGTCTCATTTCTATGCAATACCAGGACCACTGTCTGCCTGGGCTCACCAAGCAGCTTGGGGGCAGCATCAGAGCCAGCCTCTAATGACTTGAAGAGGCAGTGATCTCAGTTTAAGATCTTGGAGAGAAGAGCAAGAGTGCATGTGAGTCGCTCTCTGGGGAAATTTGGTTGGGGGGTGGTGCTGAAGTTTTGCTGGGGTGGGGGATGAAGGAGCAAGAACAAAACGTGTTCTCTGTGTCCACACTGATGAGATGGGGGTCTTCAGGTACCTGCGGGTGTGAGAAAGAGCGGCATTCTTAAAGAGAGCTGCAGGAGACAAGGTTCCTCAGGGAAAGGCCAGCTTTCAGAAGTGGAGGGAACTTTCCGAGGAAGGATGGAGAGTATGGGGGAGTTTGTTTTCTCAGAAACAGAAGTTTTAGAGGTCACAGTGGAAAGAAAAGCTCAGGAGGGAGTGGAATGGTAGAAAACTAGGTCAGGGAAAGAAAGACTGGAGAAATAAGGGGTTGAACAGGCATAGAGGAGGGATGATGAGAAATGGCACTGAAAAAAGATAATCAAGACTGGAGGCATAGATGGAAGGGATAGTTTGGAGATGGGGGGGAAAGCAAATTCAGATATCATAAAGAGCCAGCCAGGCCTCGAGGAAGGCCTCAGCCCTGGGAAGTTCCAGGTCTCTCTCTATTCTTTGGAAAGGACATCAGTCTCTGGGAAATTGGGTATCCTCTTCTTCTGGGGAGAATTTATTCATGACCTGATCTTTAGGCTTCTGGGGCTGGGTGGGGGTTGGGTTGCTGCCATGTCTCTTCCCTTCCTGTATCTCCCCTGTCCTCCAAGGTAACTCAAAGCCTTTAAGTTAATTACCTGCTGGTAGTGGGAGTGCCCTTAGTTTATGTTAAGCTTTCAACCTCTCATCTTAGAGTTTGGTGCTTGCTAGTTAATTCCATGCACACCTTATCGTCACATGCTCTTACACTAAGAGTCCTGTCGTGAATCCCCTGCCTATCAGATACCCACAGGCTGGACCCACCCAGGTTACTCTGGAGTGGCTTGGCAACATGGTGAATCAGGCTGCCGTCAAGGGGATGGCCAGGCCCCTGGCTCCACCTGTGTTCCATAACAAGAAAGAGAAAAAGATCAGGAAACTTGCACATGCCTCTTAGATAGCCTCATCCACCAGAGGCCAGACAGAAGAAGCAAGAAGAACTATAATCCTGCAGCCTGTGGAATGAAAACCACATTCACAGAAAAATAGACAAGATGAAAAGGCAGAGGGCTATGTACCACATGAAGGAACAAGATATAACCCCAGAAAAACAACTAAATGAAGTGGAGATAGGCAACCTTCCAGAAAAAGAATTCAGAACAAGGATAGTGAAGATGATCCAGGACCTCGGAAAAAAGAATGGAGGTAAAGATCGAGAAGATGCAAGAAATGTTTAACAAAGACCTAGAAGAATTAAAGAACAAACAAACAGAGATGAACAATACAATAACTGAAATGAAAACTACACTAGAAGGAATCAATAGCAGAATAACTGAGGCAGAAGAACAGATAAGTGACCTGGAAGACAGAATAGTGGAATTCACTGCTGCGGAACAGAATAAAAAAAAAAAGAATGCAAAGAAATGAAGACAGCTTAAGAGACTGCTGGGACAACATTAAATGCAACAACATTTGCATTATAGGCGTCCCAGAAGGAGAAGAGAGAGAGAAAGGACCAGAGAAAATATTTGAAGAGATTATAGTCAAAAACTTCCCTAACATGGAAAAGGAAATAGCCACCCAGGTCCAGCAAGCACAGAGAGTCCCATACAGGATAAACCCAAGGAGAAACATGCCGAGACACAAAGTAATCAAATTGGCCAAAATTAAAGATAAATTTAATTAGAAATTAAATTTGAAAAATTTAATTGAAAGCAGCAAGGGAAAAATGACAAATACCGTACAGGGGAACTCCCATAAGGTTAACAGCTGATTTCTCAGCAGAAACTCTACAAGCCAGAAGGGAGTGGCATGATATACTTAAAGTGATGAAAGGGAAGAACCTACAACCAAGATTACTCTACCC
>NC_041214.2:55013504-55014330 GCF_002837175.3 Physeter macrocephalus | reverse complement strand
GTAAAGATCAGAATAGAAATAAATGAAATAGAAACAAAGAAAACAATAGCAAAGACCAATAAAACTAAAAGCTGGTTCTTTGAGAAGATAAACAAAATTGATAAACCATTAGCCAGACTCATGAAGAAAAAGAGGGAGAGGACTCAAATCAATAAAATTAGAAATGAAAAAGGAGAAGTTACCACAGACACTGCTGAAATACAAAGGATCATGAGAGATTACTACGAGCAACTCTGTGCCAATAAAGTGGACAACCTGGAAGAAATGGGCAAATTCTTAGAAAGGTATAACCTTCCAAGACTGAACCAGGAAGAAATAGAAAATATGAACAGACCAATCACAAGTAAAGAAATTGAAATTGTGATTAAAAATCTTCCAACAAACCAAAGTCCAGGACCAGATGGCTTCACAGGTGAATTCTATCAATGAGTTAGAGAAGAGCTAATACCCATTCTTCTCAAACTCTTCCAAAAAATTGCAGAGGAAGGAATACTCCCAAACTCATTCTATGAGGCCACCATCACCCTGATACCAAAAACAGTCAAAGACACTAGAAAAAAAGAAAATTACAGACCAATATCACTGATGAATATAGATGCAAAAATCCTCAACAAAATACTAGCCAACAGAATCCAACAACACATTAAAAGTATCATACACCATTATCAAGTGAGATTTATTCCAGGGATGCCAGGATTCTTCAATATATGCAAATCAATCAATGTGATACATCATATTAACAAATTGAAGAAGAAAAACCATATGATCATCTCAATAGATGCAGAAAAAGCTTTTGACAAAATTCAACACCGATTTATGATAAAAA
>NC_041214.2:55009464-55012690 GCF_002837175.3 Physeter macrocephalus | reverse complement strand
AAGACAATATGGTACTGGCAGAAAAACAGAAACATAGAACAGTGGAACAAGATAGAAAGCCCAGAGATCAATCCACGTACCTATGGTCAACTAATCTCTGACAAAGGAGGCAAGGATATACAATGGAGAAAAGACAGTCTCTTCAATAAGTGGTGCTGGGAAAACTGGACAGCTACATGTAAAAGAATGAAATTAGAACACTCCCTAACACCATACACAAAAATAAACTCAAAATGGATTCAAGACCTAAATGTAAGACCAGACACTATAAAACTCTTAGAGGAAAACATAGGAAGAACACTCTTTGACATAAATCACAGCAAGACCTTTTTTGATCCACCTCCTAGAGTAATGCAAGTAAAAAGAAAAATAAATGGGACCTAATGAAACTTAAACGCTTTTGCACAGCAAAGGAAGGAAACCATAAATGAGACGAAAAGACGACCCTCAGAATGGGAGAAAATACTTGCAAACGAATCAACAGACAAAGGGTTAATCTCCAAAATATATAAACAGCTCGTGCAGCTCAATATTAAAGAAACAAACAACCCAATACAAAAATGGCTAGAAGACCTAAATAGACATTTCTCCAAAGAAGACATACAGATGTCCAAGAAGCACATGAAAGGATGCGCAACATCACTAATTATTAGAGAAATGCAAATCAAAACTACAATGAGGTATCACCTCACACCAGTCAGAATGGCCAACATCAGAAAATCTACAAACAACAAATGCTGGAGAGGGTCGACAGACGAATGGATAAAGAAGTTGTGGTACATATATACAATGGAATATTACTCAGCCATAAAAAGGAACAAAATTGGGTCATTTATCAAGATGTGGATGGATCTAGAGGCTGTCACACAGAGTGAAGTAAGTCAGAAAGAGAAAAACAAATATTGTATATTAATGCATGTATGTGGAACCTAGAAAAAAGGTACAGATGAACCGGTTTGCAGGGAGGAAGTTGAGACACAGATGTAGAGAACAAACGTATGGACACCAAGCGGGTAAAGTGGCGGGATGTGGGGATGGTGGTGTGCTGAATTTGGAGATTGGGATTGACCTGTATACACTGATGTGTATAAAATTGATGACTAATAAGAACCTGCTATATAAAAAAGTAAATAAAATAAAATTCAAAAATAAAAAAAAAAAGAAAAAAGAGAAAGAGTTTGATCAGAAGGGAATAGTGATAAAAGCAGGAAGCCAGTGTAGTATAATGGATATGGAATGCAGTAGGAGAGGGACATATTTATTCCCTCAGTAGCTGGTGTGAGATTCCTCTTTTGGTGTGTGAGGTGCTTCTCTGTTCGTAGAATTATTTCAGAGGCAGATGTGGGGTAGAGTTTAAGCCCTGGGTCTGAGTGCAGAAGTTCTTAAACTTTAGCAGGCATCCAAACCCCTGGGGGGCTTGTTAAAACCTGGATTGCTGGGCTCCTTGCCCCAGAGTTTCTGATTTGGTAGACCTGGGGTAGGGCCTGAGAGTTTGTGTTTCTAACACGTTCCTGGGTGGTGCGATCCTGCTGTTTTGGAGACCAAATTTGGGAAACCAGTAGCCTACAAGAAACAGGAGAGTGCCTGGTTAACTGAAGAGGAAGAATTTGGGGCTGGGGGAAGGGAGATCAGGAGGAAAGGAAAGAAGAGGGAGGCAAAGGAGATGGTGGAAGCCTGGGTGCTGTGTGATGCAATCCTCCAAAGTCTGCTAAAGACCTTTCAAATATAATATGTTTGGGGTGAAGAGATTTCTTGTGGAAACTGGAAATGAGATTGAGCTCTGCATTTTGGGATGAAATGAGGGTGAAATAGAGACATCACCCATGGGCCAAGAGGACTTTAAATCCATGGAAGTTTTCAGAAATCTCAGGGGAACCCTTGAGAGTCTCAGGTGTTAGAAATTGAGGGTGAGAGGTGGTTTAAAGGAATTGCATTTTAAAACTCAAGGGATGGATAAACAAAGAAATACATGAAATTCAAGGGATGGGGTGGGGGGGTTTTCACACCCCACTGACCTCTACACTGCATGTCTTCTAGGAAGTAGTACTCACTGGGGAGAAAGAAAGTTTCTAGGAGGTGAGAACGTTACACATTATCTGTCCTTGAGGAGAATGTGATCAAGACAATGTTCACAATCCATCAGATGTTAGCAAATACATAGAACACTGGGAGAATACAGAAGCCGCTCCACTTATGAATAAGAAAGGATTCAAAAGCCTTTTAGCAAGGTCATGTGTTCATTTAGTCCAAGGTGACATTACTATGCAGGTGCTCACTAACTTCATCCCTTGGTGACTGGGAGGGACAATGACGTTTTTACTCTGATGCAACTTTCCCCCATATTTGTTGAAGTTTGAAAGTAGCGGCAACTTTTTACATTGTTACATTACAACTTACCGCATTGTTAATAGTGGCTACTCTAAAAGGTGAGATTATTACATTTTCCACTTTCTCCATTTCTGTACCCATTTTTTAAAAAATAGGGAGTTGTATTACATTTGTGAATATTTTTAGAAAGCAGATTTATTTCATACTTTAGTCTTCAACTGTTCATGAACCTAGAGATTATTTTCTCACTTGAAAAGGGAAAAAGCATAAAACAGCTTTATCGTAATGATGAAATTGAAATAAAATTTAACTTTACCGTGTTGATACTCAACAGATATAGATGATGCCTTGCAAGTGTGTTTTCTGAAACTGAACTGAACTAACCTGTCTGGTAACAAGTTTATTTTAACAAGCTTCCGACAGAAACTTGTGATGAATGTGGCCGTGTGGGTACACAGACCGCCCTTCTAGCTGGGGATTTCACTCCACAGCCCACAGACGGACTTCCCCTCATTGGGACACAGGTCAGGGCTGACTGCTAACAAAGACAGGCATTTTAGTAACATTCAGAACTATCAATATAGTTGTAACACCAGATAGTTATCCTACACAGATCCAGTTCAAGCAGGGACTAATGCTGACTTTGCTCTTCGTATTTCCACCTCCTTCAAATTGACGTTCTCAAAGTTGTATTATAAGTAACAACATTTGTTTCATAACATATTTAGTTTCTTTATCAGAAGTCCAGATAACATCTCATTCATAGAGTAAATAGCCTTCTTTCGAGAATCACTGTTACTTCGTTGCATTTGTAGGATATATTTTTGTGTATATATATATATATATATATATATATATATTTTTTTTTTTTTTTTTTTTTTTTTTTTTTTTGCGGTAG
>NC_041214.2:55007884-55009306 GCF_002837175.3 Physeter macrocephalus | reverse complement strand
GCTCATGGGCCCAGCCGCTCCGCGGCATGTGGGATCCTCCCGGACCGGGGCACGAACCCGTGTCCCCTGCATCGGCAGGCGGACTCTCAACCACTGCGCCACCAGGGAAGCCCTGTATATATATTTTTTAAAACTCAACTTTGGCAGGGCTATTGGGGCCCATCCCAGCCCCCTTGAGGTAATTCTGGCTAAGAAGACATGCATAGAAGAACACTGAGGAGTTTCTGGAAGAGCTTTTCTCTCCTGATAAAAGGGACAGCCACGGCTGGCACCTTCCTTCCTCCCTTCTTCCTTTTCTAAAATGCAGGCAGACATTATGTCTGGAGCCTAAGGCACCTTCCTGCCGCCTGGAGGGAGAGGCTGAGAGAACTGCTGAGAGAGGTGCCGGTACTGATATCCCTGAGCTGCTGAACGAACACACGGGATGACCACTCACCTCAGATTTCCGGTTACGTGAGAAAACGAAACCCTTATTTGTCTAACACTTGTATATCCTTACTTGGGAGCTGTTTTCTCTTACTTGCAACCAAAATAATTCCTAATTTATTTAGAATCCCATCTGGGTGTCATGGCAGTATTGGCATACAGCCAATAAATAAATAAATAAAATCTATTTAAAAAAAACAAAACAGGAAATTAATGTGGGTATTAACTGTTAACCAAAGCCCTTATTCAAGTTTCCCCATTCTTCCCACGACTGTTCTCTTTTTGTCCCAGTATCCCATATTGCTTTCGGCCAGCCTTCTCTAACTTTTCCTCGGTCTTTCCTTATAACCTTGACTTTTGAAAAGTACAGTAGAGTTATTATGCATATTGTCTGTCAATTTGAGTTTGTCTGACGTTTTCTCTTTTTGGCAAGATTAACACAGAGTGATGCTGTGCCCTTCTCAGAGGATTGCATCCTGAGGGCCATCATGTTGCTATGTCTCATTACTGGTGATGTTAACTTTGATCACTTGGTTAATGATGTCCGCTAGATTTCTCCATTGTAAATTTACTTTCAGACTGGGAAAATATCCTCTTTCTCATCATATTTCCACTTGAATTTTAGCAGACCTCGATTTGCCTGCAGCAATTATTCCTGTGGTGTTTGCCAAATGGTGATTTTCTTTTTCCGTCATTCCTACTCCATTTATGAGTTGGAATTCTACAGTACTGAAGAGCTAGCGCTTCTCTTCTATTTACTTAATTATTCGACTGTTTTATATCAGTATGGATATATCCAAAATATACAAAGAACTCATACAACTCAATATTAAAAATAAAAAACCTGATTTAAAAATGGGCAGAGGATCTGAATAAACATTTTTTCCTAAGAAGGCATACAGATGACCAACAGGCACATGAAAAGATGTTCAATGGGCTTCCCTGGTGGCGCAGCGGTTGAGAGTCCGCCTGACGATGCAGGGGACACGGGTTCGT
>NC_041214.2:54857313-55007780 GCF_002837175.3 Physeter macrocephalus | reverse complement strand
TGGTCCTGCGCATCCGGAGCCTGTGCTCCGCGGCGGGAGGGGCCACAGCAGTGAGAGGCCCGCGTACCGCAAAAAAAAAAAAAAAAAAAAAAAAAAAGATGTTCAACATCACTAATCCTCAGGGAAATGCAAATCAAAACAGCAATGAGATACCACCTCACACTGTCACTATGGCTATTATCAAAAAGGCAACAAATAACAAGTGTTGGCAAGGATGTGGAGAAAAGGGAACACTTGTGCACTGTTGGTGGGAATGTAGATTGGTGCAGCCTCTTTGGAAAACAGTATGGAGAAACCTCAAAAAATTATAAATAGAACTACCATATGATCCATCAATTCCACTCCTGGGTACTATCAGTAGAAAATGAAAACACTAATTTGAAAAGATACATGCGCCCCAATAATCATTGCAGACTTACTTACAATAGCCAAGACATGGAAGCAACCTAAGTGCCCATCAATAGGTGAATGGCTAGAGAAGATGTGGCACATAGATACAATGGAATATTAGCCATAAAAAGAATGAAACCTTGGCGTTTGCAACAACATGGATGGACCTAGAGGATATTATGCTGAGTGAAATAAGTCAGAGAAAGACAAATGCTGTATGGTTTCACTTACATGTGGAATCTAAAAAACAAAACAAATGAACACATATAACAAAATAGAAACAGAGAACAAACTGGTAGATGCCAGAGGGGAGAGGAAAGAAATAGGTGAGAGAGATTTAAGAGTTACAAACTTCCAGTTGCAAAATAAATGAGTTACAGGTATGAAATGTAAAGTGTAGGGAATATAGTCAATAACTATGTAATATTTTTTAAAAATGAAGTGAAAAATATTTTGCTGAGAAAATATTTTGAAAGTTATAATCACGTTTGAGAAAATTCTAAATATTCTGGAATATTAAAATGTGAACTAGGAACTGTTTCAGTAGGTAATTTTTTTCCCATGGTAACTCTCTTGTCAATTGCAAATGATTCTTCATAATCTAAGATCGCTAGACTTATAAAAATAACACTGTCAATCATTTCTGACTGAGCAGAATATTCTTCAGCTAAATAATCTTATTTTTTAAATTTTTAAAAAATTTATTTATTTATTTATTGGCTGTGTTGAGTCTTCATTGCTGCATGCAGGCTTTCTCTAATTGCGGTGAGCGGGCTTCTCATTGCGGTGGCTTCTCTTGTTGCAGAGCAGGGGCTCTAGGCGCATGGGCTCAGTAGTTGTGGCGCATGGGCTTAGTTGCTCTGCGGCATGTGGGATCTTCCCGGACCAGGGCTCGAACCCGTGTCCCCTACATTGGCAGGCGGATTCTTAACCACTGTAGGCGCATGGGCTCAGTAGTTGTGGCGCATGGGCTTAGTTGCTCTGCGGCATGTGGGATCTTCCCGGACCAGGGCTCGAACCCGTGTCCCCTACATTGGCAGGCGGATTCTTAACCACTGTGCTACCTGGGAAGTCCCTGAATAATTTTAAATAATAGAAAGCTTCCCAGCTTTATGAAACACGGACCCTTGTCTTGTTGGAAATGTCATCAAATAAATTACTGTTGGTAACAGGCCACTAACCTGGCACTACCTACTTCTGTCAGTCCTACAACTGGACTGAGTAAACTTTGTGAGCAAGAGTTCAGAAGTTGTGAGTGAATTTGAAGCTTATAACTCCCTAATAACTGCTAGGAACCAGAGCATTGAACTTAAGTCAAGCAAAGTCTCACCACACATGTGAATTTCATGGTTTTGACAGCTACATAATTTTTGCCTAAAAGATTATCTTTCTAAATGCACACAGCAGGTTGTCTTTATAAATGCGCAACTCATTTTGGTTGCTATAAAATGGGTGTGGAATGAAAAACATAATGTCTCTTCAGTAGATGCCAGAATTGCTAGTAGAGAAAGAACGTTTTATTTGTTTTAGGAAAAATAACTTGACCCTGTGTGTAGGGAAGTCAGAAGCTTGTTAATAAGAAATGGCTAACCTGCTCTACATGGGAACGTGAATAGACTGTATTGCTGCTGGGAGAGGGCAATCGGAAGACAGGGCCCGTGAAATGAGGGAGGCAATGGTGAACAGTGGCCGTCTGCTTAAGCTGTCACAAGCTGGGACCCATCTCTGCCAACATTGTCCCACATAACAAACATCTTTTTGTTTAAGAGTAATAGATCTCCAATTGTTCATGACAGGCAGTGGAGCTTGGGACTTTTGTTTTCCAGCAATATAATTGGTAATTTGAATAAGAACGTATCAGCTCCAGGGCAACTTTAATTCTGTTCTACAATGGTTCCTTTAAAATGTACTCCATGGGGAAAGTTCTTCCCCTGATCCTGCATGAATATGCCAGGAGGCTTGACTTTTCTGGTCAATGCTGGGGAACACAGCAAAGCCCTGAGGCTCCTTCACATTGCAAAATACAGTCTCATTTCAGAAATTAGTCCCCCTGTCTAAGCTTCTAACTTCACTTGAAACTGCAGCTACTCCCTCACTCTCAGCCAGGGAGGTAAGGCCAGCTACAGAAGGGTTGCTGACTCCTGGGGAAGGTACAAGGTTGGCTCATTTCTGAATTGCTTCCTCCCTGCCCCCGCATCCCAACTACTTCGGTCTCTCCTGTCTCTAGTCCCTCCTGCACTGGGGCAGAAGGTGAAGAAGAAAGTTCTCACTTGACTGATGCTCTGGGAGCCTGGATGGCATTCCCTGGGCCTGGGTGATGTTCGAAGCTGATTCTCTTCTCCTGAGGCTCCTTGTGCACTTTGGGGTTCTTTCACAGGTTCTCTGGAGTCTATCGTTGGGGACGTCTCACCTGAGTTTGCCTGGGCTGGTGGATATGCTCCCCTCAGCTCCTTGTTCACTCTTTCTGCAGCCTGTAGGAGGGCTGGGACACTTTCAGGGTTTCTCCACTGAAGCTTGCTTTCCCCTCTAGTTGGTTCATTTGGGCAGGGCCTTAGGGAAACCCACACTGCTCATGTGATCCTTGGGGGATGCAGTCCAGTCCCCATGCAACAGCAATTCTCCTTCTTCCTGGGTGTCACCTCTTAGACTTCCCAGGTGTTTAGTAGATGCCAGTGCACTCAGTACCTCCAACACAGGGTAGACATAGCCGAGCCCTTCTCTCCAGGCTTGAGGTGAGGGGCAGACACTAGGGGAGGGACGTGGGACTGAAAGTGCCCCCTACAAGCCTTTCCAAAGGGAGTCCTCCTCACAAATCCTCTCCACAACCCTGCACACCTTCCCTGAAGGTGAGAGGGAGGTAAAGACTCCGAGCCCCGTATCCCATAACTTCCTCAGAGTGGTCTGCCTCACAGCTCACTTCAGTGTTTGCGATCTTGTATCTTGAAGCGGCAACTGAAATGTCTAATACAAAAGCTATCTGAGGCAAAGTAATTTATTTGGCCTAGAGAGGAGGAAATCAGTCCAGTTCTAAGATTTGGACACAATACCGTACATATAGCAGTTGGCCACAAATAGATATAATTATGTAGCTTCCATAGCTATGTGAAGCTTAATCTAGCTATGAAAAAGAAGAAAGTTTTTCCTGGCCCTGAGAGCTGAGAGAAATTTGTCACAGAGATATACGGATAGTTATTATTATCATGATTCTTCGACAGATGAAAAACACTATTAACCACACAATGACATATATTAGTCATTCTCTGGTCATGTGAAGTGGCCTTTGGATAGGGCATCAGGGAGTTTAAGTGAGGTCTTGAATCTGCGATGCACTTGCTGTGTTACCTTGAGCGAGAGGCACCTCTCCTTTGGGTGCCTCTACGTTCATCCTGCTGAAAATGAGGAGGTGATCTCTGGGATTCACTCTCTATCTAGTTTTCTGTGAGTCTGTGAAGCCCTGAACACTGTATAAGTGACAACTACAACCCTCGGAGGTCTCATTAGGAACGTACAGTGGGTTAAATGGTGGTTCCCCCCGAAGGTATGTCCACATCTTAGCGTCCGGAACCTGTGAACGTGACCTTATTGGCAAAGGGTCTTTGCAGATGTAGTTAAGAATCTTGGAGAAAAAAAAAGATCTTGAAATGAAATAATTCTGGACTACCCCGATTGACACTAAATCCAATGACAATTGTCTTTATATGAGACAGAAAAGGAGAAGGCCATGTGAAGCAGAAGCTGAGATTGGAGTTATGCAGCCAGAGCTGATCTGGAAGATCAGGCAAGGAAGGTCTGGAGCCAGAGCTGAAAGAGATGAGGACAGATTTTTATCTGGGGCATTCAGAGGGAGTGTAACTGCTAACAACTTGATTTTAGACTTTGGTCTCCAAAACTGCAAGAGAATAAATTTCTGGTTTCAATTCACCAAATTTGTGTTGATTTCTTACAGTAACCCTAAGAAAGCAATACAGAAGGTGTGGAAGAAAATGAAAGCAGGGCTTCCCTGGTGGTGCAGTGGTTGAGAGTCCGCCTGCCGATGCAGGGGACACAGGTTCGTGCCCCGGTCCGGGAAGATCCCACATGCCGCGGAGCGGCTGGGCCCGTGAGCCATGGCCGCTGAGCCTGCGTGTCTGGAGCCTGTGCTTCACAACGGGAGAGGCCACAGCAGTGAGAGGCCCGCGTACCGCCCTGAGGGAGCTATTTCAACTTGCTGGCATTTAATTCCCTCCTTTGTAAAATTAGGATAAAAATAGAGACACTGTTTTTTTATACTTCATTTAAAAGTTTAAAAAATAGTAACATTTATAGAATGGTTGTGAGGATTGAGATAATGAATTACTTAGTACAGTGCCTGTTCATAGTAAATGATTAATAAAGGTTAGCCATTGTAATTAAGGTTATTGCATATGTGAGATGACAATCTCTTCCTCTTTCTAATGCTGTCTCTAAAACTTGCTTGGTGTTTACTCATATATTGCTAGAAAAATCTCAAAAATGAGACAGGCTACAAGAAAAATCACACCATATGCTTCTGTCTCCAAATCTGCCTAAATGTTAAAAAAAAGGGCGAATTCTGATTATGAATGTTAAGAGCATCCTCAAAAAGGAAAGAAAAGGCACTATATATTATCATCCACATAAACAATTTTAGGGCCTTATCGCACACATGTATTCAGCATTTGCCCGCTGAATATACAGGATGACATGTACATTGTCATGTGCCAAGTAAGAGGAACTTGGTAACTAGAAAGACCCTAATCTTTCTTCTTTAAAAGGGTATGGGGCAGTGTCTCAGCAGAGGATTTAAACAACACAGGTGTTTTATTCCCCTGGCTCCAAAACTTAAAAGTTGAATGTTTCTTTCTTTCTTTTTTTTATTGAAGTGTAGTTGATAATGCTGTGCACATCTCTGCTGTACAGCAAAGTGACTCAGGTATACACATATAGACATTCTTTTTTAATATTCTTTTCTATTGTGGTTTATCACAGGATATTGAATGTAGTTTCCTGTGCTATTCATTAGGACCTTGTTGTTTATCCATTCTAAATGCAATAGTTTGTATCTGCTAATCCCAAACTCCCACTCCATCCCTCCCCCCTCCCCCTTGGCAACTACAAATCTGTTCTCTGCGTCTCTGAGTCTGTTTCTGTTTTGTAGATAGGTTCATTTGTGCCATATTTTAGATTCCACATATAGGTGATATCATATGGTATTTGTCTTTCTCTTTCTGACGTACTTCACTTAGTATGATAATCTTTAGTTGCATCCATGTTGCTGAAAATGGCATTATTTTGTTCTTTTTATGGCTGAGTAGTATTCCGTTGTATATATGTACCACATCTTCTTTATCCATTCATCTGTCAATGGTCATTTGTTTCCATGTTTTGGCTATTGTAAATAGTACTGCTATGAACATAGGGGTGCATGTATCTTTTTGAATTATAGTTTTGTCCAGGTATATTCCCAGGAGTGGGATTGCTGGGTCATATGGTAATTCTATTTTTAGTTTTCTGAGGAACCTCCATACTGTTCTCCATAGTGGCTGCACCAACTTACATTCCCACCAACAGTGTAGGAGGGTTCCCTTTTCTCCACACCCTCTCCAGCATTTATTGGTTTTTTAAAAATTAATTAATTAATTTATTAATTTTGGCTGCGTTGGGTCTTCGTTGCTGCGCATGGGCTTTCTCTAGTTGCAGTGAGCAGGGGCCACTCCTTGTTGCGGTGCGCGGGCTTCTCATTGTGGTGGCCTCTCCTGTTGGGAAGCATGGGCTCTAGGGCTCACGTCCTTCAGTAGTTGTGGCTCGCGGGCTCTAGAGAGCAGGCTCAGTAGTTGTGGTGCACGGGCTTAGTTGCTCCACGGCATGTGGGATCTTCCCGGACCAGGGCTCGAACCCATGTCCCCTGCATCGGCAGGCTGATTCCCAACCACTGCACCACCAGGGAAGTCCCAGCATTTATTGTTTGTAGACTTTTCAATGATGGCCATTCTGACCAGAATGAGGTGATACCTCATTGTAGTTTTGATTTGCATTTCTCTAATAATTAGCGATGTTGAGCATCTTTTCATGTGCCTACTGGCCATCTGTATGTCTTCTTTGAAGAAATGTCTATTAATGTCTTCTGCCCATTTTTCGGTTGGGTTTTTTTTGTTGTTGTTGAGTTGTATGAGCTGTTTGTATATTTTGGAAATTAAGCCCTGTCAGTTGCATCATTTGCAAATATTCTCTTCCATTCTGTAGGTTGTCTTTTCGTTTTGTTTATGGTTTCCTTTGCTGTGCAAAATCTTGTAAGTTTGATTAGGTCCCATTTGCCTATTTTTGTTTTTATTTCTATTGCCTTGGGAGACTAACCTAAGAAAACATTGGTATGATTTATGTCACAGAATGTTTTGCCTATGCTCTCTTCTAGTAGTTTTATGGTGTCATGTCTCATGTTTAAGTCTTTAAGCCATTTTGAGTTTATTTTTGTGCATGGTGTGAAGGTGTGTTCTAACTGAACGAATGTTTCTTGATTTTTCAACTGTGATGCCAACCAGGCTTGGGAAGATATTAGCCACTCCCAGACTTGTCTTTCTTGCTGCAAATCCAACCATTCTAAATAGAGGAGATAGAGACCATAACTTGAAAATGTGGTGTAGTACAGATATCACCAATGAGGATCTAATTGTGAGGTGGGCAGACACTCTGATTTGTATCTACTATAGAAACCCCTCTATGGACCTCAAAACAGGTGAAGGTCACCTATGTGCAGCTCCAGCTACCAGGTCACCAGTCACAGCAGTCTGGGGAATTCCACACTTCAGATCTAGACTCCTTGTCCCAGTTTGCTGTACAATCACTCCAGACTACAGTTTATCTGATATTATCATTTAAAAGTACTATATCTGAGTGTTAGCTCACTTAGAAAAGCAACTTGAGTACAGGACCTATGTTCTTTGTATCTTTCATGTTGTGCATTTATTAGGCAAAAACCAAATATTGGTTTGATGAAATAGACTAGAGAATTATATGACTGTATCAAAATTAAAATTCTGTGAATGACATATAAGAAAAAATTCTTGAAATTCAAAATGTTTGGATAATTAAAATAAATGTGATGATGGCATAACAGTTACACAGAATGTTCTAGAAAATTGAATATTAAGTGCCTAAATTAGAGATCTCCAAATTTATTTAAGGTTAAAGCCACCCATAAAACTGAACATTTAAAAAAACTTGTGGCATATGAGCCAACAAATTCCACTTCTGGGTATTTATTTGAAGGAAACAAAAAAACTACCTTGAAAAGGTATCTGCACCCCCTTGTTCATTGCAGGATTATTTACAATAGCCAAGACATGGAAGGAACCTAAGGGTTGATTGATGAATAAATGGATAAAGAAGTCGTGATATATATAAAAAGAAGGAAATCTTGCCATTTGTGATGACATGGATGGACCTTAACAGCATTATGCTAAGTGACAGAGAAAGACAAATACTGAAAGATCTGTTATATGTGGAATCTACCACCCCGCCAAAAAAAACGCACCAAACTCATTGATACAGAGAACAGAGGCAATGGCGTGGGGAATGATTGAAATGGGTGAAGGTTTCAAAAGGTACAAACTTCCAGTTATAAAATAAGCAAGTCACTGGGGCTGTAATGTACAGCATGATGACTATAGTTAATGATTCTGTATTATATATTTGAAAGTTGCTAAAAGAGTAGATCTTAAAAGTTCTAATCACAAGAAAATAATTGTAACTGTGGCGATGGATGTTAACTAGACTTATTGTGGTGATCATTTTGCAATATATACAAATATCAAATCATTATGTTGTACACCTGAAACAAATATGTGATGTGTCAATTATATCTTTAAAAAAAAAGTTAGTGGCTCCCCACTCAAAAAAAGTTAGCAGCGGACTTCCCTGGTGGCGCAGTGGTTAAGAATCCACCTGCCAATGCAGGGGACATTGGTCCGGGAAGATCCCACATGCCGCGGAGCAACTAAGCGCCACAACCACTGAGCCTGTGCTCTAGAGCCCGCGAGCCACAACTACTGAGCCCATGCCTGCAACTACTGAAGCCCGCGTGCCTAGAGCCTGTGCTCCACAACAAGCGAAGCCACCACAACGAGAAGCCCGCGCACCACAATGAAGAGTAGGCCCCGCTCACCACAACTAGAGAAAGCCCGTGTGCAGCAACGCAGACCCAACACAGCCAAAAAAAAAAAAAAAAAGTTAGCGGCATTTGAAATAAAATGATTCTTAAAAAAAATAAATAAAATGATTCTTAATGATAGACAATAAGTGAAAGGGAAACTAGTTAGGAGGTAAACTACTGTTGAACAGAAGACATCCTTTTAGTTTTCCAAGCTGCATTCAGAGATACAGCTGAAAAGGACTGTGTGAAAATAAATTCTATGTAATATATTCTAATGTTTAAAACTGTGTAGTTTATATATTTTTAGGTACTAATATCAAATTTGGGCTCAAACTCAGTTTAAGGCAATGCCAACATGGTCAGTAGGCTTTTCTTTTCTGAAGATGAGGTTTTTTCTAGATTGCTTCTAAGATCTCTTCCAATTCCAATTCCCTCAGTCTGTGAACTCGACTGCATCATGCTGAGTGCTTTTTTTTTTTTTCCAGATAAAATGACCTTCTCAGAACTGTTAGGTAAATCCTACTAGCTCATTGTCCCTGACTCACTGCCACTGTAATCATGGCACCAGTTGTGGCTGTGCTTTCTTTGAAGTCCTAGAGATGAACCATGGGTGCCTTATAATTTGGAAAATCGTATGTCCTCTATACTATAATTATACTATAGTATATACTATACTATAGTATATAGAGTATATAGTATATACTATACTATAATTCTATAAGGCCAATGTGATGGGAGATAACAGAGAGGTATTTAAACTCAGTAGCTATTAAAACCCCAAATCAGAAAGTGTTTTAGCTTGCCTGTGGGGCACCTCTCTGTGACTGAGGCCTCCTGTTTTGGCTCTTGAGACAGAAGTACAGAGTCTGACCTAAGCACCAAAGTTTGCCATAAAATTCATGTTTTATTGCCTCCTCTTCATATCACCTGTTAATAACTATGAAAAATTTCTCATCTTTTATCCTTTTCCTGTATTCTATCAAAAGGACATTGGTGCAAGTATATAGGCAGAGACCCAAAGCAGCTGATCTTTCTCCCTCCTCACTTTTTTTTTGGGTGGCTGAGCACCTTAGCACCTCAGATTTTTAAGCTTATGGATTTTAAGCACGTACTTCTACATCTGAGTGTTACTCTTGTCTAGTCTTTCCAGGCCAACATTATCTTCTAGAGAGTGCATGAATCACAGTCCACAAACCCACGTATGCCAAGAGTTGACTGTTATTGCTGAGGCTGCCATTGTTTTTGTAGGCTTCTGTAGCTCTCTGCCACTTCCTGGTCATGCTGGGTTATAGAAATCTTTGGTAGAGTTGGGAATCCATGGGCCTCTAAGCCAGTCTCCCTGTAGGAACAGATGTAGCCCTTCCTTTTAGGTGTCATAGCTTCCCTCCACTAGGTCCGATTAATCTCTATTTGGGGGCTTCTCTCTTTTTACTTCTCCCAAACATTCAGCCTTTTCCCTTCAATGTTATTTATCTCAATGGATTGAGGGGATTGAGGCCTTTTGGAAAACAAATGCCAGTTGTCTAGTGAAAGGTACTTCTGCTTTCTTGCTACATACATAACTCTTTAGGTAAGGAAGTGCAGAGGGGAAAACACAGGTGGGAAAAATTATAGCTCAAAGCATTTTTCAGGAATATTCATGCATTCTAGAGGCAATTACACTTAAAATTAAAAAAAATTAAGACTTTATCTTATTTTTAGAGAAATTTTAGGTTCACAGCAAAATTGAAGGGAAGGTACAGAGATTTCCCATTTATTTCCTGCCCTACTCCCCATGCATAGTCTCCCACATTATCAACATCCTCCACTAGAGTGATACCTTTGTTACAAGTGATGCATCTACATGGACACATCATAATCACTCAAAGTCCATTGTTAACATTTGCCTTATACTTTTTAAAAAAAGAATATTTTTATAGAAGTATACTGCATTTATTGCTATGGAAAGATTCACAACATATTGTTTTAACAGCAAGTTAAAAAACTTTATCAGGATGACTACAATGTTTAAATAGAAAACCTATGTGCATAATAAAATCTAAATGGATATATGCCACTGTGTAACAGTGGATATCTTGGATATCACTGGAATCTACACATCATAAGCAAACTCTTCAGCAGCTGAACTGGTGAAGACATCTGAGATTGACTCAGGACTCACTGATATTACTTTTATTCTGTTTAATATTTTTCTGTAATTTACTGTATAAGAAACTAAGACCTGAAAGTACTGGCAATACACAGTATACAGAGGCTCATAGCTTTATTTAGCACAGCTGTAAATGACTTCTAACTACATTTTAGAGAGGGAAGCTGTGATGAGTGTCTTGCCATACAGCTGAATAAAGTTTCTGAAGAAAAAGAAACTGAGAAGGGACAACTGAACTGTTTGCTTTCTAATTCTAAGGGTTAAGAAGGTGAAATAGGGACTTGGAGGAGAAATTGAACTGGAAGTCAGGACTTCTTTGCAACAGTCACTGCCAGGCAATAATTTCATAACGTGGAAAGAGGGGGCAGAGATGGGAGGAAGAATAGGGAGAGACAGAAGGAGATAGTCCTAAATGAGTCCTAAGGTCCCAATATCCCACAGAGATAGGTCTCCTTAAGTACAAGAGAATTCTCAGTAATCAGAAGCCCTCTTCTCCTATGCTGAACCAACTACTCTGCTGGGTTTATGGCTCCAGATGCCGTAAACAAAAGGAAACCCGGGCTTAGGGGAGGACGGCACTTGCCCACTGGGGTGCGTGTGCGCTCAGGAAGCCTCAGGGAACCTAAGTCACAATGCAAGATGCTGCGCTTTAAAGTCTAGAATCAGGACGTGCCGGCTTGGCTCCGGGTTAAAAAAAAAAAAAAATAGCTCTATGAATCCCTTTTGTATATATCGTCTGCCTCCGCCAGGCCCCGCCTTTCCCGGGACGCCATCCCTCGGCCCCAAGAGGGACTCCAGGCTAGGGTCACGGCCGCCAGAAGCGCCCCCGCACACTGAAGCGTCCCCTACGGCGCGCCTCTGGAGCTCCGGAGCTGCAGCCCGCGCCTAGTGCGCAGGCACAGAAAGCTCGCCGCCGGCCTAGTGCCAAGTCCTAGAGTTCACGCCCCCGCCTCGGCCCCAGGGGTCGGCGGTTTACTTTCGAACAGCGGCCCCGCGCTCTTCCTATTGGCTGATCCTACGCAGTTGAAGGTTGCCGGGAGACTGCGCCTGCGTCTTGAGGCTCTCAAGCCCCGCCTCATCTGGGAACCCGAAGGCCCTCAGGGTGGAGGAGGGAGGGTGGGAATCCGAGCATCTCTCAGCGTCAGCCCGCAGGTTTTGTGGAGCTCTGTTTCTGCTGGTTTTCCCGTCCCCACGGTGAGTTTATAAGGAGCTTCTCTTCGGTCCGAGAAGGCGGCTCTGGGTCCCTCTTCTTTCCCTGTAGCGCAGGCTGGTGTACTGCATGTGTTTGGGGCTTGGTGATGGAGAGGGCTGGCTTGGGTCCCGCGTCTTGGGTCCCTCTTGTCCCAGGTGGAGAGTTTGGGGGATCTCGTTTTCCTCCCGCCAATAAGGAACTGCATTTCCGTGAGGGAGAAGGCCCTCTGTGGTGGGGAGGCGGAGAGGAGCTGGACTCCGCCGAGCTGGGCGGCCTCGCGGCGTCTCGGAAAGGAGGGCGCCGAGGCGCGTCGGGAGAGAGGCCCGGGAGGATTTGTCGTAAACCTTCGGGAAGGGGAAGGGCAAGGGCACTGCTGTTTCGAGCCCCTTCTCTGGGAGGCGTTCTCACTGGACTTAACCGCGTAGGTGTAGTTATGCCCATTTTACAGATGTGAAACGTCAGTTCTGAGAGGTACTAGGTAAAACTGACCCAGGGTCTCTCAACATTTAAATGGCAGAATTGAGAGATGAACAGACGTATTAATGGGTATAACCTAAATCAGGATTTATAATTTTAAGCTGGCAAAATATTTTACTCTCATGTGTGCTTCTTGTCTTCCAGTTAACTTTCAGCAGTCTAAAATGACCGTGAATGTTTGCTCCGTCATCACGATTGTTGGCACATATTTTCAAGAGCTCATAAGATACTTGACGCTATGAAAAGACGTCCTTTGTGGCAATTTATTTGGTCACAGACTTGGGATTTTCAAGGTACAGGTGATACCTCTCCTGCTCCACCACAGCTGTTGATATTTGTCGCTACTTTTAAAAAAACACAGTGACGCTTAGGGAAGGTAAACGTCAAAGACACTGAAATTACCACCATTCCCTATGATATCGTACTTAACATACGTGTTGAGAATATAAGTCTAGAACATTAAGATAAAATTATTTTTATTTTAGAATAAAAATAAAAGAATCTGAAAACGTTGAAGATACATATTCAGTCTCCAAACCAGAAGGTCAACAAAGTGGTAAGTTCTGGGAGATTAAGTAAATACCAAAGAAATTTTCAGTAAATTTTTACTGAGTGTATGATTTAAAATGTAAGGGGAAAGTTTTAAATCTTTTGAAAAAAGGTGTGTATGTTGGTGGTGTATAAAATTCAAACCATATAGAAGGATCATAAAGTGAAAAGTAAACAACTCCCTTATCTGACCTATATCTTAAAGTTAGTCACTGTTAACTCTTGTTTACCCTTCTAGAAATCTTACAGGGATGTGTGCATCTTAATACAGACACACATATTTAACACATACAGATCTGCAAGTTGAATTTATTAAGTTATCTGGATACCGTTTTACCATGTATTTTCATATTGATCTGCCTTCCATTTTAATGACCAAATAGCTATCCTTTAAAGTAAGGTACCATAGTTTATTCTGGCAAGATGAAATTTTGGTTTTAGGTGATGTTAGTTTTTTTTTTTTAAATAAATTTATTTATTTATTTTTGACTGCACTGGGTCTTCATTGCTGCGTGTGGGCTTTTCTCTAGTTGCGTCGAGCAGGGGCTACTCTTCGTTGCAGTGTGTGGGCTTCTCACTGCGGTGGCTTCTCTTGTTGCGGATCACGAGCTCTAGGTGGGCGGGCTTCAGTAGTTATGCCATGCAGGCTCAGTAGTTGTGGCTTGCAGGCTCTAGAGCTCAGGCTCAGTAGTTGTGGCTCACGGGCTTAGTTGCTCCACGGCATGTGGAATCTTCCTGGACCAGGGCTCGAACCCGTGTCCCCTGCATTGCCAGGCGGATTCTCAACCTCTGCGCCACCAGGGAAGTCCAGATGTTAGTTTTAACATTTCTTTTCAGCAAACATATTGCTGAATTTTTCTCACCAAATATATATGTATTTTTCACTTTCAAAAATATTTTTAAAAAGCAAAGGAAATCTTAACTGCTTGTATCAGTTCCTGGTTAAATTGCATTAATAGTTTCTTTTTTAGTTTGGGGAAACAGGTTGATGTCAAAATGCAGGAAAACAGTGCAAATGGGCAGAGTTAAAATCAGATCTGACCGCAGGATTTTTTTTGAAAGAGTTAGGTGATCCTTCATTATTTTTGTACATTTATATGTACAAAAGTATTTTTAAAATCTTGCCCCATATTTATAGATGGCACAAATGTAGTATTTCTAAAGTAAGTCTTGAATTGCATAAAATGTGCTTTTTATCAGTTAGGGCCACAAAGATGTGAGACCCAGCCTGGGAAGTGGCACCTCTTGAATTTTCCCAGACTTATAGCTGACTCACTCTAAGTCCTAGAGCAAGTCACCTAACTACAATGTGGCAAATTTCTCTTCAGAGGGTGTAAAATGTAATGAATGTTTTATAACCATTCATGTTTAGAGATGAAAGGCAATAATGCATTAGGGAATTAAAACTTAAAAAATAGTTTACACAGGAGAATGGGTAATGATATTTTTGGTACTGCCCAGTTCTCCATCATCTGCTATCAGTGCTGCCCATCCGTAATATGCTGGTTAGACATTATAGAGGCTCCATAGGAAATCGGCCCTCTGAAGAAAGACTGCATAAAAAGTTTAGAAATTCAGTAATGTGTTTGTTTTTGACACTTAAGCACAAGAAATTTGTGAAATAATTTATACGTAGATGATTTAGCTTCAGATTTATTTCCAAAAAGATTTCTTTTTTATGTTCATATTTCTTGGTGACTTTTAAAAGGGAAGCAGGAAATCTTGAACTAAGTTATCAATTTGTACTTGGGCTTTTAGTACCCACTGGAGGAAAATAACATTTTACATGGGTTATTTTAATTTAATTTTTTTGTTTTTAAAAATTATAGATTAATATAAATAAATTCTAAAATTAATTTGACAGGAAAGGCTGGTTAATAGGCAAGACACTTAAACATTTTTAAAGTTTTTTTATTGTTTTGAAACATACGTAAAATTTACCATTTTAACCATTTTTAAGTGTGTAGTCAGTGGCATTAAGTACATTCCACATTGTTGTGCAACCATCACCATCTATCTTCAGAACTTTTTCATGTTTCCAAAGTGAAACTGCACTCATAAAACAATAACTCTCCAACGCCCCCTGTAGCCCCTGGCTTGTTTATTTAAAAAGCCAGCTCTTGGGTTTATCAACTCTAACAATTTTCTGTATTCTAATTCATGGTTTTCTTCATGCATTAGAATTGTTTTCTTCTGCTTTTCCTAGGTTCATTTTCTTTTCTCTCTTTTTTTTTTAGATAAATCCTTTTTATACTACTTCTTTTGTTTGTTAATGAAAGTATATGGCTTCAGCTCTGCCCTGTGGAACTTTTTTTTAACCCTGTAGATTTTGCTGAAGAGTATTTTTATTATTTCACATGGATAAATTACATCTTGGCTGGGTAGAGAATTTTTAGGTCATATCCTTTTCCTTCCAGATCCTTGTGGATGTTGATTGCTACATGTCTTTTAGCATTCCTAGTTGCTTTGGAGATGTTCTGGTTATCTGTTGCTGTGTAACAAATGTCTGATGGTTTGGATGGCTGCATGTCCAAGATGGCTTTTTCACTCACATGTCTGGCACCTCATTGCTTCTGCTTTTGGCCTCTCTCATCAGCAGAGTAGCCTAGACTTTTCACATAGCAAAGAGGCAGCAATCTGCTAGGCTAGCTAAGGGCTATACCCAGAACTGTCATAGTGTCACTTGTACTGTATCAGATTGGTCAGAGCAGTCACATGTCCTGTCCAGATCTTTTTAAAATTTATTTAACTATTTATTTATTTGTCTGCATGGGGTCTTAGTTGCGGCACGCGGGATCTTCGTTGCGGCATGCGGGCTTCTCTCTAGTTGTGGTGCAGGCTCCAGAGCACACGGGCTTAGTTGCCCTGCAGCATGTGGGATCTTAGTTCCCTGACCAGGGATCAAATCCGCCTCCTGTGCAATGGAAGGCGGATTCTTAACCACTGGACCACCAGGGAAGCCCCAAGCCCAGATCTTTTTGAGGGGAGGATAGATTTCATCTCTCGATAGGAGAATACTAGCAAAGTCACATCACAGGACATGTGGGAGTTAATTGTTGTGGCCATCTTTGGAAATTATAGTCTCCCAGAGAATTCTGAGACCATTATGTTTTTTGTTTTCCTTTTTTGGGTATCTTACTTTTCTTCCTGGATGCATGTGGAATTGTCTTTATTTCTTTATTTAAAATTTTAATATTTTAAATTGTATGTTAACAGTTGAAAGTAAAACAGAACTTAGGCTTATAATGAAAAACAGCAGCCTCCTGCCCTCACTCTCCCCACTCTTGATTCCTGCTCTCCAGAGGCACTTCATTTAAATATTTCTTTTGGTATTGCTTCTCTATTCATAAATAATTTGCTTTTAATGTGATTTCTTGATTTTTCACTTTTAGGCATGTATTGACTTCTTATAAGAGAAGATTAAGATAAGTTCTTAAACTTTGTTTCCTTCCCTTATTCCCTCCTCCCAACATAATTTTGTCAGTTTCTTAGTTTGGGCTGTTATAACAAAACAAAAATACCATAGACTAGGTGGCTTAAACAACAGTCATTTATTTTTTTGCAGTTTTGGAGGCTGGGAAGTCCAGGATCAGGATGCTGGCAAAGTTGGGTTCTGGCGAAAGCTCTCTTCCTGCTTTGCAGATGGCCATCTTCCTGCTGTGTTTTCACATGGCGGAGAGCAGAGAAAGAGAGGCAGCAAGCCCTGTATCTCTTCCTATAAGGGCCTAATCTCATTCATGAGGGCTCCAACTCTGATGACCTAAATTACCTCCCAAAGTCTCTACCTCATTAATACCATCACATTAAGGGTTACAATTTCAACTTACGAGTTTGGGGAGACACATTCAATCCTTAACAGTCATGCTTTTTGGTAAAATCAATATTTAATATTTAAAATATTATAACTAATAGGACAATTGAGCTATATAATGTGCTGTAGTATTTCCTCTTTTCATGATTCCATCACTTTTCCCTAAATTTAGTTTTCTCATTACCTCTCAATATGTTCAGACACGTGAAATATTCTGTCAGTTCCATTTATTTACTTAAAGGCATTCCTTCTGGATTTCTGTCTTCTTCCTCCAGACTACTATTTCTCTAGGCTTGCTGCACAGTTATCCAGGACTTCATTTCATAGTTATCCTGGTGAGAATTATTGTTTTTCTTTTCTTCCTGCAGCAGCTTCTTTAGAAAGGGTGGGTGATGGGTGGTTCAGTTTTGAGACCTCTTGTGTTAAACTATCTTTAGACTACCTTCAAAATTTATTTGTCTGGGTATTTTAGGTTGGAAGCCATGTTTTCCCGAGAATATTGAAGAATTGCTTCATTGTCTTCTAATTTCCAGTGTTGTTACATATACACAGCATAGCTAAGTCCAAGATGTTCATACCAGAAAATATTCATAGGAAAAAGTTTTTGCTCCTTTATTCCCCCTCAGGAGTCTAGGCTGGTTATGGAAAATTTCTGATGCATAAAATTTCGTACTAGTTTCTGTAAGAACTAGCCCCTAAGCATGATAGCCACCTTTATCTTCTGTTTCTCAGGCAGCAACCAGAGTTAGAAAGTTCCTGGCATTACAGTTATTTTCAACCAGGCTTACTTCTATTAGCCAGTTCTGACTTACAGATTTGTTGCCTAAAATCAGTTTTTCATAAATCAGCTAGAAGAGGGTAGTCTTAGATTTTATTTCTGTATCTTCAAGTTATCTACACGTTTCTGTTTAAATTTTGTTAAAAGTTTTATGTGCTATGGAAGTAACTTTTGAGACCAGGATATTTGCTTCCACTTTATGTAAGTTTAAGAGATGATATTTTCTTTACAATATTGTTATTGAATATCTTCATGCTAAAGTAAGTTGAGCTTTTGGGTCCTTAAATGAGTTCCCAGGGAAAATGATTTCTAACTTTTTGACAAATATAGGACTTTGGAGGGAAAGGTTGGGTTCTGTTTTAGGGTTGATTTTTGGTACTTACATTAAATAACTAATATTAAATCTAAATTGAATATATGTCCAATGCTCAAATTTTATTCCTTTGCAAAGTGCTATTCTCTTTATTCCTTCATTATGAATTCTGACATCACTGAAATAAACTGAGAAACGTTTGTTTTTCTTGGGTGGTTTTTCTATTTCAGAGCTCTCTGTAGGTAAAGGGTAGTCATAAAGGCTTCCCAACATGTAGGCACTTAAATTTATCTGCAGTGAATGTCATCTTCTGTTGTCCAGTTACTTTTGTTTCCTGGAATTCCTCACAGTTCAGGCTTATTAGTCTCACATCTTGGCTCATTACGGTTCTTAATATTGTCTGAATGGAGTATTTTCTGTTTTCTGATGGACTCTTGATAAAAGCTGTTCCTAAGCAGAGATTTTGCTATTTAAAAAAAAAAAAAGAAAAAAAAAACCCCAAAAAACTAAGGTCTGGATAAAAAAAAACAAAAACAAACAAAAAAACTAAGGTCTGGCATCTTATTAACATTGGTCTCTTAAGGGGCAGTGTTTATTCAACCAACATTGAGTGAACGCCTACTGTGTGTCAACTTCTGTGCTTAGACACAATTCCTGCCCTTATTGCAGGCTTATATTCTAATGTATTGAAAAATGTTACAAAATTCTTTATTTTTTTGACTGTGCCACACAGCTTGTGGGATCTTAGTTCCCTGACCAGGCATCGAACCCAGGCCCCGGTAGTGAAAGTGCTGAGTCCTAACCACTGGACCTGCAGGAATTCCGACAAAATTCTTTTAAATAAAATCCATCTAAGTGCTTGCTATAAGGTAGAAGTGCAGTGTTCAGTGAGATTAGGGGACCTAATCTGGGGGAGGAGGTGGGACTCAGGTTGAGACTTGAAGAATGAATGAGTTTGGTTTTGCAAATGGTGAAGATGAGGCGCATAAGAGCTATAAAAAGTCTGAAGAGGTTTTTGTTTCTTAAAAGTACAATTAGGGGCTTCCCTGGTGGCGCAGTGGTTGAGAGTCCGCCTGCCGATGCAGGGGACACGGGTTCGTGCCCCGGTCCGGGAAGATCCTACATGCCGCGGAGCGGCTGGGCCCGTGGGCCATGGCCAAAAAAAAAAAAAAAAAAAAAAAAAAAAGTGATTAATTATTCAGTGTTAGGAATTGCATTATATAGAAAGCTAATTTTAAAAATCTTACTCTTTTAAATGACAAGTACAGTATATTAACAATTTGGAGGTTAACACCTAAAACTTTACATACTATGTGCATGTGTCTTTGTTATATGTAGAATTAAAATACTTTTTTCTCTTGACAGGAAATGCACAATTTTGAGGATGAGTTAACATGTCCCATTTGTTACAGTATTTTTGAAGATCCTCGTGTACTACCATGCTCTCATACATTTTGTAGAAATTGCTTGGAAAATGTTCTACAGGCATCTGGTAACTTTTATATATGGAGACCTTTACGCATTCCACTCAAGTGCCCTAACTGCAGAAGTATTATTGAAATTGCTCCTACTGGTATTGAATCTTTACCTGTTAATTTTGCGTTAAGGGCTATTATTGAAAAGTACCAGCAAGAAGACCATCCAGATATTGTCACCTGCCCTGAACATTACAGGCAGCCGTTAAATGTTTATTGTCTCCTGGATAAAAAATTAGTTTGTGGTCATTGCCTTACCATAGGTCAACATCATGGTCATCCTATAGATGACCTTCAGAGTGCCTATATGAAAGAAAAGGACACGCCTGAAAAACTGCTTGAACAGTTAACTGACACACACTGGACAGATCTTACTCGTCTTATTGAAAAGCTGGAAGAACAAAAATCTCATTCAGAGAAAATGGTCCAAGGTGATAAGGAAGTTGTTCTCCAGTATTTTAAGGAGCTTAGTGATACATTAGAACAGAAAAAAAAAATTTTCCTAACTGCTCTTTGTGATGTTGGTGATCTGATTAATCTAGAATATACTCCACAAATTGAAAGAGTGAAAGAAATAAGAGAGCAGCAGCTTGAATTAGTGACACTGACAACATCTTTACAAGAAGAGCCTCCTCTTAAATTTCCCTACATGCCGCGGAGCGGCTGGGGCCCTGGGCCATGGCCAAAAAAAAAAAAAAAAAAAAAAAAAAAAGTGATTAATTATTCAGTGTTAGGAATTGCATTATATAGAAAGCTAATTTTAAAAATCTTACTCTTTTAAATGACAAGTACAGTATATTAACAATTTGGAGGTTAACACCTAAAACTTTACATACTATGTGCATGTGTCTTTGTTATATGTAGAATTAAAATACTTTTTTCTCTTGACAGGAAATGCACAATTTTGAGGATGAGTTAACATGTCCCATTTGTTACAGTATTTTTGAAGATCCTCGTGTACTACCATGCTCTCATACATTTTGTAGAAATTGCTTGGAAAATGTTCTACAGGCATCTGGTAACTTTTATATATGGAGACCTTTACGCATTCCACTCAAGTGCCCTAACTGCAGAAGTATTATTGAAATTGCTCCTACTGGTATTGAATCTTTACCTGTTAATTTTGCGTTAAGGGCTATTATTGAAAAGTACCAGCAAGAAGACCATCCAGATATTGTCACCTGCCCTGAACATTACAGGCAGCCGTTAAATGTTTATTGTCTCCTGGATAAAAAATTAGTTTGTGGTCATTGCCTTACCATAGGTCAACATCATGGTCATCCTATAGATGACCTTCAGAGTGCCTATATGAAAGAAAAGGACACGCCTGAAAAACTGCTTGAACAGTTAACTGACACACACTGGACAGATCTTACTCGTCTTATTGAAAAGCTGGAAGAACAAAAATCTCATTCAGAGAAAATGGTCCAAGGTGATAAGGAAGTTGTTCTCCAGTATTTTAAGGAGCTTAGTGATACATTAGAACAGAAAAAAAAAATTTTCCTAACTGCTCTTTGTGATGTTGGTGATCTGATTAATCTAGAATATACTCCACAAATTGAAAGAGTGAAAGAAATAAGAGAGCAGCAGCTTGAATTAGTGACACTGACAACATCTTTACAAGAAGAGCCTCCTCTTAAATTTCTTGAAAAAGTTGATGATGTCCGCCAACGTGTGCAGGTCTTGAAACAAAGACCACTCCCTGAGGTCCAACCTGTTGAAATTTATCCTCGAGTAAGCCAAGTACTGAAAGAAGAATGGAGCAGAACAGAAATTGGACAAATTAAGAAACTTCTCATTCCTGAAATGAAAATTTCTTCAAAAAGGATGCCATGTTCCTGGCCCGATAAGGAGGAAAAAGAAGTTGAATTTTTTAAGATTCTAAACATTGCTATAGTTACACTAATTTCAGTGATGCTGATGCTGATCCTCTTTTTTAACCAACACATAATGACCTTTTTAAATGAAATCACTTCAATATATTTTTCTGAAGCCTCTCTATCTGTTTACCAAAGTTTATATAAGAATGTGCATGATTTAAAGAATACAGTATGTCACACTTTATATTTACTGAAGGAATTCATGTGGAAAATAATTTGTTGAAAATTCGAATCTGAATTGTTTAAGTAGGCTTATTCTGTACAGCAGAGACTAATGACCATTGCTAAATGGAGCAATAGGGGTAGCATGGATAAATAAAATAGCAAGCTAAAGTTTATTAGAGTTGCAATATAAATAATCCCTTTCATGCTTCTGTTGAATAGAAAATGTGTCATCAAAAGTTAGAAATGAGACAGAATGTCTCGTTTTCTGAAAACCAGAACAAAATCTAGTAATTGATTTTTGAGTATTATCCCATTTTTATTGGTTTGAGAGGTTGACTTAATATCACTGTGATATTTAAATATTCTTGTACCAATATTATCTTTTAGCATTATATACTGCATTGGTTGGCTCTGCAGTTCTTTGTGTATACGTAGCTTTTAATTAAAACATGGCAAAATCCCGAAAGGTATAAGCTTGACACTTTTGAATGGACAAATAAGGATGGTGAGAAGAGGTTTTAAATTCAAGTAGCAAAGTCTCAGAGTGGATTGCTTACATTAAAGATGTGTTTGATCAAATGTACCTGATCCACACACATTAATGTGTTTTAGGTAGATTTAAGAGCTCTAAAATGTTTATATCAGCATTCACTCCTAATAAAACTATTGCTTTGGGAAATCTAAAGTGCCATTAGGGACCAACCAGTAACATTCCCTAGTACTTATTTCTATGGTTTGTGTAAGTTTATTTTAGGATTGTATTTAACTTTTGTGTGGTCTTAGTCATGTCAGTCAAATCAGTTATTGGCTAAAAACTCTAAAACATGTTACTAGAATGGAATATTATTGATATATCCCACCCTCATCATATTTGAATGGCATCATGTTAACTGTTGTCTAAAATTGTCGTAAATTTTCTGTTGAACTTTCTCTTATGCTAATACCAAAGTACCAATAATTCGATCTTATTTTCTTGGATTGTGTTATAAAGGGAGCCTACTTAGTTATTAAGTCATATCCCTTTGATTTGGTTTCCTTTTTATTAACAGACTGAACCGTGGTGCTTGTGGTAGGACTCTTAGCCCTTTTGTCCTTGTAACCCTAAGTACAAGCTCACTCACTTTCCAGAAATTCCAAGTTGGCTGTTAGCTCTTGGATCACATATTTAGGAGCCTTACTTAGTTCACAGATTTTCCAGGTCAGATTAGGTCCTAGAGCTGTGACTGTACTCAGGGCACTAGTTCTAAAATACTCCTTAGTGTCTTATCTACTGAGAACAAGTCTGAACCTAAGATGGCTGGCTGTATTGTCAATTTATGATCAGCATCAAAATATCAATTAGAATAGCACGACTAACTTGTGTGGGCAAAGAACATCTGGAGGTGGAGGAGGTATATATTCAGCTTACCAACTAACTTTAGACTGAAGTTGCATCGACTTGATTAAAGTAATAGTTACAACACAAAAATGCCACATACTTTTTGGAATATGTATAAATATTAGTAAGCACTGAAATGTTTGTTAGGTATTGTGTCAAAAATGTGATCTCATATTTCTCAAGTGTGTATTAATCCTCACTTTTTGTAGATTAGGAAACAGACACAAAAGTAAATTGCCCAAGGCCATGTATCTAGTATATGAGAGACTCCATGTATTCTTTTCAGAGTTCATCTGTTGGGCTACCTTTAAAGGATTTAAGCCAAGATTTTTAAAGTAAATTAGGGTTTCTAATTAATATATGTCTATGAATCACAGCTAAAAACGGAAGCATTTTAAGTTTGACCTTAATATTTTTTGTAACTTGCCAGTTTTTAGTAGAACTTTACTGTTGGATAAATTTTATGTAGTGTGCATGAATATAGTCAAATATACAAATAACTGAGTCTTATACATGCTCTGTTTGTATTTTTATCAGGAGGATGCGACTGTAAAATTTAAAGTATGTAATCCTGAAATATTTCTAAGTTTTTATGTATAACAAAAGTATATATTTTAATAAACTCATTTTGATATAAGCATTGAGTGGCTTAATAGGGCAGTCAAACTTGGGAGTGGTTGCTTTGGAATTTTCATATGGGCTACGGGCATTATCTATCATCTATCTACTTTAACTCTTTAAAAGTTGTTAGTACTGGGCGTCCCTGGTGGTGCAGTGGTTAAGAATCTGCCTGCCAACGCAGGGGACACGGGTTCAAGCCCAGGTCCGGGAAGATCCCACATCCTGCGGAGCAACTAAGCCTGTGCACAACAACTACTAAGCCTGCGCTCTAGAGCCCGTGTGCCACAATTACCGCCCACATGCCTAAAGCCCGTATTCCGCAACAAGAAGCCTGCGCACCACAACCAAGAGTAGCCCCCACTCCCAGCAACTAGAGAAAACCCACGTGCAGCAGCAAAGACCCAATGCAGCCAAAAATTAAATAAATGGATAAAATAAAATAAATTTTAAAAAGTACTAAGCTTTACTACTCCATTGGTTATTAAAATATAAAAATATTAAATTCCATTCACCTCTGTTCTCACCAATGAAAAAGCCCTAGATTATGTTATTTTTCTAGTTACTTTTCACTTGTATAATCTTGATTTAAAACAAATGACCATACTTGAGTTATAGATCTTGCTTTATTTAAGTCCATGCTAATGTATTTACACTTTAACGGTTATATTATGATACAGGCTGTCTTTGTTGGGTTTTAGTACCTAAACAATACTGCACTGAACAACATGGTAATTTTTAATTCCTCAGGATCAATATTCTAGAAACTGAATAGCTACGGCAGACTTTTTTGATTCAATACCAAAATTTCTTCTGAAAACCAAGCGGTTGCTGGCTTACTTCCAGTAACATTATCATATTCTTGGGCTAATACAGTGTAACACAACAAAAAACCCTTGACAACTTGATGGGCAAACAGCACTCCATCTTAATTGCCATTTATACTAAGGAAATTAGTCCTTATGCACTTTATTCTTTTTCTGAAGTGGGTATTTTTCCTTTTCAACTAATGAGATATCCAAGTTATTTCAGACATATTTACTGACCCTTTTGCAAGTATTTTAAACAGTCAAGCATATCAAGTTTTAGAAAAGAATATTTAAATTCTCATCCTTATAATTCAGAATGACGGTTTAAAAAAAACGTTCCTAGTATTTGGGTAATAGTGACTATCTAAATTACTAAGTGGAATACCTTAAAAATTTTACTATAGTAGCAGTTGATAGGCTTCTCCAGTGTAGGTCGAAGGTCCATGAGAGTATGCTGTCTTGGTAACATGATCTAGTTTAGAACTGTACTGTTCATAGAGTAACATACTTTTAACTCTGCAGGTAGCAGTTTGCGGCTAAGGGTAAGTCACCTGACCCCCCCAGGCATCTTATTTTCTCCACAGTCTGCTGCTTACAAAGTTGTCAGTTTCTTACAATCTCCTAGAAGCAGGTATAGAGAATATTTTATTAGACTTGTAACATGTCTCTTAAGTAACAGCATAAAATAGAAACTAGTTACATGATCCAGTTTAAGAATTATATTTTATACAATTTATAACCCTTTACAAATACAAAGTCAGTAAATACAGTACACTGAATCTGTGGTGATTCAATCTGAGAAATCTTCAGTATAAACAAGTTTAGCAAAGTCCTTTAGATGCAATTTCTTTTGGGTTTACTGCAACACTTTTTGTTATATTGTATGTCTTGTAAATTCCAATAAGTCTATCTGAAATCTCAAACATATTATTTCGAAGAGAAATTATTATGAACTGGGCATTTTTTGTTTGTTCCTAAAGAGAAAGAGAATAAATTAGAAAAATTATACATATATTGTAAATATATAAATCATATAATAAACATCTAAGCTTTACTTCCCTGAAATATTTCTTGACAGTAAATTCAACATGACATTGATAATTAACATGAAGAATGACAACATGGATAATTCATGAAACAGTATTTGGGTTTGAGAAGAACTCGGGTATTTGGAAGGATGGTTGCCTAGAATTCTTCTAGTAGAAAAAAGATATAGAAAAAAAATTTCTAGCTGTGTTTCTGCTACTAATTTACATTATCCATTTATATTTCACTTTTCCAAAATGGAACTATTTGGCTCAAATACAGGATGTGGTCTCCTTTAATACCATGGGATGTGGGATTACAGAACAGGGAAAAAGCTCAAATAAGTCAAAGAATTTCATCTGTAATGTTTAAGGAACCCATAAAATTTTCAGAATGAAAAGCTCTAAATGATTACTTACATATATATAAAATGCAACAATGGAAACATTTTTGAAATCAAGGGCTGCATCAATCTCATCCATGAAGTACAGGGGAGTCGGTTTGTAGTGGTGAAGAGCAAATACTAAAGCCAATGAACTAAGTGTTTTCTCTCCTCCTGAAAGGTTGAAGATCTTCTTCCAACTTTTCTTAGGTGGTCGGACACTGAAATAATTGAGAAAATCTCATTAGTCAAATTACTTGCAAAGCTAAATTAAGACTTCGTGATTTGTTTCCCATAACTGGCTTCTACCACCTTCCTCGGGAATCTCTAATTTCCTTTTCACAAATATAAACTTCTGAGGGGTTCTTTTATAAACATGTTATTGGAGGATGAACACATAGGAATACCTGACAAAAATTTAAGATTTAAACAGCCAGTAAGTAATTCTTGGTATTTTCCCCGTTTCCAATGCACTTTTTGCTGTGCAATTTTAAAATCCATATGTTAGATTGAAATGGCTCAAAAATTAAAAGATGAACTAGACAAATATTCTGTAAAATCAAGTATTTACTGTTTGCCTAGAATTTATGCTGTAAACTAATATCTAGGCAAACTAGTATTTATGAAATAAAATAAGTTGTACATCTAACCTTCACATCCCACCCCTAAAAAAATACTGAGTTTGGAGAATATGTAGAGAGATATAACAGAAGAATCTGAAACTCAGTATACAGCATAATTACAAACCTGAACATGATTCCTTCAGAGAAAGGATCCAAGCTGTCTACAAGCTCCAGCTCAGCATCACCTCCCAAAGTAAGCATTTGGTAATTTTCCTTTAATTTATTTGTTATTATATAAAAACCTGCCATGAATTCATTAAGCCTTTGTTTCCGAAGATCTTCATACGCCTGTCTAAAATTATCTCTTTCATAAGTAATTTTGTCCAATTCTGCTACCCGTTGTAAATATAATTCTTCCTATGAAAAGAATGAGAAAAACATCAATTCAGTTATACATTTGAGATGAGAAATAACATTGCTAATTATATAAAATAAAGGCCACAATTTAGGCTAAGGTCTAGAGACTTCCTGACTATTACACAGTTTATTTGTACCTTCTTTTTATACTCTGCAATGGCACCAAGGTTTGGTTTCATTTCATGACACTGGGCTTCCAAAAGTGCAATTTGATTTGTTATAGAATCTGGGTTCTTGATTGCTTCAAGATCTTCTGGGCTTAGAAGTGGAATCTCTTCAACAGGATTATCTTCTATGGGATGCAATGATATTTTTGAAATCTAAAAGTTTAAGTTAGATCAGTGTTAGAAAAGGCATAGTATTATAATTCATTGTTAAACCTCACAAATTAATATGACAAACTGCCTATCAAAACGACGTATACTAAGGAGTGGTAACGAATTTGTGTATCAACTATTTTTCAATGGACTTCAAGAAAAATAGTTGTAGTGTTCCAGGTGTTCATGTAGCCATTTGTTAAATCTCCGTTATCAGCCCTGGGGTAAAAATGTTGACTAATTCTGACCATTACGCATATTTTTCTGTATATGATAACTCCTATATAACTGTTCATTTTGTCCCCTATAAACCTGAAAACTGATTATACACCATGAAATTAAGAATCACAACATACCTCAAAAACACAAAAACCCTAACCTTTTTTCATAAAGGATATCTTAAAGTTACATTTAACTATCCGTAACAATTCTCACCTCTTTTTGCCAGTATTTTATTTTAGAATTATGTTCACCAATATGACCATCTACTTGTTCAAGTTTCAACTTAATACTAAGTGCATCTTTTTGAAGAGCATGTTCATTTTCCTGAATCACTTTTAGTTGTTGAAGTAGGTTACGATGTTCTTTCTGGATCTCTGGTAAGGACTCCTAAAAACCAAGAAGAAATGCTACAGATATGATCTTCTCAAACAGAACAGGGATTTTCACATTACAAAGATGAAGAAGCGAGCTATCTCTCCCCACGCCCCTTCCACTTTAAATGAAAATGTTTTTATTTACAGAAAAGTTACAATACAGTACTCATTTTTATTGTACAGATGAAAGTTAATATAAGTTTAACTTACTGAGTGCTTACTCGGCAAGGTATTGATATCTGTAAATCTTAATTGCTTGAAATACCATCCTCTCCCCTCTCCATGTCTTACCTCTGCAGCATTTGTATTCTTTACGACCTCTGCTGCTTTGTCTTCAAGACTTTTTAGCTCTGCTCTTAAGTCATCTACTTCTTTCTCAGTATCTTTTATTTCTTTCTCCGTGCGAAAGACAGAGTCTTGTGCTTTTTTAAGATTTCTAAACAAGCAAAAATCATATATTAAAAATGTGGTAATGTGTGATTTGTTATTCTGCTTCTGAAAACCTACCAAAGAACTTTTCATGACATTAATGTAACATTTTTTTCTATCAGATTTTAAAATTTATGATTTACACTAAAATCCTTGGTTTTTTATGTTTATACATACACTTGTGGGATATTGTATATTTTATTAAACTCTCAGTATAAATTAATAAAACTTCCTTATATAAGTTTTTAGACAGACTATGAAGCAAAATTGTCCATTGGATTATTATATTCTTGTCAGATTGGAGATTCTTAAATCTTTACACCCATGAAGCTATACCATCAAGTAAATAAATACGCCCTGGTTTAAGTCAGGGCAAACAAGTGTTTTTGACAGGGTGGAGTGGGGAGGAAACTGGACACATGACAACACACACACACACAGGACTATTTTTTCCCTTAATAAAGTTACTTCTATTTTGACTGATAACTGTGTTTAGGCAAAACATATGGCTTATTAGCACCTTATCTTTGAACAAAAGACACTGTAATAACGGAATAACCAGATAATCAATATGTGACTGATGTTATAATTTTAAGACAAAAGAAACAGCTGTTTACATTTCAACTTTTTTTTTTTTTTGTGGTATGCGGGCCTCCCTCTGCTGTGGCCTCTCCCGTTGCGGAGCACAGGCTCCGGACGCTCAGGCTCAGCAGCCATGGCTCACGGGCCCAGCCGCTCCGCGGCATGTGGGATCCTCCCAGACCGGGGCGCGAACCCGGTTCCCCTGCATCGGCAGGCGGATGCGCAACCGCTGCGCCACCAGGGAAGCCCCTCAACATTTTTATACATACTTAGTTTTAATTATTTTAGAAATACTTTAATACTCTGAAAATTAATTTAAAAACATCTATGTTATGAACGTATTAAAAACTTTTTGGGACAATGGAATAATCTAGTTAATTAAAAATTTAAGTTATTAGAACAATTTTGCTAAGAAATCTCAACCTTCTTATTCTCCTAAAACCTTGATCTATTTCAATGAATCACCCTCTACTCCTTTAAGCCAGAGAAATGAAACTCTGACTTCTATCTCCTCACAACTTGGGAATTATATAACCACATTTAGCCAAAGCATACCCGTTTGTTTTTAAAAACTAGTCATATGATGTTTATTATAGGTGTCCACCTATTAAACTCCTATTAGGTAACAACATGTCAGAAGGGCTTAATAAGTAACAGTAACATTTAATGGACATTAAGTTTAAATATTAATGGGATGTAGGGAAGGGGAAGACAGGGTAGTATGCATACTCTACCTGTCAGCAGTCTTGATTGCTACTTGGGCTTTAGTAATAGCAGAAGCACATTCATCTAATTGTTTGTTTATTTTATCAAGTTTGTCTTGTTGGGCCTTGAGTTTATGGTTATTGATTTCTACGATAATATTGTGTAACCTTTTAACCTCAGCTTCTACTTTGCCAGCTCTCTCAGCCACACTGTTATACTCTGGAAAAAAAAAAAAAAGTGAAATTAATTTGTGTTTCTAAGCTAATGAGCATCACTTGTTAGATGTAAATCTCTTCAGTCAATATGACTTAACCTGATGCATGCCCAAGAAATTTTAGACATTTAAGGAAAAGTACCTCAAAAAAAAAAACACCCCCAAAACACAAAACCAGAATGCCCTATGTCAAAACAAATGGTGTTATATAACAACACATGGTTAAACTCTCTGGCTCAGCTGTGAACATAACACACTTATCTCTTTCTGGCTTCATGCCCTGAAGTTCTTTTCAAAAGTTTTTAGGGTACTTTCTTGACTATTGGTCTCATAATGATTTTTACCCTTAGATAGACTATGTGCCTGACTACTGCCCGGGGTGAAGAAAATTGTGGTTGTTTTATTCTGCTAACCTAGAGTTCTCCTCCATGTTATAACAAAAAAAAAGTCGGGGGGATAGGATGAAGTGGCACTCTTTTCTGTGGCCCAGAAAGTTGTAACACTTCCTAGAGTCCCTTGTACATAGGGTTCAGACATAAGTAAGTCCATTCAATCAAAAAAAAAATTCACACAATTTGGATGGCAAAACTGATGAATTGAGCATGTTTCTGCTGGCACTCATGGAAAAGTCTGAATTTTCTTGGTGGTGTTAGAGGCTCTGGTGTCCTGTCAAAAGCTTTGTGAATACTGACAGGCAATGGCATTAACTTTGATGGTGTAGATTATAGTAGGTACAATGTGCTTCTGTTGTTGGCAGTTGTAGTGTCATCTTCCCAATTTGGTATTTATTTATTTATTTGGCTGTGCCAGGTCTTTAGTTACGGTATGTGAACTCTTAGTTGTGGCATGTGGGATCTAGTTCCCTGACCAGGGATTGAACCCAGGCCCCCTGCACTGGGAGTGGAGTCTTAGCCCTGAGCCACCAGGGAAGTCCCTCATCTTCCCAATTTGAGAGATGACACACACACACACACACCCACACCCAAATCATATCTGTACACACACACACCCAAATCATATCTGTACACACACACACACACACACACACACACACCCCAAATCATATCTGTACTAACCATAGTGGATTCTGTTCTCCATATTTGAATCCTAAATCACTATACAATATAAGAAGGATGAAAGGTGGCAAAAAGGTATAAGGAGTTCAAGCTTTCAATATCTGTGTCTAGAAAAGTAAGCAGAAACAGAGCCAACTTATGGAAAGAGACTCCCATAAAGCTCCTATGGGAGGTGTGTTATCAATACATTTAGCATAGGGGAAAGGAGGTAGGATGTGCTAAGAGGAAAAGATTAGATAAAGACTTAACTGTTGTTCCTCTAGATTGTCTCTTCTCTCCTGTTAGGTAGAGTGGAATTTCAATATTCTCCAAATCTCACAACTTAGTATTCATCTTTTTGTCCTACATTATCAGAGAATTCTTTAGTCTGATCTTTCAAACTCATCTAGTGAGTTTAACTCCAACCTCTATTCTTTATATTTCTGAGATCACCACTTAGCTTTTTAAAGAAACAAAGCAAAACAAAATCCTGCCCTTTTTTGGTCTTCTGAATCCCCTTTTCCCCCTAAGGATACTAAGATACTGTATTTATTGAAGGAATTGTTTTGCTCAAAGTGGCAATGTTCTCTGTAGTTTAAGTTCCATTAGGCTGTCTGTATGCTTAGCTCCCTTGTGGCGTAGAGTACCAGCTGCTGTGGGGTCTGGCATCATGACTTATACTGGGGGATGGGCCAGGTATGCAACTGGGAAGGGTTCCACCCTTCAGAACATCTTCTTTCTTATTTTCAAGTACCTAACATGCATTAAAAATTCTTTTCCCTGGGCTTCCCTGGTGGCGCAGTGGTTGAGAGTCCGCTTGCCGACGCAGGGGATACGGGTTCGTGCCCTGGTCCGGGAAGATCCCACATGCCATGGAGTGGCTAGGCCCGTGAGCCATGGCCGCTGAGCCTGCGCGTCCGGAGCCTGCGCTCCGCAATGGGAGAGGCCACAACAGTGAGAGGCCCGTGAACCGCAAAAAAAAAAAAAAAAATTATTTTCCCTATCTGTAGTAGCATGTCTATTAGGAGGGGAAAACTAACATCAGATAGTCTATAATTTTGAAGTCACTATTTTATACCACCTTGCTCCACTTACTCTATTCTCTACACAACAGCCAGAGATTTTTAAAATCTAAATTAATATAAAATGAAATATTTAATCTTAAAGATATGCTTGCAGAAATGGGCTTCCATATTAGATACTACTAATAATAGCCAGTGTTTCCAAGAGAGGAAATATATATGGGGCTCCTAATAAAGTCAAGGATTCCCTTTCAAACAAGAATACAGATTCCTGTAGTCTCTCTGTGAAAGTGCTGCCATAAATGACAAAGATACACATTTTTTGTTTTAATTGACCATTAGGTTCCATAAAAGCAATCGTAACAAATATTGTAGGTATTCTGGGGAAGGAGGGGTAGAGTGAACTCCCTGTGTCTCCAAGGACAAAATATATACCCAAAATAAATGCAAGGAAAAAAAAGTCCTGTCAGATTATATCACTTCCCTGTATATGACTTTCCAATGGCTTTTAATTTCACATGGAGACAAGGCTTATAAGGCTCTACATTATCTGGATTCTTCCATCGTTTAACTCTAGCCACTCTGGCTTCCTAGTGTTCCTAGAAACTTCTGGCATACTCCTTCCTGCCCCAGGGCCTCTACTTACGCCTCTACATTCTTCCTGAAATGCTCTTCTCCCAAATATCCACATGTCCACTCATACTTCCACTGGGTCTCTGCTCAAGTATCTCTAGCGGTGGTCTGTCTAACCACTGTGTCCATCTGAATCCCCATCCCATCCTGTTTTCTGGTTTTACTTTTATCACCTAGCACCACCTGATACAGTATGCAATGTATTTACTATCTTCCTCAACTCTTAAGTGTGAGTTCCTTGAAAAGATAGAGGGACTTTATTTTGTTCACTGCTTGATCAACAGCACCTAAAACAAAGCTTGGCCAGTAGCAGATGCTGAGTGAATGCCTCAATATTAAAAATGTAGATAAATATGACCACAAAAATAAAAAAATTAATACAGCTATATATTAATATTCAATGTGCCCAGTGGACATCTGTCTGCTTATCATCTTTTTACCTCTTTTTCTTTAGGAAGAAAACTCGACCTCATTTTTTGAACATTTGGATAACTGCTCCAATTCCAGTCCATCTAAGTTCTTTTGGATGAACAATCAGTATTTGCCTTCCTTTGCTCATGAACCAGACTGTAACAAGGGTCTTTCTTGAGGACATGATGAAGGCTCACTGTGTTTGCTGGTGTCCCTAAGATACTGTGTAACTCACCATTACCTCCTCGTGCAATAAGACGCACATCTACTTATGTTTAATTGAAGCCAACATGGAAATAGAAGCAGCGTTGCTCAAGTGCATGATCAGAGGATTTTAGTGTCAAAGTCAATTCTGACTATGAGCCTATGAACTAATTCCCTTTCTTGCTGAAAGATTTTGGTAGAACACTTATATGTTTATATACAAGAAGAAAAAGTTCTGGAAGGAAAAATGTGTTTTCTCTAAGCTCTCAAACAAATAAAATAACTACTATCTTGAAGGGTCCTTAGGAAGACTGGGCCAAAGTATACAAAATATAAAATTAAAAGCATGGGTATCAGAATCAGGCTGCCTTGTTCCTGAATTCCTATACCACCACCATATGCTGTGTGACCTTGGGAAAATTATATAAACCATTCTGTGCCTCAGTTTTCTTATCTGTCAAATGAAGTACTTAATAGTACTTTATAACCTTCTGAGAAATAAAAATAAAAACCATAAAACAGAGTGGTCACTTGTCTATAATATATGAAATCTGCTACTCCCCCCGCCCCCACCCCGTACGCGGGGCTCTCACTGTTGTGGCCTCTCCCGTTGCGGAGCACAGGCTCCGGACGCGCAGGCTCAGCGGCCATGGCTCACGGGCCCAGCCGCTCCGCAGCATGTGGCATCTTCCCGGAACGGGGCACAAACCCGTGTCCCCTGCATTGGCAGGCGGACTCTCAACCACTGTGCCACCAGGGAAGCCCTGAAATCTACTTTTTATTCTACAAACTTCTATCTTAAACATTCCAAATATTACAAACCTGTTTTTGACCACACAGGGGGAAAAAAAGTGTATATCCTTAAACATACCTGTCTTGAAAGCAGTAACATTTTCTTCTAGCAATTTCTGCTTTTTTTGGTCAGGGGCTGTAGCAAGTACATTAGCTTCAAGTTCCTTAACTTGGACATTCAAATATTCTTCTTGCTCTGATAAACGCTACAGAAATGTTTTAACATTCAAAACTGTTAGTATTTTAAACTTACTAACAATAACATTTGCTTTAAACATTCTGAATTTTAAAAAAAAGGTACTTAAAATCTTTAAGAAAAAAGACAAAAACTAACAAGAAAGGGCAAAAAACACGATTAATATAAAAATCGAAAATGGCCAACAAAACGCATGAAATGTATACACTCATTATGAAGATAAGTTAAAATGCTATTTTTTAGTATTTACATCAGAGTAGCAAACTTAAAACAAACTGAAGAGTACCTAGTGTTCAAAGACATGGAAAAAATTATTAGCATATGCTACTATTAGTAAATGAATAAGAACTGTCTTTTTGAGAATAATTTGGCATTATGCAACAAAGGCTTAAAACACTGTACACATACCGGGTAATAATTACAGTTTTAGAACTCTAACCTAAGGAAATAATTGGATGAGTGTGTTAAGGTCTGCCTAACAAGGATATTTAAAACAGCAGTGTACATAGTCAACACAGAAAAATATTTATCAAATCATGATACGAACAAAATATGCCAATACAATTGCACACAAAGTAAATGCACATTGGCTTGGAAAGAAAACCGTAATTAATAAGTGAAGAAAAGTTAATAAGACTCATTAAAATCCATATGCAAATTTAATATGTATATCAATATCTACCATATACATAAACACATACATGCAAACTAGACACACTATAAGTTAAAGGACATACATAAAAATTTAAGGTGATAATCTTTTGGGTATTTTCTAAAAACTGTTTTCTGATTTTGTTTCTTAATAGAGACTGGGCATGTATTGCTTTTTCATAATTAAAACATTCCACTTTGAGATAAGAATGAAATAAAGGGTCACAGAGTTGCTAAGGGAAGACACATTTCTATGGAGTACAAATGGAAACCAGAAATAGCTGTGGCTGGAGCAACACTGTGACAGGGCGTTTATCCATTAGTACTCAGGGAAACAAAATCAACAGATGTGCCTTACACCTAGAGACCCAGCCTCCTCCTCCCCCCTTATATTTTAAAATTATAAGCAAACAGCAAAATGCTTCTGCCAAATTGCTGTTGAATTCCAACAGTTTCAGCTAATATTGATTAAAAAAGTACCTGGATGCTTGCAGTAAACTTTTCTAGTGTATTCCTCATTTCTCGTTCACTATGCCTTAACTTAACTACTGCTTCTTCCAGTTGTACTTTCTGTTCCTGAATCTGCACTGCTTTTTGAGAGTCTCTCTGCAACTGTGATTCCATTTCATTTACCTACAAAGAAGAATACCAGTGAAATAAGTTTATTCCAAGAGTCATTTCAGATTAACAGCAACTTATGAATGAAGAAAACCCAAACTTCTGATCTTAAAGACTAGAAACAAACCAAACAACCCAGTTCCAATTCCAAAACCTAAAGCTTAGGAGATGGTCAACTAATTTCTGCATCATAGAATCAGATGAAAAGACAATTTTAAGTGTTGTATAGTCAACTACTATTACAATGAAGGTATAATATACAAATATTTAAGTGGAAAAATATAAACTATTTCAAAATATGAAAAAAAATCAAGCCACAACTCTTCAGAAAAAGTTAGGTATCCAGGACATCCAAGTACATATTTTTAAGGAAGAAAAAAGTATAGTGTCCCGAGGGTGATAATGAAACAGAGCAGTTTTTCCTGAACATTTTGACATTCTCTTATACTTCTGGACATATAAAATATTTTGAAAAAAAATTTGGAAACATGTATCAGAAGTCTTTGCTATATTTACAACTTAAAAAATTATATCAAAATAGAAAAGATAATTATATAATACATTAGTAACTATGTGAAGAAACAAATTAAATGTCAAACAGTAAGTAAATAAATTATGATATGATCCAAATGTCGTAACAGAGAAAGGTATATATGTTGAGCATATATTTTTAAATTAACATACTTTTAGAACTTTAACAGGTTTCATATAAAATCCCACAGCTTATATACTAGTCATTTAGAAAAAATTCAATCTGTTAACTGAAAATTTGATTACAGTACATTTAAAATAGCAGAATTTTACAGTATGTTACATATCAGTAAAGCTGCTTTAACAAAAATGTCTTGACTATAATTTTGTACATGCTGACCTCTTCTTCTGAGATTTCAACAACAACTGATGAACCCATCCTTCCTTTCATTACTTTGCTTCCACCACCAGTCATTGTACCTGGAGAACAGAGGAGAGAAGTCAGACTTAGGTGTCTCCCCCAACAAGATTAAATAAACTCAATGGCAGAGAAAAAAACATTACCTGACTGTTCTATGATTTGCCCCTGTAATGTTACCACTCTCCATCTTCTATCTTTTTGATATGCTACTCTTGTGGCTTGATCTAAGTTGTCAGCTACTAAGGTATCCCGTAAGGCAAAATAAAAAGCTTGGCGAATTTCCTCATCTTTTACTTTTACTAAATCAAATAATCGATAAGTATTTTCAGGAGTTTGAATTTTGGTCATTTTCTTTGCCCACACTGCCATCTAAACATAAAAAAGAAAAATAATATATTATATAAAGATATCGTTTGTTAGATATCATTTATAGAAGTAATACACATGTATTAAACATAAGGACATGTATATAAAGTTCTGAGTATCTACATAATTAAGTATTACTTTACTGTTATTTTAAAAAAGAAGTTATTGTAACTAACTCTATTCACAGATGACATGATCTTACATGTATTAAAATCCCGAGGAATCCATACATTAAGAAACTATTAGAACTAACATGAATTCAGCAAAGTTGCAGAATACAAGATCAATGTGCAGAAATTAATTGTATTTCTATACACTAGCAATGAATAATCTGAAAATGAGATTAAGAAAATTCCATTTACAATAGACTAAAAACAAAACAAAAACCCCAGGACACTCTTGATATTAAAGAACAAAATGAAAGGACTCCTGATTTTAAAGTTTACTACAAAGCTATAGTAATCAAGACAGTGTGGTATCAGTTTAAGGACAGACATATAGATAAATGAAGAGTCCAGAAATAAACCCTTACATTTATGATCGGTTGATTTTTGATGAGGGTGCCAAGAAAATTCAACAGGGAAAGAATACAAATGGTGCTGGAACAACCCGATATCCAAAAGAGTAGAGTTGGACCCCTACTTTACATCGTATTATAAAATTAACTTAATATGGATTAAAAAACTAAATTTAAAACCTAAAGCTGTAAAACTCTTAAAACAGAGGTAAATCACCCTGCCATTGGATTACACAGTAGTTTCTTAGACATGACACCCAAAATACAAGGAACTAAAAATAAATAAACTGGACTTCTATCTAAATTTTTTGCTTCAGAGGACACCATCAAGAATGTGAAAAGAGCTCAAAGAATAGGAGAAAACATTCGCAAATTACGTACCTGACAAGAGACTTGTATCCAGAATATATAAAGAATTCTTACAACTCAACAGTAAGACAAACCAATTAATAAATGGGCAAAGAATGTGAATAGATTTTTCTCCAAAGATAAACAAATGGCCAATAAATAAGCACATGAAAAGATGTCGTACAAAAACCTGTGTACACGAATGTTCATGGCAGCATTAACCATAATAGCCAAAACATGGAAACAACCCAAATGTCCATCAATTGATGAATAAACAAACTGTGCTACATCATATAATGGAATATCATTTGGCAGTAAAAAGGAATGAAGTGCTGATACACATGTATGAGCCCCACCCCCTGCAAAGAGAAGAGAGGGAACTTATTTATTTATTTTTGGGCACACCACATGGCGTGCAGGATCTTAGTTCCCTGACCAGGGATTAACCCTGCACCCCACAGTGGAAGTGTGGAGTCTTAACCAATGGACCGCCAGGGAAGTCTCAACATGGATGACCTTTGAAAAGTAAGTTAAAGAAGCCATACACAAAAGGCTACATATTATATGATTTCATTTATACAAAATGTCCAGAATATGTAAATCTAGAGACATAAAGTAGATTAAAGGTTGCAGGGGGATGGAGGGGTGGGAGAATAGGGGTAGTGACTCCTAATCTGTATGGGGTTCCTCTTTTGGGGTGATGAAAATATTGTGGAATTAAGACAGTGGTCATGATTGAACAATCCAGACCACGTGCATGTACTAAAACCTGCTGAACTACGTATTTTAAAATAATGAATGTTATGATTGTGAATTGTATCTAAGTGTTTCTTTTCTTTTTTTAAAAAAGTAGTTATTGATGATGGAAGTTAGAAATGCAAACTACCAGTCATTGTAACATTGGAAGGTATATTCCTTTAGGGGAGGCAGTAGAGGATTTTTTTTCACAACCATGTAACCCCAGAGCCTAATATAATCCTCGAAACCTATCAGGTGGGGCTTCCCTGGTGGCACAGTGGTTGAGGGTCCGCCTGCCGATGCAGCGGACGCGGGTTCGTGCCCCGGTCCAGGAGGATCCCGCATGCCGCGGTGTGGCTGGGCCCGTGGGCCATGGCCGCTGGGCCTGCGCATCCGGAGCCTGTGCTCCGCAGCGGGAGAGGCCGCGGCGGTGAGGGGCCCACGTACCGCAAAAAACCAAACCAAACCAAAACAAAAACCTATCAGGTGTTCACTTAAATAACTATGAAAAAAAAAGCTAGGATTCAAAATCAAAAAACACTTGGCACTTAAAAACTAAATTACAGGTAGATTATGAATACCCACCTTATCCAAACCTATAAAGGTTGCAACTCCAATATTTTGTCTTTTAAGGAAGTTTACACATTCTTGGGCTGTATCGATAGAATCAACAACAATGTAGTCTAATGCATGACAACAGGATGAAATAGCAATATCATATTTTTCATCAATTGCTCCTAAGTCCCCCTAATAATTGAGAGGAGGGGGGAAAAAATCAATGCACAATCAGCAAGGAATTAGGCACAGGATCATTTTATTAGTATTTCATATAGATTTTTCAAGTTGCGTTTAACTGAACTATACCTACATATGGTTTTAAACAGTACAAAAAGGGTACACAATGAAAAATTTAAGTGTTCCTCACATTCAACCTTTCTCTTCTGCAAAGGCAATCACTACTAGAATTTTTAATCTACCTTAAAAAAAAACTTATGGATATATAGTTTGAATTTTTAATGAGCACAAAATGAGAGAACTGTTTTCATAGCATGTAAATGAAAACGTATAATGTGAAGATTTGAAATCTAAAAGTATTATAAGCAAAATAACTTATAGAATAATAAAACTGAATTATTGAAAGACATTTAAGATTATGTAAATCTGCTTCTCAGTCTATTAATAAATTAGCTATCCCCATTTCCTTCCAGCCACCTTCTAGCTGGCCACAGCTCCCTTCCTTCTTCAGGCTCAGGAGCTCAGGCTTCAGGTACCCACTATCCCTAGCCTTGGGTTTTGACATCATCCCTTGTTGATTTTCCTAAACTCTGGCCGCAACCTTTAGTATAATGGTATAAAACCCAGAATATAATTTATCAAGTTCTTATTTTTTTTAAAAAAGAAAAAAGGAGTTTGTTAAGTTTATCACTAGAGTTGGATCACTTTCTTAAAATGACTATAATTATAAATAATTTAAAAAAAACCCAAAACTATCTGTAACATGAACAAATCCATACCACAAAGAATTTTATCATGCCTGAGTGTAAGAGCAAAATGTTTAAAAATGAATGTCCTTTAAAAGAAACAAAAAGTAAATGTTATTTTATGTACAGAGACACTTAATACACAGTTCTTTAAGTCAATGTAAAAAAATTATAATTTCTGAGAAAAATGTATAGTCATTTACAAATAAATTTACTTTACCAATCTTCCATATATTCCTGGAATTCTGCCAGATTTTTTTTCTTGAATTATTGCATCAAGGACTTTCCCCCTACTTCGATTCATTGCTAAGGAACTCTTTGCTTCTTCAACTTTTTGGAAAAGATCACGAACCAAACTTTTGAAATTTATTTCTTCTTGTATAAGTTTTTGAAGTTGTTTTTCTTTCTAAAGGTGAAAATAAAGAAAATGAATCCCAGAAGTTTACACCCTATCACAGTATAGAATTAGTTGTAATACCTAATAAAAGAAGGAAAGGCCAATAATCAACACTTGAACCAGGACTAAGCTGTCACATTGCAACCGTTGGTTTGATTTTGAAAAATATGGATGGGTTTTCTGTTTTAAAGGGGGCATAAATAATTTGGGTCAATAATAAGGAATATAAACACAATATAGACCTAGGAGCAGTGCACTGGCTGCTAGAGCTAGAAGAGTTAGGGTTGTGGAAATCACAGTTTGGCACCACACAGTTACGCATAAATGTGTCCTAATTCTTATATTCTTACACTAATCAAAAACAGACCTCAATACAGGACTCTAGTTATGGGTGACCAGGCAGGGCTATCATTACACTGTGCCTTGCTTTTTAAATAAAAGGAGATTTATTATATAGTATTATATAGCATATATTATTATATCTAATTAAATAAAGGAAAACAAAGAACAAAAAAAGCATAGCTCTGAAATGAAGGAGAGCATGATGAGTGAACAGTACTATCGCTAAACAAAAACATCAGGCTGCCAACAAGAGGAACCACACACATGCACACAAAAAGCCTAATTCTCAGTTTCTCAATCTCCAAGTCAGAGCAGCCATTTTTCTAACTGACATTCTATTCTCCTTCACTTCCTGGCTTTAAATTATTACATGTATTACCAGTCATCCTGGTTTAAAGTATTGATAAAAGCTCAAGTTACAGATGTAATTTATCCAAAAATAAACTGAATCACAAGGAAGATAGAAGCAGTCACTGAATATAACTTAAGTTTACATTTAAGTTCTACACGGCCATGAAGTTCTCTGATGACCAAGCGGTGTGCATTTACTAAAATGAAAAAGACTTCCTTTTCAGTGTAATTTCTCTCCAAGCAGCATCTTCTATTGCCATCTTGCCTAATGACGCTTTGGAGATTAAAGTTATGAAATTGCTTATATGTCTAATTCACTCAGTGATAGCAGAGAACATAGATGAGCTAATAAGCCAATGTCTTGATTAGTTTAACAACTTGCAGTCCCAACAAAGAAAATACATTCATAAATTCAAAAACAGAAAAAAATACACTAAGATAGTTGACTTGCATATTTGTTCACACACACACTTACACTTATTTGTGATTTTCCTTTACCATTGACGAAGCTGTCTACACTTAGATTTAGGGAAACAAAAAACTTTCTTTTGTTTAAATTTTTACCTTGGGAAATAACGGTGGCGGCAGCGATATTATTTGCTGTTTGACACTTGAAGGGAGAACGCAGCTTCTTGATAGTCTCGATTAGTATCAGATAGAATACTGAAATATTAACCCCATTCTTTTGGGAAAGATTACACTAAACAATAACAACAAAAATATCTGTGTACCAGTCACTTAAGATGTTGAGAAAAGGACTTCCCTGGTGGCGCAGTGGTTAAGAATCCGCCTGCTAATGCAGGGGACACGGGTTCGAGCCCTGGACAGGGAAGATCCCACATGCCACGGAGCAACTAAGCCCGTGTGCCACAACTACTGAAGCCCACGCGCCTAGAGCCCATGCTCCATAACAAGAGAAGCCACCGCAATGAGAAGCCCGTGCACCGCAACAAAGAGGAGCCCACACTCGCCGCAACTAGAGAAGGCCTGTGCGCAGCAACGAAGACTCCGCGCAGCCAAAAATAAAATAAATTTTTAAAAAAAGATGTTGAGATTAAAAAAAAATAATGTATGTAAATATAAAAATAAATAAAACTAGGGTTCATAAACAATGTTCAGATGAAATACAGAAGAAATGATTTACCTCCTTTAGTTCATGTTCAGTTTGAGGGAGTTTTGCCTCTATATCTCCAATTGCAGCTTTCCTTTCTTTGAGAGTCTCAGAAGCTGCCATTAGAGCTTCATTGGCCTTACTTAATTGAGACACTGCGGTATTATGACGACTGAGATAGATATCAAGTTCTGATTGGGCTACATCCATCTTTGAACGTGCTTCATTTACTGATTTGCTGAAATCCATAAGTTCTTTCTCTCGACTCTGTTAAAATGTGATAGACCCCATTAAATCCGAAATATATGTGTTTTCAAACCTAAACTGAAATGGAAACCATACATTTTGAATTTAACTTAATAGATTCTACAAGCACACTATACAGAAATAATCTCACAAGTGGAATGGACTGTTTTTGCCCAGTTGTGAATGTTCATGGTATATAGTCTTTTCCCAACTGATTTCACAAGAGCTTAACGAGGTAGATAGCATACTAATATCTAATATCTCAATTTAGAGATTAAAATGACAAACAAAGAGTGGTTGAAAGAGAAAAATGTGGATCTGAAATCTAGATTCCATGGTCTTTCCACATTACCTTACCTAAAATGGTAAGGTATAAGGACTACTCAGCAGAAAGTTTCCTCAAGTATATTTATGTTGGAAATCTTTTTAAGTTTTAGAGGTAAGATGAGGTAATCCCCAACACAAGTCATAATTTGATGAGTGAGTAGAAATTTTGGACTACTGCATTTGACTGTATAGAAAGGATCTACTTATTAGAATAATGGAATAAGAAAAGCCCTTACAAAAGCCTAACCCTTTTATTTCACATACAAAGCATTGGCCCAGTAATATAGTATGATATTAGAACATGTCCATATTTCAAAACAGAATCAACTTAGTCTGTAAAGAAACTCCAAAACACTTCATGGAGGTATAATTAACAAAGGTCTTATGTAACTGACTTAAGTAATGAAAGTCAATTCAACTCTATTACTGTCATCTATTAAATATCTATTTAACATGCTCAGTGTTGTCTAAAAGGCTGTGGTGAATATAAACAAAGATAGCTAAACTCTGTGCTTATACTCTTGCTGGGGAGACAAGACATATCAATGAGACAATCTCACACTCTTGTTTTAGTAAAGTGCTAACATAATGTAGTAGCTAATATTTATTAATTCCTTACTTTCTAGGCACTTTATGTAAGTAAACACACGTTTTATTTTCACAAAGATTCACAAGATGGGTAATATTTTCTTCCGCATTTTGAGGAAGATAACTTGGAGACATAACCTGAACAAGTTCAGAGATAATAAGTGATTGACCTAGGATTTGAGCCAAGAACTGCCACATGAGCCATGGTTTTAAAACTATTACAGAAGAGCTACAGAAGCAAAGAAAGGAGATGTCATCTATGGTTAGTGTGGTCCCAAGCATTTATAGGTAGTAACCAATAAATTACCAAGAAAATAATTTAAGAGAAGATGAAAAACAAAATTTGATGATGAAGTCAATGTGTAACGAAGAACTGCACAAAAAACAAAGTATTTGATGAGTATTTTCTTCTACCACTGTAAGTTCTCGTTAAAAGGGAGTCTAGGCTGACCATTTTTAGGAATGGTAGATATTAAAAGTCCTAACTTTTTCTTTTAACAGTTCATTTTTTAATATTACTATAAAAACAATCTTCAAGATTAAAAAAAAAAGCCACCAAAATATATGCCAACCGATAAAGAAATCTTACTTCTTTTTCTTTCTGAAGCCCTTGTGTTTCTTGTTTAAGGCTATCCATAACTTCCTTTAATTTTTCTTCTTCTTTTTCTTTTTCTTTTTCAAGGGCATTGTTTCTAGTTGTTGTCTCAGTTATGATATTCTTACTCTTGGCAGGTATACTTTTAAATTCTTCAACCTAAGATTATAAAACAAATTAAAGTTACTAGAAGCATGTACCTTTAGGACATCCAACACCATCAATATTTGGCTTATTTAAAAGCATTTCTCAGGATCTTCTAGATCTTTGCGGTTTTCATTGTAATTAGGTTTGAAGCAGCTAGCTTTAGCAAGTACTTCCTTAAGCATCTGATGCAATTTCTATGTTCTCTCAGTCTAATGGTAAAACTAATTCTACGAATTCCTGATTCCTTATGGAAGACAATTCTTCCTCGTTGAGCAGTAGATCTTCCTTCTGCTCCAACTTTAGGCTGTAATTATCCTTCTTCACCTGTGAATATGGTCTGAGTACATGGACTTCCCTAAAGTACCCTTCAAAGTACATTACAACTTACCACAAATTACCCATACACCCCTAGTCTCCCTCAAATCCTAAGATCTTTCCCAACTTTACCCTTCCAGAGTCACCACACAGGACTAATATTTTATTCCATTAATACCTTCCAGTAGTAATCACTTTTCCAGTTGATGCCTAAAGGCTAATTATCTCTACTACAGTTACATTTGGCTTAATCTGCCCAATTCAGGGGTTTCTATCAAATCCAGGCTATTTTGTTTATTCTGATTATCTATTACCAGAGAAATTAAACATTTCCCAAAATGGTGTCCCTCAAACACTGACTCACATAGGTGTGTTACTGTACTGAGCATAAAGTATTTTGTGAACAAATGCATTCAGAAAATGCTTACAAGGTAAAGCAGAGCCTGTCTTATAATTACCATGTAATTATATGGTACAAAACTACTTTTAAAAAAAATAAATTTATTATTTTATTTTTGGCTGCGTTGGGTCTTCGTTGCTGCACGTGGGCTTTCTCTAGTTGTGGCAATCGGGGGGCTACTCTTTGTTGTGGTGCGTGGGCTTCTCATTGCAGTGGCTTCTCTTGTTGCAGAGCACAGGCTCTAGGCGTGTGGGCTTCAGTAGTTGCAGCACGCGGGCTCAGTAGTTGTGGCTTGCGGGTTCTAGAGCGCAGGCTCAGTAGCTGTGGCACACGGGTTTAGTTGCTCCACGGCATGTGGGATCTTCCCGAACCAAGGCTCGAACCCATGTCCCCGGCACTGGCAGGCGGATTCTCAACCACCGCGCCACCAGGGAAGCCCGGTACAAGACGTTTTTGAGGGGAGGGGCTTTATGTGTCTCATCTATTAATATCTGATTAAACCATGAATATAGTTTGAAACACCCCAAATTAATTGATTTATTAGTCTGGCTCCTAGCAAGTTAGGCATTCTGGTCTAAACCTCATCTTTCTTTTTTTGAAACCTCAGTCTAGCTAATCAACCACTTGCTGTATATATTATGAACTTCCCCTTCCCTCCTTTTTAAGGGGAAACTCCTGCTGATACTCTTAACTTGATTTCTGCAGACAAAGGTACTATTTTTAAAAATCTATGATATGTAGCCAAAAACATCTTTTTAAATCATACACTCTAGGAAGAAGAAAATTATTTTGTCACCAAAATAGAATTGCTGATGTGGTAAATATTTTGCCAACAATGTACATCAGAAACATAAGCTCTAAAACTCAAAGTCAATGGATACAGAATTTCCCTTTGGGGAAAAATCAGGTTGAGATAAATCCTGAAACATGTAACATTCAGAATCCCAACTCATTCTCTTAGGTAGTATGGGGCAAGAACATTCATGAAAAATAATAAAAACTACATGTGATATTCAGACCTGAAATTTTAAGAATTTCCCCCCTATAACTTACCTTTTCTTTATCTTTTTGAAGTTGTTTTTCCAGTTTTCTGGCTTTACTTGTAGCATGTTTTAATTTTTCCCTAACTTGAACATCTTCCAAATCTAGTTTTGTAAATTTTTCTTTGTTCTCCTCCATAAATTTTGTAATTTTGTTCAGCTTCCTAGCAAAGTAAGAAAATTCTCAGTCACTATTTTGGATATTCCAATATTTTAAAGCCACCTTATATACCTTGCCTGGTTATAAATGTATCCAAGCTCTTATAAGGTAGGATCCTGTTTCAAGCTGACCCTCTCCTCCACCCATATTTGAGGGAGCTGTTAAAATGTGTGACTATAGGAGTTATTTTGTCCTTCTAAGCTGGATTGGAAATAATGACTATGATGTCCAGGTATAGAAAAATTTGATCATAAAAAATAAGCAAAACTCATTTTAAAGAATAAAAAAGAAAACTGCATAGGTAAGGGATATTCGTGTCATTGAAGATTGATATGAGAAAGGTAATGAGAAAACTTTAAGACAACTAACCTGTCAGGTTAAATGCTTATGTTTGCTGATGTTTTGTTATTATGTTCTGCCACTAGGGGGTAGCATCCTGCATTATTTTAAGACGAGTTTTGGGCACTCAAATCTGTGATAATCAACTAGATGTAGGTCAATTAAGTTTTTTGTTTGCAAAAGGAGACCATTTTATATGCTGGCAAATGTATTACACGTATGTGCTGGCAGTAAGTTTATGTACAGACACACACACATACATGCAATAAAATGTAACTAAATAATCTAAATACTTTTAGTACTTTCCAAAAGATTATTACTTCTCTACATCTTTTACATCTTTATTCTTAGCTTTCATTTCGTTTGACAGTATATTGCTCTTCTCATTAATTTCTTTGGTATCTTCATGAATTTTTTCCTTTTGAGTCTCCATTTCAGCAATTCGTTTCTGCAGATCATAACTAGAGAGAGGAAAAAAAAGATACCAGAGATCCTAAAATACCATTTCTAAAATTCTCTAACTATTTTACTAAAATCAGCTGTTTCTAAAGTATTCTCAACCACAGTCAATTAACAATTACCTAGGATTACTGACAGGGAAGGGGGAAACCAACCCAGGGTCAAGGCTAGAATTAGGAACAAAATAGGCTCCATACAAACAAAATTAGATCTGCTATTATATGAATTCAAAAGAATGTATATGTAAAACTATTAAGCATAGTAATACTTGTGAACCCACATCCCAACTTAAAGTAGGATACTTAAAAGTCAACTTCGATACTATGGTAAACCACCCTAATTTAATGAATTCATCACATAAAACAACTTTTAGAATTTTTTTAACTTCAGTCTTCACATTTCTCTAATATGGGAAAAGAGAAGGGCTGTCTTACTGCCAGAAACTAATACAAAAATTGATAAATTAAGGTACTTACATGTAATATTGACAAACATGATTCTTTTTTCTAAATATTTCATTTTCCAAGGTAAGAAATTCAATGGCTATGTTTTTCTCTCCTTCTAAGGCGTCCTTTTCCTTTTCCACCATCTTAACTCTGTTTAACTACAAAAGTTAAAAGTGTAGATTGTTCATATGAAGTGTATTTGAGCAATCTGAATTTAAAATATGCCAACATTAGATAAAGAACATATAAACTACATTAATATAACTGTTCCTCTGAAATGCCAATAAGAAAAATATAAAATTCAACCTAAAACACTAAACTTTGCCTGAATAATTATGACTGTAAAAATATCTGGCTCAGTAAAATTAGTTAATACAGAAAACATTCTGGTTTACAATACAACTAAAGTCTACAGAAGATTCACCTTCTCTCCTCTGTGTTCATTTAATATTTCAAATCTCCGACATAAGACTTTAATAGGTTCATTTAGCCGTCCACAACCAATTATGTCTTCTAAATATTCAAGCATACCCTCATCATGTTCAGTCTGGCCTTTTGGTTTCATCATAGCAATTTGTTCAACTTCACCCTTTTAAAAAAGTAATATTTCACACTCATTGCATATGTTTAGCTACATCAACCTTAAGTGAGAACTAGAAACAATGAACAAATCCAACAGTAATGAACTAAATGATTTAAATCAGTAGCTTAAAGACATTTAATAAAAGTAAAAATGTTCTCTCCACTGATACTCAAGTTTTAAGCAAAATTCAGCAAAGTATTCATACAATCTACAATTAAATCATTGTGGCAACATTTTCAACTATTAACAACAGAATTATAGCTCCTATTCTAAAACAAAGAATTTTCAAAAAGACCCTTCATGGTTAAACTGTAGTAGGAATCCTGTCCCAAGATGGTTAGTATCATTAAGGTTTCTCTATAAACCTGGTGTTATGAGTTCCTCAGCAAGCGCTGGGCTTCGTAAGAATGTCTCAAACTTAATGCTGTAACTTTCTAAAAACAAGACCATTAAATGAAAAAGGAAATATTACTATTTCTCATGGTAATAATATTAATAGAAGAAATCCAACTGACTGGAAACTAAGGATTCTGGTACATACAAAATTGGAAAACTTTTGCTTGTAATCATTATTACAACAACTTTTGAACTGTAATTATAAAATCTTAGATTAACATTATATATTTGTATTTATGCAGTTTAATTACAAAGCGAAAAGAAGAAAAAAATTCACAATCAGTAACTTTCAAGGCTGACTGCCAGGCAGTCATTTAGTTTGATGGGGAAGCAAATTTTGTCTGAACAATGCTCAGGCAAATTGCTGCTACTTTACTTCACACCAGTAGCCTGCTTGTACTCTGTATTATTACAACAGAAGAAAAGGGACAAATAGAAAAAAAAAAAATACCCCTTTATTTCTGCAAAATAACAAAGACTGAAAAACATTTTAAAAAATTATATATTAAAAAAAGCATATAGTCTTTCTCAATTTAAATATCTACAATATGTATTTATGAATGAACCTTAAAAATCTGGGGTAAAACTTGCTAATGATAAAGCGTCACATTTACCAAAATCCTCAACATAATTATACAAGGTAAAAAAATTTAAAGATAAAAGAAAGGATAAAACAGCTCATTTTAAAATCTACTCATTAGGGACTTCCCTGGCGGTCCAGTGGTTAGGGCTCCGCACTTCCACTGCAGGGGGCATGGGTTCGATCCCTGGTCGGGGAACTAAGATTCCGTTAAAAAAAAAAAAAATCTACTCATTAAAGGGCATAATCTTAAACATTTTTTACAAGTGATCACTTTTCTGTACTTTGACAACAGGACATGATTATAAAATACAAAGTGAAATGTTATCCTAAGAGCCTGTTATTTTTTAGATTTCTCTGCAACCTTGGGTATGTATGATTTAGTTTTAACTAAGTATTAGTGTTTAAAATATGTAGCTATTTATATAAAATGTTTTATTCTGCTTTCAATTGTCAGTTTTTTCCAAATATTTTCACAACAATTTTAAGTTTCAGACAGGATTTAAGCCTGGAAGAGTGTCCAAAGCTTTAGATTACAACAGGGATCCCACTTCTCCACTGAAGAAGCCAAGAGACTTCTTACTCAGTTGTTATCTATACAGGGTTTATCAACGGCAACATTACTGACATTTTGGGCTGAATACTCTTTGTTGTGGGGAGCTATGCTGGGTATCACAGCATGTTTAATAACATCTCTGAACTCTACCCATTAGATGTCAGCAGCATCAGGCTTCCCCCAGCTGTAACAGCCCAAACTATCTCCAGACAATGCTAAATATACTGGGGGTGAGGATGCAAAACTACCCCCAGCTGAGAATCAATGATCTGGAGGTAGTCAGTTTAACTTTTTTGTATTAGTGTTAACAGTCCAAATATCTGACACCTGATAGTCTAATATTCTACCTAATTCAATTTGAATATCTGAACACTTATTTTAAGAAAAATGAAAAACCATACCAAGAGAACTTACATGTCTGAATCAAATCACTATAAGGTATTATTTAAGTATACACTTTTCAGATAACCAGAAGTTATGATTTGGTGTAAGAATGATAAAAATATTCCTAAAGGCATCACACTTTTCCTGGCCAAATTACTTATTGAAGAGATGGAATACCACCATTAGGAGACTGCCTGGCTTTGAATAAAGCATAGCGGTTGCTTGTTTTTGGTTACTTGTTCCTCCCTTTCCAATTAAAATGAAGGATATACAGCTCTGATTTCTTTTCATTCTAACAAGGTTGCCCAGTAGAAAAAAACATTTTCAAGTGAAAGACAAGGTCGTTTATGAATCAACATAGTTCCCCACCTCAAGTCCCATATAACATTGTTTTATTATATGGTATTCATTAAAAACAAAAAAAACAGAAACCAGTTATTATCAGATTAGCACCATTGAATCAACAGGTTATTAAAACATTTAGGCTTCTACCTGTCACGTGACAATTAGGACTGTTGTGGTATTTCAGTGACAGACAACTTGGGACCTTTCTTGTGGTTCTGTTCCTTGATGTCCTCTGCCTTACTACCTGCTACTATTTGTTTTCTTCCTTCTTTTTCCATTTTGTGTCATTTCTTGTATAATCTGTGGGTTGACAGTCTGCTTAGAGGACCACTCATATTTCAGAAAATGTACCTATCCCATGTGAAATTATAGAATATCGTTTTAATTTAGGGCAATACCTTCAACACATTTCAGAAATAATTTTAAAGCATCAACCTGAATTTAAAGTCACCTTACCACTCAAAGCTCCAAATCACAAGTAGTGGTAGCATGATGAGACAAAAAAAAAAGTTTCAAGTTGCTATATGCTACCATCTGAAGCTGGAAAAGTTTTGTGGGCCTCCCCATGGTTATTCCTATTTTCTATAGCTTAAGTATACTAAACAAGGTTTTAAACAATTTTTTTCACTGTTGTTTACTAGTGACTTCCTATGTTTTAATTTATATTCACACTATATCAGAGATACTAAGGCAAATGTGGAAATACCATCTGTGTTTTTTTTTAAATTTTATTTATTTATTTATGGCTGCATTGGGTCTTCATTGCTGCGTGCTGGCTTCTACTCTGTTGCAGTGCGTGGGCTTCTCACTGCGGTGGCTTCTCTTCTTGTGGAGCACGAGCTCTAGGCGCGCAGGCTTCAGTACTTGTGGCATGCGGGCTCAGTAGTTGTGGCTCGCAGGCTCTAGAGTATAGGCTCAGTAGTTGTGGCACACAGGTCTAGTTGTTCCGTGGCAGGTGGGATCCTCCTGGACCAGGACTTGAACCCATGTCCCCTGCATTGGCAGGTGGATTCTTAACCACTGCACCACCAGGGAAGCCCCATCTGTGGTTTTTTAAAGTAACATAAAAATAGCAAACATATTTCAAGAGGATATTTATAACATCCAAGGCCTAATCCATAACTTATTGAAGTGGACGGCAAACCAGGGTATTGTGATTCATTTATAGCATTCCTCAATAATCTAATTTACAAGAATACAGCTTAAAAATCTAAGAGGAATGAATAGGTACCATGCTTTTTTATCTTTACTGAAACAGAATCCAAATTTTAGCAAGCAAGAACCACAGGAAACTGAAATATAGTATATAGCTATAACAAAGCTCTTTTCCTAATAAGACCTGAAGGTTTAAGGTAAATATGGGCATTTGCATCAAAATTAAATGGCCCAGATTTACTAGGCTTTGAAATTTTATTTTGCCTTGGTAATATTTTTATTTTCTCCATTTTCCACTGTAATGTAAGTTATTGTTCTTTCTCTTATTCTGATAAATTTTATTCTAATTGCTCTTTGTGAACTAACAGAGGGCAAGAAACCAAATGACTGAGGTTAGTATCTGTCTAAATTAAGTGCATAAACAGAAAGGACAATGCTTTAGGAGGTAGACTGCTGGATATCTATTTTGGATGCTTAGAGGTAGTTTCCTATTTTCTTTCATATAGTTGAGGCGGTTGAACAAGACACTTTTGGATAACTAAAGTACTATTGATAAAGCTAAAATTCTTTTGATATAGCACAGACTTATTTCTATAGGCTAAAAGACCAGAATCCAAATAAGTTTATGTGTTATGCCAGGCTTAGAAGAAGTATACTGAAAAGAAAAAGGGAAAGATGACTAGGTAACAACTCAGATCTCGGTTAATCCAATCTCCAAATTACTAAACAATTAGAAAAAAATTTTGGTTCTTGTTTTAAATTTTAGTTTAGATTTTATAATATGAAGACAAAAAGCATATGAAGTTGAAAATTGTGACAAAACTAGCTACCCATGAAATGCCACACAGATCTAACAAAACCCTACTTGTTTACACTGATAGTTATAACAATGGGACAACAGCTCCCGAACAAGGTATATATAAACAGGGAAATGTACAAACATAGAAAGCATAATGGCCAATTATAATCTAACACTTCTGGAAGGCATGTGTATAAGTGACTCTAAGGACAAGAAATGGAATTCTACAACTTTTGTATCATTTATAGCATCTCAGCATAGTGACTCATTAGGAATTCATTCAAATAGTCAACGATGAAATTTTAAATGACTTCAAATACTAGAAATGCCTACTTGAAGACCCTACTATACCATTATAAATAATTAAAAAAAAAAAAGTTTACCCTTATGGACTTCTAAACTTTAGTGCTTTTTAGTCTTAAAAATAAGTTTTCACTTTAGCTGGAATTATATTACCTTCGGTCGTTAATCACTACCACTGGCCAAACAGCCTACGCATTTTATTCAAAGTAATCACTTATGTCTTAGATGATGATATTCTGATGTCTCCAAGTTCCCAGCCTCCCAAACCACAGCTAGTTTTAAAGATGTTATTTAGTGGGAGATAAGGTAATGAAAACTGCATTCTTACTTACCTTCAAATGCTTTAAGTCTCTAGTGCAGGAGTCTAAGATTTTGATAAGGAACTAAATAAAAATCCATAGAAACCACTGCCACTTTCCCTCAAACTTTTAAATAGGGCATCATTAGTTCTATCTAGTCCAATCCCTGTTTCTTCTTCCTAACAGGTGAGTTTCTAAGGTTCTTATCTGTAAATTTAATCAAATGGAATTCAATTTGTTAACGTGGAAAGTTTATCTCGGTATTAAAAATAATTTAAACAACGTAACTGTTAAGATGACATAAAAAGGTTGAGATTATTATGAGGACAAATGGCTTAAGCATCCTGGGCACTTAAGAAGCACATTTTTTCTTTCTCTTAATATATATATATTTTTTTACTATTTTTTTTTTTTTGCGGTACGCGGGCCTCTCACTGTTGTGGCCTCTCCCATTTCGGAGCACAGGCTCCGGACGCGCAGGCTCAGCGGCCATGGCTCACGGGCCCAGCCGCTCCGCGGCATGTGGGATCTTCCCGGACCGGGGCACGAACCCGTGTCGCTTGCATCAGCAGGCGCACTCCCAACCACTGCGCCACCAGGGAAGCCCAAGAAGCACATATTTAATATAAAGTTTACAATGTAAAAACTACTCTTATTTACATCTTTGGGAAGTTACTTTATTTAGCTCCCTTTATTAACTGAATTATGCTCCCATTTCGGAGCACAGGCTCCGGACGCGCAGGCTCAGCGGCCATGGCTCACGGGCCCAGCCGCTCCGCGGCATGTGGGATCTTCCCGGACCGGGGCACGAACCCGTGTCGCTTGCATCAGCAGGCGCACTCCCAACCACTGCGCCACCAGGGAAGCCCAAGAAGCACATATTTAATATAAAGTTTACAATGTAAAAACTACTCTTATTTACATCTTTGGGAAGTTACTTTATTTAGCTCCCTTTATTAACTGAATTATGTAGAGAGAGGCAATATCAAGGGAAAAAAAAATCACCCTTTCAAGGGTTAAAACGCAGCCTATTTTGATGAGTCTATGCACAGGTGTAAAACTTTGATTATCCCTGCGTGACAGTAAATAAACAGCAAATAAGATAAACACAATGATAGGTTCCTGCAAAATGGTATCACTATCAAATTTAGTATTCTAAAGGGGCATCTTTAATCCATAATTAACCAAATCAAATTCCAGAATACAAAAAGTCCATAAAAGTTAAATCTGGGGGCTTCCCTGGTGGCGCAGTAGTTGCGCGTCCGCCTGCCGATGCAGGGGAACCAGGTTCGCGCCCCGGTCTGGGAGGATCCCACATGCCGCGGAGCAGCTGGGCCCGTGAGCCATGGCCGCTGTGCCTGCGCGTCCGGAGCCTGTGCTCCGCAATGGGAGAGGCCACAACAGAGGGAGGCCCGCATACCACAAAAAAAAAAAAAAAAAAAAAAGTTAAATCTGATTAAAACACACACACACACCTTTAATCCCACATTTATGTAAATTCAAATCTTATTTAGAAATATATCTGCTGATGATTTCCCAACATCCTAAAATGGATAAGTTAGGTTTAATAGGTTTAGGTTATAGAAGTATTACAAATGAACTAAAAATATTAACATAAGTCATCCCAGAATATTTCTTTACCTTCTACTTACACTATGTACGTCTAAAAGTAACATTTTTTTAAAAAAAGCAGTTGAAGAATATAGACTAAAATGGAAATAGAGGCTAACACTTAATAAGTTTCTTACTGGGAACACTCAGTCATACTAATCAAACTTTTAGTATCAAACCAAAATTCCCAAGTTAGTTTAAAATCAGTAGTACAGGACACTAAAGAATATTAGCAGCTACTTCTATATCACAATATAGTTTTCCTTTTATTATTATGCTCTTGGTGATTGTAGGTAGGACAAAGGAAAAGAAGATAGCCTCAAATCAAAAGGGGATTTTAATATGTCTGACAAAGCCATGTTTTACACTAAGAACTTTTTTGAAAGGTAAGACAGAGAAGATAAGGAATTTTTCTTACCAAGCAACACTGGTAGAAAATATCTTTACTCAGATAAAGAATACAGGGTTTCTAATAAAAATCAGCTTAACACCAGGTACTTAATTTTATACCCCTTTAAAAAGATTTTAAAAGTTGTGATACTTAAGAATGAAATATCATCTGATCTTCCAGTAGAAGTGGTTCAAGTAGGCCATTTGAAACATAACAAAGAGCTTGAATAAGCTTTTAATTGACCATTCTAAGCATTAAAAAAAAAAGTTAAATCAGGTGCTCAGGTAAATTTGTGAAACACCAAGTATATAGAGTTTTTTTCTTTTAAGTATATAATATTAGTAGAAATGACAAACAAGAACAAAAGTAAAGGAAAAGAACTATTAAAAGATAACAAATCTCATTTAAAATGTTATCTTAATACAAACAGAAATGATAAATAGTTGCTATGTCCCTGTCACGCTAAAGCAGCACAATAATATTGGTGTTTAATATTTATTTTACTACGCCAATATTTACGTGCTGCTAGAGCGGAACAAGTATGTCAGTCCATCCAAACATAAAATGGGCATATGATGATGAAATTACAGTTCTGAATGAATTTCCTTAAATTTCTAGAGCAGCAAATAATGATTCGCATCTTGACTGTAGTATGTAAACCATGATGTGCTGCTACAGTACTTTAAGGCCTCAAAAATACAGGATTCATCCAATAGGGAAAAATTCCTTACACTTTATTTTAAAAAAAGAAAAAAAAAAGAAAAAAGAAAAAAAAAAGAAATGAGAGAACCTCTAATATCTTTTAATAAATTTACCTGTAAGATTAAAAATCTATTATGGTCCAAGTCAATTCCATGGCTTCGAAGAAGATTTCCAACATCCTTAAATGTTTTCTTCTTCCCACTTATGTGATAAACAGAAGTATTATCTCTGTAGGCCGTTCTGGATACATAAAAGTTACTGTTAGGAACTACTTCATAATCATCCCCTTCCTGTTTTGAGGAAAAACAAAACCAGAAAACAATTGTTGGTATTAAGTCAGAGGTTTGCTCCAAATTTCACTCACTTCATACTGAAACCAATTCTATGGCTTAAGAACTTCAATTGGATATGCACATAAACTGACAATAGTTCTTAGAATTAATCTTAGCAAAGATTAGAAATAATTTTTCAAGTTCTTTGATTCCTTCCTCATAGATCACAAAAAAACAAAAAGTCAAAGCAACCAAACAAACAAAAAAGAAAACACCCCACCTTCAAGCCTAAAAACATATTTGACTGAGAAAAGAATTGATGGAGGGGCACAAGAATCCCACTGTATCCAAAACAAACTCATCCAAATTATTAAACCATGTTGACAGATTACTAGTCCATTAAAAAAAAGCTGCAAGAGATGATTTGAGGAAAAAGGAAGGAAGGTACAGTAGTGGGATAATACAGCTTAGTTTTTTTTCTTTTTTGGGTGAAGAATACGTCATTAATTGTAGGTAAAAAAAATTGCAATGAATTGACAACTACATTCCCCTATTTTTTTAATCAAACAAATTTAAAAATTGAAGTGCAAATCTGCTTTAACATTAAAACTTGCTTTCCTTTAAAAGCTATGTCATTTTGAAATCATGGTTTTTAAAATTTACACAAATCAAGTGTAACTAATAAGCAATGGAATCAAATCTGATTTACTGGCAATCTACTTTCCAACCCAAACTGTACAATAGAAAAGCACTAAGAAACAAAATTAAAATATATACCACCATGTAGATTTAATTAAAGCTGTTTATATTAAAATTAAAAAAATAACAAAAACAAAAAACCAAAACAAGACCTGGAGGCCAAATCACATCCTCATTTCATTATGTAATTAGTTTTCTACTGGTGATGCTTGGGCGTCATTTTTAGGTTCCAGTCAGTCATTTTTGAACCACGTATTTCCAAAGTTAATTATTAAATAGAAGAGAAAAAAAAATCCCAATACCAACAGAGCCAAGTGAATAATCTAAACAGACATTTTACCTATAATTGTCTCCTCTTCTAGAAAACAAACATGTTACCGTACCCTTCCCTGTTTTAAAAGGGTAGTTTACTTCAAACTGAAGCAAAGCTCTTTCATATCACCTATACACATGACTACTAGTAACATTAAATTTAATGCGAATTGAAATAAGGGAGATGGTAAAGTTAGTCAAACTGTTAACATTTTCAAGTTTAGGTAACTTATCTGAAAGCAATAAAAACATAACTTTAAAAATGAATCCAAAATTTATAGTAAAAGAATGCTTACTTGGTACTTGGGATACTAAAACTGCTCAATGTTTTACACCAAAAAGGTAAGCATTATTATGAGCTACTTATAATTCATTTCCCTGGCTAAAAATTTTAATATTTTAATTTTAACAGCCACTACCACCAATTCTCAAAAAGAAAATATGGTCATGGAGGTAATGAAATAAATATTGGTTCTGCTTTAACCATATACTAATTTTTATGAGCCAAATTTAAGCCAAAAATAATAAAATGTGCAACGTATTGAAATCCTTTGTGTTCCTCACTTGAAGTTGCAAATAACTAAACAAAGTCCCTTACCTTATCAATTATCTTTTGAAAATGAACTTCTACAGTACAACTCTGAATATCCTTGTGTTCATCAGAATTGTGTATTAGAACTGAGAGTTTTTTAGATCTTATTTTTTGTGCTCGATAGCCAAACACAAAAAGCATAGAATCAATAACATTGGATTTGCCACTGCCATTTGGCCCAATAATACAGGAAAAGCGCTGCATAAAAAGAACAGAAAAAAAAAAAAGTTAAAAAAACTGTTTTCATATATCATGTCTCTTATATCACAAGCTTCAACACTTTAAATAAGACCATATTCTAATTTTAACTCAGACTTTTTACAAAATTCATTCTTATAGTTAAAGAGAAAATACTCCTTTCAAACATAAAACCCACCAATTCTATTCAGTGAGAAAAACTTTATAAAGAGAGGTACCAAAAGATAACCAGATAAACAAAAGCTAATTTCAGTTGTTAAAAGCATAGAAAGCATACCGTATTTTTAATCAACCAGGATAAATACAATAACTACAAAATTGAAACATTTTGTAATAAAGACGCAATACCTTACAACGGTTATTTTAAAAAGGTCAAATACCTTATGGAAAGGTCCCAGAATTTTTTCCCCAGCATAGGATTTGAAGTTCTGGTTTACAATATGAGTTATCATAAGACGAGGAGCTCCAGCTTCATTGGTCATTGCTGGAGGTGGGGGAGGAGGGATGCTATTCAAAATCTCTTCTAAACTTCTATTATCTATTTCCTCACTTGGAGTCTCTAAGTCAGTCAAAGGAAAGGGAAAACAAGGGGAAAAAAGCCTGCATTAGTGCAATTAGTTCGGAGGACTACTGCCTGCTAATCTCTGGAGAGATGTTATTTATGAAACCTAGGAATCTGAATTTTCACTCAAATATAGTATTATCCTAAACTCACAGGGGATGAGAATCTTTTGGTTTGGTTTTATAAAAAAAGAAATTCTTGAAAGAAATGCCACCAGTCACAAAATTCTATAGAAATATACCTTTTAGGAGCCGAAATACTACGTCGTCATGTAAATCTGGGAAATCCACAACCACTTGATTCCTTGCTCCCTGTCTAAACAGGTGGTTAAATCCTAAGGCTCTAGATCCAACTCTCTCCGTATCTGTGAGCACCTGGAACCTTAACTTTGGACACTCGCGAGCTCTAGAGACACTGTCATAGGGGTTTCATGTCATTCAGTTCCTGGACTCACAAAAGCTACGGTAGTTTCGAGTAAATTATCATCTTCTCTTAGCAATTTAAGACCACGAAGGTGAAGTTACAGGGTCAAGAAACTTTTCATCATATTATAACATACAGTCAGGCTGACTCTGTCTGAAAAACAGTCCACTAGCTCCTGGCTGACCGTGTCGATTTCCGTGGAAAAAGAAGACAATGAAGAGAAATTCAGAATTGAAGCTATTTACTCGCCCCCATCCCCTCCGGCACCGTTACACCGATACTGCACATTGTCTAATCTGTGAAAATCGCCAAATCGCTTTCTTGAGCGGCTCTACCGGACCTTCAGATGTCAACCCCGCAGCCCCTCTTGTCCGCGCCCAAGAACACCAGCCAGTCCTGGGCTGGGCGCGGATGCACCCGGGTCTCCCCCGCGCTTGCCCGCGGCGTCGCGAAGGGCTCCTCACCTGCGGTGGCAGGCGCGAGGCTCCCCGCGCGGCCGGACGGCGGCTCGGGCTCCGCGTCGCTGCTGGCGCCGTCCGGGGACTGCGGCGGCCCTTGCTCTCTGCGCCGGGCGGTGGAGGGCTGGGTGCCTTTACGGGGCATGGTCGCTGGGGCCGAGAGAGAGCCGGGAGCAAGTCGGGCCGCGGGCCCGTGCCGGTACGTACCCCCCTCCCCGGCCCCGCGGTGAGACGGGCTCAGCCCCCAACCCCGTCCCACTCGGGGAAAACTCCGTCCACCCGTTTTCGAGAGCCCCGTCGTCAAACCCCGCTCAACGCCAGCGGGTCCTCGAGAAAGAAGGCACAAAAAACTCAAGTCCCAAGAAGGCGGGATTCGTTTTCTTAAGTCCTAAGCAAGTGGGAAAACCTAGACGTGCTTGGGGATCAAGCAAGAATAGAGCAACTGCTTAGGTTCTTTTTACTTTTTAATGCCCCCCCCCGCCGTCCGCCCACAGTATAAGTGTGAAAAACTATTCTAACGTAATTTCTAAACGAAGCAATTCCCATACGCTAGCTTTTGCGGACATTCCCACGCTCTCTGGGCTAGGGATGTAAGCGCACAGATTCTGAGAGACAAGAGTTCGTTTGAGGGGCTATCTATCACCTCTTCCCAGAGCAGCGAAGAGCCAACTGGCGGCGAGCCGCCCACTTTCCTCTCCCCGCCATTTAGCCCTCGGCGCAGCGGACGGCCCGGGGGCTCTGAGGTCTGCCCCGGCCGGGTCCGACCACTAGCGATTTTCAAATCGGAAGCCGGCAGCGCCGGCTCCGGTTCAATCGCCTTGAGGTGGCAGGGGTCTGTCCCTCCGGGGTCCGCGGCAGAATCCCGTTGGACAATAAACTACGAAAGGTCACCAGTTAAGGGCTCAGAGCCGGTGGTTAGTCCCTTGCGGGAAGTGAGACGGGCACGGGGCCACGCTAGAGTCCGACCAAGACCGAGATTTCTGAGAAGAGGTCCGCGAAGCTGAGAGGCTCCCCCCAACCACCCCCCCCTCGGGCCCCCAGTCTCCTGAGCAACGCTTATGTAGCTCAGAGAAGTGGCGCCCGGGAGAAGCGCGCGGGAGCCTCGACTGCCGGGGAGCGGCCGAGGGGGGAGGGGTGACAGCGAGAGAAATCTCCAGGCGGCAGCCTCAGCCTAGACTTCGGCTGCTCCAACTCAAGGCCTCTACTTTCCAGGAGCCCGCGGACGGGACAGGAAGTAAGAGTGTGACAACCTGATCAGGAAAAGAAGTATTTTACCTGCGGGATAGTCCACTCAGACCAAGGTTGGAAACGGTTGCATACCCCCCCGCTCCTACCGGTGTTTCGGCTGCGGGTCCTTCACTCGAAAATGGCGCCTAAAATACAAACTCGAACGGAAATTCGTTACAAATGCGCGCAATGCTTTCTGGGAACCACTAATTTGAAAAAAATGCAGCGATTATCGCCGCCATTTTCTGGTCGCTTACGCGCATGCGCGAACTGCTGGCGGGACCCAGGCGGCAGAGGACATTTTCTATTAAGTGAAAAAGAAAAGCGAAACAATGTTTGCGAAACAATGTTATCCGTGGGCCTACGGCAATAGCACTGTTATAAAAAATATTTTTTAAGAAACCTTGAGAATTTTGAAAAAGATAAAAAAAATAGAGTGGGGATCCGCCCACAGCTAAAGGCGAGGCTCAGTTGTCCAATGACGCCCCTTAAGGAGAGGGCGAGCTCGCTGAGGGGCGGGGTCTAGGGCCTGCTCGGGTGACGCCCGGCAGGGAAGTATCGCGGGAAGAGGGAGTGAGCTTAACTCTTAGGAGTCGCTATGGTGACAGGGAGGCCCGAGGCTTCTTGGTAACTGGTCATACTTCTGTGAGTACGATCGCCACCGCTTTCCTGGCACTTAAGGTAAATCTCTTTACTTCTAGGCGAGAGGTGAGGAAAAGGTTTGGAAGTTGTAGCCATTACTGGATCCACCTTCCCTGCTATGAGGGTGTGTGCGGAGTGGAGCATCAGTTATTTTCCGTCTCCTTGGGGGCGGTGCGGCTCTGGACGTAGCTTTTGGGATGCAAAGGAGGAAGCCCTGAATTTGTAGGGAGTAGAGAGGCAACAAGGAGAAGAGAAAACCTTGATTGGTGAATGATCGTGTAGTGAAAAGCAAAATAATGATTTCAAATTATTGGTGTTAGGTCATTAATGTCACTAGTGAAAGGGGGTTTCGCGTTTTTAAAATCATTTGGCTGAAAGACTCTAGTGGAAGAAACGATTTGCTTGTGTCTGGGTATGAGAAAATTATTGATCAGCAAATATTTCTTAAGTAGCTTTTGTATACATTGCACTGTCAGGCATAATCAGGATTATTAAGCAAGTATTCCTGTTCCCAGAGAATCGAGTTTTGCTAGTAGGTTTTTAACCAGGAGTTTGTGGATCTGGTGGTAGGTGATTGGAATTCAGAGGAGTTCATACCACCTCTTCTCCACTTCCCCCCCCGACCCCCGACCCCGAAATCGTATACAAAATTCTGGGTGCTTGTGAATTTTTCTGGGGAGTTAGTGTTCCCAGAACTTTGATCAGATTCTCAAACGTGATCCTAATCCCTCACAATGTTAACCATTAATTGATTTGACTATGTCCAACAAGCATTTATTCAGCGACTCTTAAGTACTTGACATTGAGAACTGGGAGCCTCTTTTATTCCCCCTTTTAACTTTTGTATACTTAGGACTTGGCATACTCAAGCCCCAATAAATCTGCTTTATGAATGAATTTACATTGTCATTCTAAGTAAGTAAGTATGACTCTTGCCCTGAGGAGCATATTCAGGTTCAGTGTTTCTCAAGAGGAGGTGTGGAGGACACTCCCCTCAAGTGTAAGAATTTGGTGAGGTTGGGAGACTGGTGTGATTTGAATAAACATCGACTTGATATTGTAATATACCTTTATATTTGAAGTTGAAAAAAATTATTGTTTTCATAAGACAAACTACAGACAATAAAGCTTAGTGAAAAAAAAATTTGGCTGGTAGGTGTACCAGAAAATGTAGCAATCAGTTCTCTTTGAAAACATCTGGAATCTTTTGGAATTTTGCAGTCTGTAAAACACTATTAAAACTGAGTTGGAGAGATATTAACCGTGAAAAAAGCAAAGACTAGACCAAATTGAGTTATGTATATGGGAGACAGCATGATGTAGTAGAAAGATATAACAGATAACAAAAGTCCCAAATCTCATCATTTTTTTAGCTACATGCTTAGACAGTTTACTCAATTTATCAATCTCTGAGATTGTTTATTATAAAACCAGCATATAATACCTACCTCATAGGAATGTTTATGATTGTCTAGCACACACACTATATGCATTTGGTACTGCTGTGTTTATGACATTGACCTTATTATGGTATGTGCTAAGGATGAATAATGGGATGTCAAGTTAGAAGATTAGTTTATGAAGGGTTTTGAAAGCCAGGTCAAGGATGTTTTCAAAATATTAGAAAAATTTTGAGCTAAGGAATGACTTGGTAAAAAAAAAAAAAATTAACAGTAGTTATGTGGGATGTGTAAAAAGGGAAAGAGACTGAGATCAGGCATGGCTTAATTAGATTATTACTGTCCAGTCCTCCATGTAGGAGGTGCCTATGCAGTAGAAAGGTAAAAATCTGGACACATTTTGGGGGGAAATCTATAGCTTTTGTAGATTTTAATGGTTAAGAGTCTGAACCCTTAAAGTTAGTCAGATTCTATTTTTTGTGAATCCCTGGATTAGTGATGAGGGGATAAGAAAGATAAGTCACAAATAAATCCCAGTTTTACTGCCTTTGATGGTTGCTTTAAATAATGATTGGTCTTAGTGACTGATAAGAAATATAATTTCAGTAAATCAATAAAGTGACCAATAGCTTTAGATTTAGTTGAACCTAACCATGTTCCACTCAGAATAAATATTTTTTAAACAGGCTTAAACCAGGTTGTATAACATAGGAAAGACATTCATAACAAACAGCTACAGTGGAGACAAATCTAGAGTGAAAGTAGGACACTCAGAAAAAGTGAAGAAGTGATTTGAGAAGAGATTAGGATCACAAGAAATAAAGACTTGATTGATCCCTGCCAGTACTTTGGATAAAAAGAAGCTGGTCCAATTGGGATGGACTAGGTTACAATGATCTTGGAAAGTACAACCAAGTCTCATCTTTCTGGTCCAAAATCATCTACTAACAACCATTATCTATAATTTCAGGCAGTCTGAAAAGAGAACGGTTACTTTTTATATTTCAAAAAGTTGTACCCCACAGGAAGAAATAAGAATAAGTTCAAGGGGAAAAGTTGGAATAGAACTAAAATTAACATTTGCAGTTCTTTAAGTGCATAGTTAGATTTTGTCATCATTATAATAATATGTGTTTTGTCTACCTTCTAATGTGGTTACAGCATTTCATAAAGTCTGAAATTAGATTTGTGGGTAAATGTTTAAAATATTAACAAAGTTTGTAATTAATTGTAAATATTTGGATTAATTAGACATTAAATAATAAATCAAAATGAATAAACATGAATTTATGTAAATAATGTATAAATACTAGAGAATATTGTTCAAGATGAATAAATTGGATATAGAGACAGGAGAGATAGTAATGAATATTCCTCTTGATAATATAAGCCCCCTAGAACACTAGTCTTGTTGAAACTATAACCTATCTTAACATAGAAAAAAATGGGAAGTGAGGAAATGGAGCAGTTTTGGGGGATGGACTGTTTTGAAAAATGAGTTTGTTTTTATTCATATAGGTTGAGATTAGGAAAGGTATATACAGTGGGCATTAGAGGTGGAGAATATAGTTCAGGAGAGAAAATAGGGTGAGATAGAGTTACAAGAATAGTTGGGACACTAAAAATAGATTAGATTTTTAAGGTTGTGAGTAGAGAGGATAGCACTAGAGAATGTACATTCTTAGAATATAGGAAGAAGAAATAATTATAGTAATGTCTCAGATAGGACTTTGCAGATTACAAGTGACAGAAAATCCAATCCAAATTGTCTTGAGAAAAAAAAAATTAGCTTCCATAACCAAAAAGTTAGGTGAGTATAACTGGATTCAGTGCTCAAACAGAGACACTAGGATTGTGTTTCTTTCTTTGTTCTGCTTTGCATTTCCTTGTCTTGGCATTATTCTCAGGCTTCACATAGTGGTCTCTGACACCTCCAGGCTCTCCCCTTGCTGTGGTAAGGTGTTACAGTAACTCTACCCTCAAATTTCCTAAACTTAAAGACCTGGGGGTTAAGAAGTGTCTTTCTTCCCCATCTTTTAATTAAATAAAAGTTTCTATTGGCGATCTCTAATTGACTTAAGCCTAGGTCTCATGCTAGCTCCATTGAAGCCATATGGCTAAGAGTGAGGAAGCGGTGCTCCAAGAAGAAATTCTTTATAGCTAGTAAAAGAGTGAATATATGCAGTGTGACAAAAACACCAATTTTCACTATAAATAGCTAACAATGATTAAGTTCTGACTATGTCCAAATGTCCATTGGACATTTGTAAGATGCCATTTTTTTTTTAACCTCATGTCTACTTTATCTCATTTAGTCATCATAACCAACCTGTGAGGTAGGCATTATTAACCCCATTTTGTATACAGAAGAAAACAAAGTGCAGTATTCGGAAGATGCCTAGGTGAGAGTTTCAGTAAGAAGTGGGTCAAATGCAGTAGAAACTTCAAAGAGAATGAGAATGGTGATCTTACGAAAAAATAACATTTATTAGGTTTTTTTTTAATGCAGAAATGCATAAAGAAGAAAGCAAAATTGGTCCATAATCCTATCATTCAGATAATTCTATATTAAAAATATAAATGTATAGATAAAATATTATGAACATGATAAAAACTTCAAACAGTATAAAAACATATAAAATGAAAATTAAAAGCGTCCCTTCTCACCCCAGTGTCCCTAACCTCATGAAAGTCTCCGTTAAGTGTCTTGCATATCTTCCGAGAAAAATGTTTTAGTATCCACTAACTTGAATATATATCCCTCCCTTTATTTTTTAACACAAAAGGGATTGAGTTATATAATACTGCTGTACACTTTGTTTTTGTCATTTAACATATTACAGACATCTTTCTGTATCAATACATATAGATTCATCTCATTTTTTATTTTTTATTTTTATTATTATTATTTTTTTTTGCGGTACGCGGGCCTCTCACTGTTGTGGCCTCTCCCGTTGCGGAGCACAGGCTCCAGACGCGCAGGCTCCGCGGCCTGTGGGATCTTCCCAGACCGGGGCACGAACCCATGTCCCCTGCATCGGCAGGCGGACTCTCAACCACTGCGCCACCAGGGAAGCCCTCATCTCGTTTTTTAAATAGTTGCATAGCACTCTAGTTTATCAGTTGAGTGGGATTTTTTTCTATGCTAGTTGATGAATTAAAAGCATGAATTAAAGATGACTACTTATTTTTAAATTTGTGAATCACATGGTTTATTGGCTAGAATTTATTAGGCCATCCCGCAAAAGGATTATAAATATAACCAATGTGAATAATATTAAAGTATGGTTGGCAAGAGTTAGCTCTAATTATAGCTAAAATTGCAAGGAAATGTAAATACCACTGCATATATCAATACATACACTTCAGATACCTACAGGAAGTGGAGTGGCGTGGAGGTTGGAGGTCTTTAGTAAGTGAACTATATTGCCATTCGTAATCCTGTTCCATTGCTTGTTAGGTGTTTGAATAACCTGTGCCTGGAAATGGTGAACCTGCCTCTGCCTTCCCTGCCATATAAGAGATCTCAGCTCTAGTTTACAAGTGGTTTTATGATGGGACCAATCTGAATAAAAGATCTGCTTCTCTCTCCCTCCTCTCTTTACTGGAAAAGAGACATAGGAGTCTAATCAGAGCTATCAATTTGGAAAACTGTTGATAAAAATTGTACTTCTAAAAATAGGGCCTTGGGTAGTCATCAGCAAACCATTAATTTCAACTGTTAATATCAACACCCAAGGGTTAGCCAATATGCAAATGACCCAAACAGAACTTGGTATAAATGCACTTCTGAGCTAGCTCTTGGATTTCTTATCTCTCCTTCACATTCTTGTTTACTTCCTAGGCTTTCTGCTACCTCTTATCTATAGGTACATTCTTGTTGACAAGTCATACCTTCTCTCTTTCCTGCCTAAAATTTTTCTCATTTTGTTAGTGCTTTTATGTTTTAGTTTTATTTCTTAAATCTAATTCATTTCTTTTTTCTTTTTTTGTAAACTATCTTAACCACTTTTAAGTGTACAGTTCAGTGGCATTAAGTACATTCATATTGTTGTGCTACTGTCACCTCCATCCATCTGCAGAACTCTTTTCATCTTGCAGAACTGAATCTCTGTACCCATTAGATAGAAACTCCCTGTTCCTCCTTCCGCCCAGGCAACCACCATTCTACTTTTTGTATCTATGAATTTGACTACTTAAGGTACTTCGTATAAGGGAAATTATATAGTATCTGCTCTTTTGTGACTGACTTCTTTCATTTAGCATAATGTTAAGTCTAATTATTCACATTAATTCTTAATTCTATTTTCTTGGTTCTAATTCTGTCCCATGTTATAATACTTATATCTGGAACATGCATGTGTAATCTATGATGAATATTTAAATTTCTAGTTTTTGATAGTACTGGATAGAGTTCTGTAATAAATAGTCTTGTATAGTTTGTATATGTATTTTGGTGTACATTTATATGTATATGACAAATTCCTATGACTAGGAATTCCTCCCAGGGTAGATTCCTTATATATACTTCCTTTGAATCAGTAGCTTCTAACTCAAAATATGACAGATGTGTCAGATTGGCAAAGCCTAGGTAATTTGCCTATGTCCTGGCTGTAAGGAGGGCTAGAGGAAATAATTTGTTTTTTATTTATAGGGTAGGAAATTCCCCAAAGGTAGAAAATGTAGTCAAAAGTGTTGGTGGGGGGCGGAACCAAAGAATCAATGACCATTAGCACCAGTTTTCCTGCTCTTCAATAATGTATGTGACTAACTGTTTCTCTGTATGCCAGGGCTGGGTTCTGGCTGGGTTTTTGCATTTGGCCACTTTGACAACAGAAAAATGGTATCTAGTTGTTTTCATTTTCATTTCTTTAATTAAAATTGAGGCTGTGACTTATTTCATGTTTTTGATTGCCCACTGACCATCTGTATTTATGTTTCTGTGAACTGTCAATTTATAAGTGTTTACAAAAAGAAGTACCCCATTATCAGTGTCCTTGATCAAATAACTTCATAGGGGACCATGCTGTCTTAGTTATCTTCTGTTTCTATAGTACTGCCAATCAATCCCTGTCCACTGGTTCCTTCTCCTTTGCCCCCAAACATGCTTCTTACATAGTGTGCAAGAAGAAAAACGCAGAGCCTAGTGTGCCCGGAGCAGTTTGAGTGAAAAGAGAGAGGAAACAGGAGATGAGGTCAGAGAAATGATGATGTCTATTAGGGCTCTCCAGAGAAAGAAGAGTTAATGTTGAAGTCATTAGTCTTAGGGTTGGAAACTCGGGCAAAATTTCTGTGTTGTGGTCTGGCAGCAGAATTCCTTCTTCTTTGGGAAATCTTGGTTTTTGCTCTTAAGGCCTTCAGCTGATTGGATGAGGCCCACCCAAATTATGCAGGGTAATCTGCTTTACTTACGTCAACTGATTGTCGGTGTTAATCACCTCTAAAAAATAGTTTTATAGTAACGTTTAGTCTTGTGTTTGCCCAAATAGCAGCACCATCTTGCAGCCAAGCTGACACATAGGATTAAGCGTCACGATAGGAGTCCAGATCAATAAAGGCTTTGAACACCATTGTAAGACCTTTGTTTCAGGGGCTTCCCCGGTGGGGGAAGAATCTGCCTGCCAATGCAGGGGACATGGGTTCGAGCCCTGGTCTGGGAAGATCCCACATGCCGTGGAGCAACTAAGCCCATGCGCCACAACTACTGAGCCTGCACTCTAGAGCCTGCCAGCCACAACTACTGAGCCTGTGTGCCACAACTACTGAAGCCTGCGTGCCTAGAGCCCGTGCTCTGCAACAAGAGAAGCCACTGCAGTGAGAAGCCTGGAAACTGCGATGAGAAGCCTGCGTGCCTAGACCCCGTGCTCTGCAACAAGAGAAGCCACTGCAGTGAGAAGCCTGGAAACTGCGATGAAGAGTAGCCCCTGCTCGCTGCAACTAGAGAAAACCTGTGCACAGCAACGAAGACCCAATGCAGCCAAAACAAAACAAAACAAAAAAACACCTTTGTTTTAACTCTGAGTGAGACAGGAAGCCATTGGAGAGTTTTGAGTGGAGAAGCAACATGACCTATTTTATTTTATTTTATTTTTGCTGTACGCGGGCCTCTCCCTGTCGTGGCCTCTCCCGTTGCGTAGCACAGGCTCCGGATGCGCAGGCTCAGCGGCATGTGGGATCTTCCCGGACCAGGGCACGAACCCGTATCCCCTGCATCGGTAGGCGGACTCTCAACCACTGCGCCACCAGGGAAGCCCCACCATGACCTATTTTAAAAGTCACTTTGGCTGCTATGGTGAGCATAGATTGTGAGGGGTTAGGAGGTCAACTAGGAGGCTATTATAGTTCAGGTTAACAGGTGATGGCACCTTGGACTGGAGCCATAGTAGTGGGGGTCATGAAAATCAGGTATTTTGAAGATAGATCATACAGGTTTTGTTTTTTTACAAATTGGATTTGGGATGTGAGAGAAGAGTCAGTGATGATTCCAAGGTTTTTGGCCTGTGCAACTGGAAGGATGGAATTGCCATTTACTGTAGTAAGGCTGTGGGAGGAGCAAAGTTGGAGGAAAGATCAGGGGTTTGATTTGGATCTTAAGTTTGAGATGTCACACATTCAAATAGAGTTGTCAAATAATCAGTTAGCTATAGAAGTCTGGGATTCAGTGCAGAGGTCTGAACTGGAGATATGAAATTGGGAGTTGTCACTAGGTAGTCAATAAATTTAAACTTATATTAAGCCATGAAACTGGGTGAGATCACCATGGCAGTGAGTATAGATACAGCAGAGGTACAAGGATGAGTGCACAGTTTTAGGTTAGGAAAATTAGGAGAAAAGGTTGGGGATATTTATTCCCTGTATAACTCTGCAGTTCCTTTCCCTTCCTAAACTGCCTATTAAAGTAAATCCTAACAACCTTATTAGCAGGATTGAAAAGGAATTCCCACAGAGTTACATGTGGTCCTAGCAAGACTGCCCTTTCCTGTCTTATAAAAACTCTTCATCAACACTACAAACCACCTAAGAGAACAGTTCAGGAAGAAGGCTACAATTTAAATTGATTATACACCTTCCTTTATTTGATCATTGGGACTATTCCATCATACCTTACAACCCTGCTTACCTCCGTCTCCACGTTCAAGGCTCTTAATTCCCTGCATTAGTTCATTATTAGGTTTAGCTGTTGATGACAGTAACTTAAACATGATAAAACTTTATTTTCTGTCACTTAAAAGGCTAAATAGGACTGATAGGACTCTCTACAAGGTCAAGAATCTTGGTTCCTTCTGTCTTGTTGCTGCATTATATATGGTCTTGATGGCATGGCAGGGAGAGGGTTACTCTTATTTTCCAAGTTTTTATTTGCCAATAATGTTGATTTATATAACTTTTATAAGAGGTAGTAATGTGGATTTTATAAGCGGTAACTCATTTACTTTTCGTATTGCCACTGTGGGTAACCAATACTGTTGGGTAGAGTTATCTACCCGCCTCAAGATATAAGTTCCAGATTGGGCCACGAGGTTGATGGTGGTGTAATATCCCCATTGGGTTTAAGAATTGTTAATGTCCTGTGTGGCTACACCCAGTTTCAAGGGCAGTTGAGAAATGTAATCTTTATTCTGGATGGCCAGGTATGCAGCAAAAATTCAGATTCTTCTACCACAGAAGTAGGGATGGGGCTTGCCTGGTGGCGCAGTGGTTGAGAATCCGCCTGCCGATGCAGGGGACACGGGTTCGTGCCCCGGTCCGGGAAGATCCCACATGCCGCGGAGCGTCTAGGCCCGTGAGCCATGGCCGCTGAGCCTGCGCGTCCGGAGCCTGTGCTCTGCAACGGGAGAGGCCACAACAGTGAGAGGCCAGCGTACCGCAAAAAAAAAAGAAAAAAAAAAGAAGTAGGGATGAATGAAAGAGGACAGCTGGCTGTTTTTACCATCTCCCACCATCTGTCCCAAACTCTTAGCTCTTCACCATTTAAATCCTACTACTCTACCTTTTGGAACTCACAGTATGTCATTGGCCAAATCCGTGTTCTCAACCTTTACTCTAAAACTTCATAGTTTTACCCTTTCTTTAACTTCACAGTCTAACTTAAATCTGGTTGTTTCCTGAGGAAACTGCTTTCCTCTTGGCTGTTTCAAATGGAGGCTGTTTTGCCTTCCAGACTCCCATGTGTCAGAGGGCCTTGTTTCTCATTAGTGTTTCTGCACAGCTGATTGTCTTCCCCTTTCCTCTCTATACTCCCTTAGTCCCTTTGAGATAAGTTTTGTGAGATCAAACCGTTATCTACTCTGCCTTTTTGTAGTCGTCTACAGATCTCTGCTTTTTTCCTCGTTCAATGAATAGTATTTTAGCACCTGGGTAACCGTGTCTATCTCCACCACTATTCTTGTCATTATTCTCAGTGATTTAACATCCTGAAATCAATTCTTCCATTCCCTGGCCTCTCAGTTCCTTGACCTTGGCCACCCACTTTGACAGCCTTAACCTACTTCATCATTACCAATATCTATACTCTCTCCCAAAATCTGTTTTAAGCATCTCATTGTATATCTCCACTTGTTTTTCTCTAGTTTACTTCCTCTAGAATCTTAATGCTCACAATTCTTCAGGCTTCAATAGGACTTCTAGGCCATTGAAGCTACTACCTTTTCAAGTTCTGCTGTGTAGTCTCATCCCATGGCTTTGAACATGATCTTTGTGCTGATAACCCTTAAACTGACATCTCAATGATATCTCCAGCTCTGACCTCTTGCTTGACTCCAGACTCGTATATCCAATTTCTCCTTGAATTCTTCATTCAGATATCTAATAGGCACCGTAAACGTAGCATACCCAAAACAGAATTTTTATATCATCCCTTTCAACCTGTTCCTCCCTTAGTTTTCTTCATTTCAGTAAATGGCAACTTTGTACCTGTTGAAACTTTAGAGTCATTTTTGACTCCTCTTTCTCTTAAACTGAATTCATCAACAAATCCTGTGGAATCTTCTTTCAAAATATATTCAGAATATGACTGCTTCATATTATTTGTACCACTACTGCCTTCCTCATCAATCCACTTTCATTTCTCTTCTGGATTATTGAAATCCTAACTGGCCTCCCTGCTTCCAGTGTTGCTCATTTTTGCTTTTTTTTGGTCATACCATCCATAGTGTCATCCATAGTGACACTTTAAAAAATGTAAGTCAGATAATATCACTCTACTGGCTTCTCCGTTCATTTAGAAGAAAAAAAATGAAGCTTTTATTGTGGTTTTCCAACCTCTATGTGATCTGTGTCCCTCCCTCCTTTTCCCCAATTTCCTGCCATCCCCTTCACTCACTCTGTATTGGCCATACTGGCCTTCATGATCTGACTTGGCATTAATGATTTAAAAGCATAACTAGCTACTGTATTTAGAAGAGTTTGAAGGGTAAATGTAGGAGCAGGAAGATCAGTTCTGGACCTACTGAAATAATTTAGGATGATGGTGGCTTTAGACTTATGATGGCGGTACTGAGAAGTGGCCAGATTTGGAGTATATTTTGGTAGTTTGGTGATCGGATTTCCTGGGCATATTTTTTCCTCTTAAGCGCCATGAATGTTAACCCACGCTGGACCAAAGACAACTTATAAATGATTTTTAGTAGCAAAGGCATAGTTGCTCCTGTCTGCTCCCTATATAAAGTTGCAAAATAGATTTTTCAATACTCTAGAAATTTTCTTTTATTCCCCCTCCCACCCCACCTACTACTGACTAGTCAGATCCTTGTTGACCAATGCTTTTGGGCAGATAAAAACACCTCAGTGCATCCCCAGGCAGCTCTGCATTTCCCTGAATTGGCTCTAATACGACTTCTCCTTTATTCCTCTATTCAGTCTCACATCAGAATGCCCATATCCTTCATGCAGATGATCTCAGCTAAATAGGGTGTATGGGGAAGAGCTTTCTGAGCAAAAGAGAATCTTCCCAATGTTAGGATTTCAGCCTCCTCTTCCTCTGATTCCTTGGCACCATGTTTCTGAATAGTTGCAGATTACTTTCTCATGAAAAACATACTGTGTTTACTATTTATATGGGATAATGATTTCTTCTGGTGAGGAATGATTCCTTATTATTATGGATTTCAGCACCTTGAAGTATTTTGATATAGGCTACATCATGCCTTTAAAGTTTCTGAATGTAATTGTATATTCAGAATATATATATATATTTTTCTTGTCTATTATGTTGTTTCTTATTTCCAGAATCAACAATTTATCTGCCTTTATTCTTTTAAAATCCTTATAAGCTGGGAGAATTTGAATTATTGTGAAAAAGCAGCATGTTTTTACCTTTTTCCCCCCTCTAATTGAAAGAGGTCTGATAGAAAGAAGGAAGGAGTTTTGAGAAAGGTGCTAAAACTCCTAAGGACGAAAAGTGAGCCTTATAAGTGTGCCTAGGAGAAATTGTTTTCTTTCTCTGGATGCTATACACAGATTCATACTTTTAAAGTTGCACATAAATCTTGTTTAGTGAACTGGAGGAGAGAGGTTTCTGACCTTAGCTGCATATTGACTGGATGGAAAACTTCAGATTTTTTTCTGTGGTCTTAACAATTTTCTCCCCATTCTCACAAATTTATGAGTACAATAAGTGAAAAAGGTGCTTTGAGATAAAGCTGTATTTAGCACCTTGCTAATCTAAGAGTCTTCTGGATTTGAGAGAATGAGAAATTATCTAAGGTAGGCCCACTGAATTCTTATCTATAACTTACACCTTCTTTGATGTAGTTAGCAGTAATTTTCTACTTGGTGAAGAAGATTTTTTTCCTTTAATTACACTTTCATTTATTTTTTTTTCTAGGCTAGTGATATTACTCAGAAAGAATCCCACAACTATAAATTGGATTCAGACAATTTAGTATCTTTTGATAGCATGGTTATTTGAGGGAGTGTTACTCTTGTTTTTCTAAATTTTTGTTTGCCATTTACATTGTGATTTTTATATAGCTTTTATAACAGATTTATTACCTATTTTTTAAATAACTCACTTATTTTTCACTTTGCCACCATGGCAACCATAACTGTTGGGCAGTGTATCTACCTCCAACAGAATGTAAATCTCAGATTGGATCACTAGGTTGATGATGTCATAGTATTCCCATGTGGGTTCTATAACTAAAGCTCAAAAAATTTATCTTAGCCCTAGATCAGACCTTTGGAATTTATTTTATTGTATATCCATTCAACAGGACCAACATTGATCTGCCATTGAACAGTTCCCAGTTTAAAAAATCTTTTGATTGGGTCTCAGGACAGCCCTTGGAAATTATTTAGCTGGCCAGATTTAGTGGCGTTCTGTACTTGTAGGACTGTTTTAGGCAGGTTGTAGAGGACTTCTGGCGTTCAACCCAAGGCCTCCAATCACTCACTTGGCAGAATTAGCACACTGACTAGTTTTCTTCCTCTTTCCATGTATTTGTTGCCAGCAGGATTGAAAGTGTTTTGGTGTCCTTGGCTTGCTAAGATGTTTTGTTTACTTTTAATTTTTTGTGTATATATGTTTGTTTTTAATGCAGATTCTATATTTCCCCCCTTTTATTTTTACAGTGAATACAATCAAGTGGCATTTTAAAATTTTGCTGGAAGGTGGAGACATGAGACTGAAGATATCTCTTTTAAAAGAACCAAAGCATATCCTTTTAATACTTATAAACCTTATTGTGATCACCTTACTATAGTATTATTAAATGTTTTCTTCTATTTTTGTAGTCTAGTTGGATAATAGATTTTTTTCATTCCTTTATTGGTAGTTTCACTAAATTGTTTCTGAAATATTTGAGGTCTTGTGTTGCAGGTAATTCTCCAATGTAAACTATTTGCTCTAAATCTTACTTTCAAATTTTTATTGACATTTTTCTTACTCTACTTAAGTACTACTCTACTTAAGTACATAAAAAACAGTTTTTGTTTAGTCTAATAAAATCTTAAAGAGAAGTTTTTAAAAAATCAAATATTTTATCTGTTGGTATGATCTAGTATGTTTTCATTGAGTTCTGCTCTATTTCTTCTTGCTCAAGATAAAGTGGAGGGTAAGCTGGGGAAATCTGAGCAGTTAGACCTTTATTATTTCACATGGGAAGGGGGCATTTATAAATATTTCTCAAACACATGACCTTATATTTTGTCAGCAAGAACTCCCAGTTATGTGTCAGGAAGAAATGATAGGCCCCTTTACCTTCATTCTTAGTTATTTAGACCAGTGCTTCTAAAAGTATCATCTGTGGACTTTATTGCAGGTCGAAGGGATAAGTACAGAAATTGAAGGTAAGAGGGAAGAAATTTTTGTAGCAATTTGATAGTCACAACATCCAAATATAAGATCATTTTTCGAGTAATTCATTTTTATTTTATCTTAGAAAATGTTGATCTGTAACAGATTTGAAATAAAGAAAAATAGGATCCTTCAAAGATAGAGAAGCACTGTTTTAGACATTTGATCAAACGTTTTGAATTAATATTGTCTTGTCTGCTTTTTTTACCGTTTGAGTGAAAATATAATTCCTTTTATTTCTCCTTAAATCATTTTTATTCTCTTTTAAAAGTGTGCCCTCAGGAGTTCATGCTGCTTACAATCTTTTAGATTTTGACTATGTCTATTGTCTGCTTTTACCTTTTCAAGCTGAAGAATAACAGTCTTTTTAGACTTTCTTATTCTGGCAGTCCTCTCATTTCTCCTGTAATTTTAGTTAACTTATTAGTTTGAAGACATGTCACGTATGTCTGATGTGTACTTACATCAGTTTTTATGAGGATAAGCTTAATATTTTTTGTTTTGGGGCATGTGTGTATGTGCATTTTCTTTCTGTCTAGATTATGCCTGACACTCTCCCTTTTTAAAGGTTTTACCTAACATTGTTTAAGCTATAGCAATTATACTGGAAGAATTTTTTTCAGTAATGGTCTAATGGGACATCCAGATCCTTTTGTTTAGATTCTACTTTGAATTCTGAGTATTCCAATGCCACTTTATTACCTATTTGTGCAGTCTCTTAAGAACTTTCCATAATTTCTTTTTTACCTTTTTGGTTATTTTGCTTAATCTATCATATTTTGAAGTATTAAAAAAAATCTTAGAACATCCCAGAATAATTTAGCACATAGTCTCTTTCTTTTTCCTTAGAGTTTACTGATTGCTTGGATGAGCCAATAGAAATCATTGGTGAGAAGAGAAGGCAGTAAGATGATTATACAATAACAACAAAAGAGCAAACAACCCAACCAGGATAATGTGGTAATATAGAGATCCACATATAAGCAGGAGAAAGCATCTCAAAAATGACAAACTGAAGTGCCTTCTCTAGATACACAACTCTGCTAGGGTAAGCAACCTGTTCTGATGGTGGAAGTGAGGGCTACTTGAACACCTCAGTTTATAGAAATCCACTTGATAAATCAGAGACCGAAAAAATAGGTTAAAGTAAGAATTTTAGGGTTCATATCTTATCCATATTACCTTGTAGGTACAGTAAATTGTAATTGAATTACTTCCTGAATTTAATGTCAGGAAATTTGGTAGGATTTTAGTTTCAGTTGTTAAGCTGTAGGTTTTTCCTAGGTGAATTATTATAATGTGTCATTTAAGCAGGTATTTTACTGTTAGATTTCAGTCTTATTTTAACATTTGATTTTTGAAAACTTTTATCAAAATAATACATGCTTATTCTAATAACTTAAATGAAACAGATAAATGTAAGTAAAAAAAGCATAGTTCCCTTTTCTCCCCACTTATCCCCCAATGGGTTAGAATCGATCCTTTCATTCCTTTTGTTCTGTTAGATGTCTTTGTATATCTTTTGCCTTGTTTATGGAATGCTTTGTAGCACAATTTAAAATTTTTCACATAGTCAAATCTTTCTTTTTTTCTCTTTTGGCACCTGGGTTTCTTATCTTGCTTTCCATTCTTCTTACAACTGTTTTGATAGATGCTTATTTTCCTTTTCTTATATGGAAAAAATATGAAAGTCATAAAATGAAAAATACGCTTAGAAGCTTGAAACATTTTACCCTATTTTATACTCTTCTTATAATCTGCATCTGCAAAATATTGTATTTATTAAGACTGAAGACTTTTGTGTGTGTTTTATGTCTCCTTAACATGGTGACACATCAAGAATTAGTAAGCTGTGTGGGCTGGAATACTGCTGAAGAACTGTATTCGTGTAGTGATGATCACCAGATAGTGAAGTGGAACTTGTTAACTAGTGAAACAAGTCAAATAGTAAAGCTGCCTGATGATATTTACCCAATAGATCTTCACTGGTTTCCAAAAAGTTTAGGCATAAAGAAACAAACTCAAGCAGAAAGCTTTGTTCTCACAAGTTCTGATGGTAAGTTTTAAATAAATGTTATATGCTAATCTTTGTACTTAAAAGACATAACATTTTAGTATGACATGTTTTGAGTTGTTTATCCATTTCCTATGTAGTTAGTTCGTCTGTGTATAGGCTATAAAACTATTGTCATAGAAGAAGGTGAATTAAACTGGCATATACTGGGATTGAATCTGAACCTCTGGCTTTACTTTTTCTGTGCTCGCAGGTATTGTTAGGCTTTTATCAGTTTTGGTTTCTAATTTTGTCGAATTTAACTGTATAACATAACCAAACTAAAAATAGATGGTACAACACACACTCATTTAGTAAGCTATCAAATATAGTCTTTATTTTCTAGTACATGTTAATTTCTACTTACAGAGCTGGAGATTACTTTGACCATAGTTTTATTATTGGTGAGTAAAAAGCATGATTTTTCTATTTTTTAAGGAAATGTTTTAATTTTCTTAGAAATAACTTGAACTGTTGTTCATCTGTATTACACTTTACCTACTATATCAGTTAAGAGGACATTCATCAAAAGTAACAGAAACTTACTCGGCTAACTTATGCACAGATGGAGTTTTCTGGTTTACCTAGCTCCAGGGGTAGATCTTTAAGTACAGCTGCATGAGACCCCTATTCTTTTTTTTTTTTTTTAAATAACATACACAACCCCTTGAGATTTTATTTATTTATTTATTTTTTATTTATTTTGCTGCGTTCGGTCTTAGTTGTGGCATGTGGGATCTTTGTTGTGGCATGTGGGATCTTGTGGCACGCGGGATCTTTCATTGCGGTGTGTGGGCTTCTCTCTAGTTGTGGTGTGCAGGCTCTTTAGTAGTGGTGCGCAGGCTCCAGAGCGCGCAGGCTCAGTAGTTGCAGCACGTGGGCTCTCTAGTTGTGGCGCACAGGCTCTAGAGCGCGCGGGCTTAGTTGCCTCACAGCATGTGGGAACTTTGTTCCCTGACCAGGGATCAAACCTACATCCCCTGCATTGGAAGGCGGATTCTTAACCACCAGGCCCCTATTCTTGTCATCTCTTGGATAGACTCACCCCAAAAGGTGAGCATGATGGCAGTCAGCAGCCCAAGGTTTACCCTACAGGAAAAGAAAAGTCAGCAGAGAGAGTGCTTCTTCCTCAATATCACTTGCAGTCAACATGCAGAGAGGTCCTGGACAAGCTTGGGTCACATGCCCATCACTGAGTGAATCATTTTAGTCAAGGGACTGGGACACTGATTGACTGAGCATGGCAGGCCTTAGGCCACCATGGAAAGGGAAAGAGAAGAGGGCTTTTGTAGCCAGAATAGGAAAGGGATGTTATGGCAAACAATCACATCAGATTCTAATTCTTTTACATGTAATTTTTAAACTTAGTTTTCTGAATCTTGATTAAATGAGATATTGTGTGAAAGTATTAGGTACAGTGCCTAGCGCTTACGAGATTGACTCTGAGTACAGCTAGAATTTAGTTTACCTCTTATGATAAAATGAAGGGTTCACTTTAAAAAATGCTTTTAATTTTGTTATAATTTCACATTTATAGAAAGGTTGCAAGAATTGTACAAATAACTGCTGCATATCCTTTATCCAAATTCAGTAGTTGTTAACATTTTATCCCATATACTTTATCATTGCTGGTCTTTTCTCTCTCTTTCTCTCTTTCTCTCTCTCTCCCCCCGCCCCCCCCACATATACTTTTTTCTGAAACATTTGAGAGTAATTTATAGATATGCCACTTTAACCATAAATACTTCAATGCATTTCCTAAGAATAAGGATTTTCTGTTACTTAACCACAATACATTGATCAAAATCAGGAAATTTACCATTGATGTAATACTGTTATCTAATCTACAGTTTATATTCAAATTTTAACAATTGTCCTAATGATACCTTTTATAGAAATTTGTTTTTTTCTGGTACAGAATAACACATTGTTTTTGTGATATCTCTCTAGCCTCCTTTAATCTGGAGCAACCCCTCAATCTTTCTTTTATGATATCCACTGTTTTGAAGAATACAGGCCTGTTATTTTTACAGAATGTACTTCAATTCATGTTTGTCTGATGTTTCTTCATGATTAAATCCAGTTATACATTTTTAGCAGCAGTACTCAGGGCATCAGATTGGAAGATTCATGATGCTGGTTTGACCCATTATTGGTGACTCTAACTTTGATTATTTTGAAAGGTTGTGTTCACTAAATTAATCTAGTGTAAAGTTAATGTTTTTCCCTTTTAATAAATAATTTCTGAAAGGATACTTTCAGACTATATAAAAATATTCTCTTCCTCCTCAGATTTCCTCCCACTGTCTTGGCATCTATTGATGACTCTTGGCTGAATCATTTATTACTAAGATTGTTGCCAAATGGTGATTTTTTTTTTAACTCCATAATTTCTTTTATATTGATTTGTTGGTATTTTACTGCAAGGAAGAGCCTTCTGTCTCCTGCCCATTTATTTATTTGTTTACTTAGATTAGACTCATAGATTATTTTATTTCTTGAGCATCCTATTACTACCATTTAAAATTTTTGATGTTACAATTGTCCCAGGTTTGGCCAGTGGGAGCTCCATGAAGCCAGCTCAAATGAATTTTCTTTTTACCTGGGGGGTATGTTTCCTCATCATCTTTTGAGCACTTCTTTGCTGGCACAAGATGTTCCAGGCTCATTTTGTACTTTCCCAGTCCTAGCTTCCAAATCAGCTGTTTCTCCAAGGAGACTTGTTCTTTTCTGGGTGCTTAATGGTATTTAAAAGCCAAGATGAGTGTGCCAGGTGTGCTCATTTCAATGAGATGTGTTTACTTCAAGGTCCTTTCACAGGACAGAGCTAAGAAATACGAATAGAAATGTGTATTAAAATATACATATCTACAGCAATTTCTTCCTCCCTCCCTCCCTCCCTCTCTTCCTTTGCTTCCTTCCCCTTTCTCCCTTCCTTCCTTTCCATGATAAAAACCATGAGTTCATTCTGATACTGCCAATTCTAATTCAGCACCACAGGGTTAATTCTAGTCTTTTTTCCCCATACTTGGAAACAGTGAGAAAGCTTGGCTCCCATTATTCTCAATATATTTACTTACTTGTTTAATTCTACAATACACAGCAGGTTGTTTCAGAATTGCTAATCCATACTATTGCAAAAAAAAATAGAGTTTAATATTTTACTGTTGTTTTTATCTTTACACTGAGGATATAGAGTCAAAGTCTTGTGTGCAAAGTTACTTGGCATTTCCCCCCTACTAGTGTTGTTGCTATTCATTTAAAGTGTAGTTAAGTGTATTTATTTCTGTTTGTTTTCCATTTAAGGTCTCCTCTCCCCATCCTTGTTGATTTGATTATTTTTTAAATATGTAAAACATTACATGGATGGTTCCACAAAGTCAAAACTATATAAAAAAATATACTCAGAGCAATGTCACTACTCCTACCCACCCAATCCCATATACCCTATTTTTATTTATTCCCTGTATGTAACCAATCCCTTTGGTTCTGGTTTATCCTTTCTTGTTTCTTTTAGCAAAAAGAAACAGATACATGTATATTTTCTCATTTCACCTTTTTTTATTACATAGAAGGTGGCATACCATATATTTTCTTTTTTTTTCTTTTTTTTCTTTTTTTTACTTTTTATTTATTTTTGGCTGAGTTGGGTCTCTGTTGCTGCATGTGGGCTTTCTCTAGTTGCAGCGAGCGGGTGCTGTTCTTCATTGTGGTCCGTGGGCTTCTCATGGAGGCTTCTCTTGTTGCAGAGCACGGGCTCTAGGCCCGCAGGCTTCAGTTGTTGCAGCATACGGGCTCAGCAGTTGTGGCACGCGGGCCCTAGAGGATGCGGGCTTCAGTAGTTGCAGGGCATGGGCTCAGTAGTTGTGGCGCTCAGTAGTTGTGGTGTACAGGCTTAGTTGCTCTCTGGCATGTGGGATCTTCCCGGACCAGGGATTGAACCCGTGTCCCCTGCATTGGCAGGTGGATTCTTAACCACTGTGCCACCAGGGAAGTCTACCATGTATTTTCTTTTCATTTTCCTTTTTAAAGTCAATAGTGTATGAAGATTGACCTTTATCTGGTGAATATGGACAGTAAATATAGTTAGTCTTGATAATTTCTGTTATCTGAGTGTTTCCATGATTTATTAAGACTACTTAGGTACACAACTAAAGAATAGTTGTTTGGGTCTCTATTTCACATTGGATTTAGGTAAAATACTTTCTGATAGGGAAAAACGTCTAAAGTAAGACAAATATCATTTAAAGATAAATTTGCAAGATTAAAAGTGGGAAAATATATTATGACTCTTGAGAAACTATAGTGTTTACTTTTATTTTTAGGTTTACTACAAAAACAAACAAACAAATAAGGTAACATAACATGCTACAACTAGATGTAGGAAGAAGAGAGAACCAAAGCAGGGTAGTTGACTATTTTCTCTTAGGCTGGGATGAGGAATATCTGGGATCTTGTGAAAGTGAAAGCAAAGGATATTAGTTCAAAGAAAAGAAGTAGAAGAGTATGACAAGAAACAGAATCCAGAAATGTTAAAAAAAAACAGAAAAAGAAATGTTCAAAAAAAAAAAAGAAAGTGGATGCTCTTGAAAGGTGGTCGGTCAAGGTGTTTCTTGCCAGATAAACATCTGAGATCATTTTATGTATCAATGATGTATTCTCTGTTAATCAAATACTATAAAAAAGTATTATTCTGGTTTAAAAAATATATAATATGAGATCCACCCTCTTAATAAATTTTTAAGTGTACAGTGCAATATTTAATAATTTAATATAATTTTTGTGTAAGCACTATATTGTATAACAGATCTCTAGGACTTTTTCATTTTGTATGATGTTAACCCAGTACTTAAAAAATTCTTTTTCAAAATTTAGTTCTTTGCCTAAGAGGTTCCCTCTTCTAGTTGGCAACAACTCTCTTCTCTTGATTTTTCTCCCCCAAGGCTGGCAAAAATGGTTACGGCTTTTGAGTTTGTTCATCACTCCTCCAGTGTTCCCTTTGTCATACCCCCTCCATCTTCTGTGTTAGTGGTAACATTCAAAAAAGATCCATGGGATTTGGGGACAGGTCCTGAAATACATAAAGCAGACTTTTGCCACGTATTTTGTCTCACCAATAATTCTCTCTTCAACATTATTACTTCTTTTTGAATATTTCATGCAGCTCTATCCTACTTTTTAGAGGAGCTATTTCTTTCTTTGACAAGGTATTGCAAGATTTACATTTAAAAAAGAATGATTTAAAATGCATTGGGGGGGCTTCCCTGGTGGCGCAGTGGTTGAGAGTCCGCCTGCCGATGCAGGGGACGCGGTTCGTGCCCCGGTCCGGGAGGATCCCACATGCCGCGGAGCGGCTGGGCCCCTGAGCCATGGCCGCTGAGCCTGCGCGTCCGGAGCCTGTGCTCCGCAACGGGAGAGGCCACAACAGTGAGAGGCCCGCGTACCGCAAAAAATTAAAAAAAAAAAAAATAATAAAATAAATAAAATAAAAATAAAAATAAAATGCATTAGGGGAGCTGCTATGTAAAGGAATTCTGGTATAAAATCTTTTGTAAAGCCAGTAAACACTCCTTAAATTATATTTAGTGAAAGTTGAATTTTTTAATACATTGTATTAGATATCTTAAAGTAATCCTCATATTCTCTTATTAGTTAATATGTACATTTAAAATCCGACTTTTTTTTTTCTTGGTGGTATGCGGGCCTTCCTCTGTTGTGGCCTCTCCTGTTGCGGAGCACAGGCTCCGCGGCCATGGCTCACGGGCCCAGCCGCTCCGCGGCATGTGGGATCCTCCCAGACCGGGGCGCGAACCCGGTTCCCCTGCACCGGCAGGCGGACGCGCAACCACTGCGCAACCACTGCGCCACCAGGGAAGCCCTAAAATCCGACTTTAAAAAGCATTTATGTGTTCATTTCTTTCTGTCAGAAGTTAGTGGTTACCGATCTCTGGCTTTTTGTAACCATCTGCCAAAACATTTCTGCTATTAAGCAGTCTGCAAAAGTGCTCATGTGACCTTTTTCCTAGCACCCTATTTCAAGCCTTCTTATGTTTCTATAGACATTTCTTAAGGCATTTCTAACTTTAAGAAATGTGTTTCGTGTAATTTTAATCTACTTACTCTGTTCTTCTTCCCTTTTATAACATTTTCCTCTTTTTAGTTTAATTTATCTTTTATTTAATAATAAGAGATGAATTTTATACCCTAGGATTTAAATATCCATGTTTTTTACCCAAATCATCCATTGTTTAATCAATGAATTGTATCAATAAAATGAATAGATGTAATCAAATGTATTGATTATATTCTCTTCCTGACCTCCCCCCAGCAAATAATTGGAAATAAATTATTTGCTTTCTAGTTTTGGTCTAGCATTTTTAAAAGGTTATAGAAAAGCTGGAGAGAAGAAGAACCAAAATAGTTAAAAGGATAATTGTGTTTTTAAAAATTTTTGATATATGTAGTTTTATATTTATGCTTTACTCTGGGGGTGCTAGTTAAGCAATTTGTAACAATCAGACAAACTACAAAGACCAAAGATTTATTGAGTGTCAAATCTATGCAAAGAGTTGGCCTTAGTTGTCCCAGTATGTGTCTTCTGTGAGGTCATGGGAAGCAAGAATAATTTCAGCACTTGTCAGAAAGTCAGTATTAGATATTTTAGGATAAGAAATATCGGTGATCAAAAATACATAAAATTTCTGGGCTTCCCTGGTGGCACAGTGGTTGAGAGTCCAGTCCGGGAAGATCCCACATGCCGAGGAGCGGCTAGGTCCGTGAGCCATGGCCGCTGAGCCTGCGCGTCCAGAGCCTGTGCTCCTCAAAGGGAGAGGCACAACAGTGAGAGGCCTGCGTACCAGAAAAAAAAAAAAAAAAACAAAGAAAAACATAAAATTTCTAAAATACAAAGAAAAGAAAAGACATTTTCGGACCCTTCATTTCAGGTTCAGGAGCTATTTGGTTAATCTCTTTGGTGATAGATTCATTCATTACATGCAACAATTTAGTATGTGGATATTTTGTGCTAGGCAGTATGCTAACATTTAGTGAAACAGATTTGGATAAAGTAAATAATGGCCACTCACTATATGTCATCTTTATAGTTTCGTCTTTTGAGATTTTTTTTCCCCCTTGTATTTTCTTTCTAAAGCAATGCATTAAAAAAAGGATATCCAAATTAATTTTAAGATAGTATCATAAAGAGCGTAAAGAGCGTAATAGCACAGTTGAATTCAAAGTAATCTTGTTACATTGAAAAATAACCCAGAGGTAAATATAAAATTAAAAGGAAGATATGAGGAAAAGTAGATGGCGCTAGTGGGTGGTTAGATGAAGGAAAGGGGTAGTTTATTGATGAGGGCCTAGAAAATGAATGATGGGAAAAGACGGCTCTCAGATTGAATGAGAAAGAAAAGAATGTAAAAGTAGTCCTTTTTTTTTTTTTAAGTTGCTAAGTATGGTTACTGGGTTGGTAAATTTAACGAATGCTGCTTACGTAAAGCACTATTGCAAATAAAAATATGACTAAGACATGGCCTTCTGAAAAGAATCACAGTCCAATAAAAAAATGCTGCAACAGAGCTACAAATATTGTGCAATGTGTGTAAAACGGGAGAATGACTTTATTGATGGGAATAGGTTGGCGGTCAGTGAAATAGCCACAGGGTGCTAAGTGTAAAATATTTTAAAGCCATCTGTATTAGAGCTCTCCAGAGAAATGTTTTAAAGCCATCTAAAGCATCTGACTTATTAAATAGATATTTTTAATGGATTGTTAATATTCATCCAGAATCTTGAAAAACCTTAAGTTAAAAATGAATTCAAACAAAATAAATCCTCTGAGGCAAAATTTGATTAGGCAAGCCACATTATTCTTTTGCTATAAAAAATATATACCTTATTTTGATTTGGGGAAAAGTTTCTAATTTTACTGTACAGTTGTCCCTCTGTATCCAAGGGGGTTTGGTTCCAGGACCCCTGTAGATACTAAAATCCACAGATGCTCAAGTCCCTTATATAAAATGGCATAGTATTTGCACATAACCTACACACATCCTCCCACATACTTTAAATCATCTCTAGACTACTTATAATACCTAATACAGTATAAATGTTGTGTAAATAGTTGTAAATACAATGTAAATGCTATGTAAATAGTTGCTGGTACAGGGTAAATTCAAGTTCTGCTTTTGGAGCTTTCTGGTTTTTTGTTTTTATTTATTTATGTATTTTTAAAATCAATTGGTTGAGTCCAAGAATGCAGAACCCTTGAATGTGGAGGACCAACTGTACTTAATTATTTTATTACAAACTATATATTATTAGACTTCATGATCATTCAAAACCACACTGATTATTTTTTTGGCTTCCTGTAGCACTTATTCTTTGTACAGTTGATTTGTTCCCTTGACATCTCTTATATAGTTTGCTTAGGTCCTTTAAAGTTGTAAGCCTTTTGCTGTTTGCCTATATATGTGTGAACTTTTTGAGAACAGCAACCAAGTAACTTGCTTCTTTTTGCCTACCTGGTGCCTGGTACAGTGTAAAATCAAATACGGCAAGAATTTGAAAATTTGGGATTATCAGTTATTAAATTAGTTAAACAAGGAGGCCTTTAGGCTTGAGGTGACTCTAATGCTGTATACCTCTGCAAACCAAAATCTAAGCCTGTAAACGAATGCTTCAAGATTATGAAATTGAAACCTAAGGACAACCAATCACAAACAGCCAACTAGGCTTTAAGTTGTAGTCAATCAATAGTATCCTTACTTTACTTCTGCCTTTTCTCTATAGAAGTCTCTCCCTGAGCTCCTGTCAGTGGAGTTTTCCTAACCACTTAAAGTTTGGCACTGCTGGATTGAAATTGATTTCTACACAAAGTCCAGTTTTGGGGTTTTTTTTTTTGTTTTTTTTTTTTTTTTGCCAGCGCGGCTTTTGGGATCTTAGTTCCCCAACTAGGGATCGAACCTGGGCCCCCTGCAGTGGAAGGGATTAGCCCTAACCATTGGACCACCAGGGAATTCCCCAAAACTCAATATTTTTTAATATGCCTCAGTTTATCTTTAAACACCATTTCACTATCTTGGTTCCTCTCCTCTACACCTTTCCTAACTTTTCTATAGCCTGTTTTTAAGAAAAAAAAAAAAAAAAGCAAGACTGCAAAGTTCTGCTTAAATAGAAGACTTTCTTGACATTCCTCTTGGCCCCCTTTGACCATATCCCAGCAGAATTTTATTGTCCCTCTGAACTATCATAGTATCATATATATATTTCTGTCACACCACTTGTTTCAAGGTTTTATAATTTTGTTTTTGTGCCTGTTTCCCAATGGATTTGAGTGTCCCTTGAGAGTAAGAATAATTATATTATTTGCTCTGGTATCGCCGATGCCTAGCACTATGCTAACTAGTCTACTAGTAGATACTCAACAGATATTTGTTGATTGGATAAATTAATTTAATAAAATAGATTTCTCAAGTTTAATTTCTTTTAGGCAGATTTCATCTGATTTCTAAGTTAGGAAGAGTGGAAAAAAGTGTGGAAGCTCACTGTGGAGCAGTACTTGCTGGACGATGGAATTATGAAGGAACAGCATTAGTTACAGGTAGGTTATCTGCAAAAATGACATTTAAAATGAAATTTTTTTTTTAAATTTTTAAATTTTTTTAAATTTTGGGCTGTGTTGGGTCTTCGTTTCTGTGCAAGGGCTTTCTCTAGTTGTGGCAAGCGGGGGCCACTCTTTATCGCGGTGCGCAGGCCTCTCACTATCGCGGCCTCTCTTATTGCGGAACACAGGCTCCAGACATGCAGGCTCAGTAGTTGTGGCTCACGGGCCTAGCTGCTCCGCGGCACGTGGGATCTTCCCAGACCAGGGCTCAAACCCGTGTCCCCTGCATTGGCAGGCAGACTCTCAACCACTATGCCACCAGGGAAGCCCCTAAAATGAAATTTTTAAAGAAAAATTTCCAAAGGAACAGAATATTTTCATTTAGCAATAGTGTCTTTCATTGTCTAATAGCAAATAATTGGCACAGTATTGATCTAGACTGCTATATAATGTTATCATTCAGAGTGTCATATTAGTTTTCTTATATGGCTTATGAAGAATGTTCTGTCAGGAAGGTTTTGGAATGGTCAAGTGTGGGGTAAATAAAACTTTTAATTCTTTAAAATTCTAAAATTCAAAATATTCTCATTTAACTTTACCCCCCTTTCATCTCTTCTCCATCTCCTGCCCTACTGCAGGGATTCTCATCTTCACGTATTATATTAGTTATCTATTACTGCATAACAAGTTATCCCAAAAGTTAGTGACATAAGATAGTAAACATGTATTATCTCACAGTTTCTGTGAGACAGGGAACTGTTCAGTTGGGTGGTTCTGTCTCAGAATCAAGAAGTTGGATGGGGCTGCAGTTACATGAAGCCCCATTCGGGGTGGAGGATCTGCTTCCAAGATGACTCACTCACATGGCTGTTGGCAAGAGGTCTTACTTCCTCTATGACTGTTGCAGGAAGCCTTACTTAGTTCCTTACAACATGGGCATCTCCATAGGGCTGCTTGAGTGTTCTAACAACATGACAGCTGGAGCTTCTCCCTGAGTGAGTGATCCAAGAGAGAGCAAGCTGGAAGACAATATATTTTATGACCCACCGTTGGAAGTCATACGCCATCATTTCCACCATATTCTATTAGAAGCAAGTCACTAAGTATAGACCAAACTGAAGGAGAAAGGAGAGAGAAGTTAAGCTTCACTTCTTAAAAGAAGGAATAACAAAGAATTTGTGGATCTATTTTAAAACCACCACACCTATCCCCTGGGCCTTCTGTAGGACTTTTATCAGTGAGTTTCTCTTCGCTTGCCTGTTTTTTCGACTTCTCCTTTTCCAGTATTTTTTTTCTTTTCCTTTTTTTTTTCAGCATATAAATGTGTTCAGATGTCATTCATCTTGAAAATTGAGAAAAAAGAAATAAAAATCCCTCCTTTAACGAATAACTCTAGCTACAACTTCCTCTTTCTTTCTTTCCCATCAGGCAAACTGTTCAAAAGAGTAGTTTATTACTTCACTCCATTCAGTCCCCAACTCACTGGAATTTGGCTGTAACTCTTCTAATTACACTGAAAACACTTTTCTTAGAATTCTAGGATGGAGATGTCAGTGAAAATGAAAGCATTATTTGAATAATATACTCATAAGTCTTCTAAGATTAAAGGAAAAAAATAATTTTGTCATTGAAGTCAGGCTACTTCAATAAAATTGTTTCAAAGTATTTTCAGTTAAATTTTATATTTAGGAAGCAGTGATATCTAAGTAGAGTAACTCGTGTCTGAATTTTAAATGTGCATTAGTGTAGATACTGCTGATTTTTATATGTAAATTTAATGTTTGCATTTATTTCCTATAGATAAAAAATCAATTCTTTTCTCTTTATAGTTGGAGAAGATGGACAAATAAAAATCTGGTCAAAGACTGGAATGCTAAGATCAACTTTAGCTCAGCAAGGTATGTATTATAATCAATTAAATGTCTTTGCATTTTCCTGTAAAAATCGTCTGATATAGTTAGTCTAATATAGTTCCTCAGGCTGATTTTGGTCAGGTTCAAAACCTGAAATCTCTTATTTCTATTTACACTTTTTCCTCTTACTTTCATGTTGCCTGATGGGCCATGGTAACTGTATTGTTTGAGCCAAGAAATATAAGACACACTCAAACATTTTTCTTTGTTAGTGAATCTATATAAATGGAGTTATAGGCTAATGATTCTTTTTAAAATAATTCTGAAGCATCATGAGCATATCCTATCTAGAACAGGATTGAGTGTCTAGTTAAGTAAATAATAATAATAGAAAACACTGAGTATCTCCTTACTTAAAAAGTTCTAATTACATCATAATAATAGCACCCTTTCTAAATTATGTTGTACATCTATACTAATGAAGGGGAACAGATACTCTTATGATCCAAAACTTGGTAAACTATAACTACTTAGAGCAGCAGCTTGGTTTTCCATGTTCATTGGGAAGAAGTGCCCATAAAGTCAATCCGGTGGTCATACCTGTTGGGATTTAGATTACATATGATTTTTTTCCATGTAGCAGATTTATTTTCCAAATTAGGTTTACTTAGGAACAATAAAGCAGTTTTAATGTTGTCCTGAGCCCATATCAGCTGATCTTCAGAGACAGGTTGCCAAAAAGTTTGCAGATTATTCTTCTGAAGTATATGATAAAGTCATTTTGTGAAGCATCTCTAACAACTGACTTCCAAAAATTTCCAGATTTCATTTTTTAAGTCATGTTTACTCTTAGGATATGTTAAAATAGTTACATTTCTTTAGCTACACATCAACCAAATGCTAGCAAAGGTAACCATAAGTAATAGGTAGTGGTTATCTCCTGAGGTTAAATCTTTGGTACAGATGATCTCCAAATAGAATATTTATCCGTGAGTGGAAAATTTAGAGTTCATAGAAACATTCATCAGTAAATTTGTTAGGGAAAGATGTCAATTTATTTTTGCTTTAGTAATAAAGTATACCTTTAGAAAATAAATTTTATTTTAATCTTCTAGTAGGCATGGGCATTTACTTTTGGCTTTATAATTTTTGTTAGAGCTAATTATTTGGCATTCTTACCTTATGATGTCTGACTTATGAGCAGCTACACAATTCGTTTAGAGATCATCACCACCCCCTTGGAGGTGGGGCTGCAGTTCTTTTCAGCTGTTGATGCTACTGAGACATATCCTTTTTTCCTTTCTTTTCTCTTTTACTAAATATGTTGTCTATAGAAGACACAGATCTTCAGAGAAATTTTGAAAGCTTATCTCATTACCCATTATAATAATCTGAATTCTTGCCTAAGATCCTTCACCACTGTGCCCCTACGGCTCCTTCTCTTTCTTTAAATTCTTCCCAATCATCTCCTTCCCTTTTATTACCCCTTGGATCTACCATTTTGGACTTTACAAAGTCTAAAGTTGAAACTTAGAATAAGTTGTTTAACATAAACATTGTTAATCATAGAGGGTAGATGACATAGTGCTGTTGGTTCAGTACTATAGTTTACCTGTATAATGGGTCTGGAAACCAGATTGCTACTTATTTTACTCTTACAGAGAAATGCATTTAGAATTCCCAAACATGCAGAGGCAGTTTGGAAGCCCAATATATTCATAAATTAAGGACTTTTTATACATCAGAAGTCACAATCAGATGGCCCATGGGCTGAATCTGCCCCACTAGCATGGTGCAGGCCCAACATTAAAAATTAGGATATTTTACATACATATTTGGATTTCTGGTGTCTTGAAAAATTGGAAGAACTGGCAACATTAAGTCTGCTTTCCAGAACAAATACAATCAGCTGTAGTTCAGTATGGCTGCTCCATTTTTAGTTGGATTTTAAGCTTCTCTTATTTTTCTTACACTCTACATACTTCACTCATTTATATTACATGGTAGAACACAACATAAATCTCTGAAGGGACTTGAGTTTGCAACTTGTATTTTCAATAATAGTGATCATAAAATTTTGATTGTTAGTATGTGCCTTGCAAGGAGCACTTACATCTTTTTAAGTATTAATTTTAAATAGATACTACATTCACATGGTTCAGAATTTAAAGCATAAAGAAGGGTATAAAGTTATCTATTAAATACTACCCATGTCTCTCATATTACCCCTGTCTTCCAGCCACCCAGCAAACATTCCCAGAGGCAACTGGTGTTACTATTTTCTTGTGTAGGAAATTTGGTTTTATATGTTCTTTTTTTTTTCCTTTTGTAAGCAAGTGGTTGCATATTGTATCTACTATAATATGCTGCTTGCTTTTTTTCACTTGAATTGTGAACTGTCTTGGAGGCGGTTTCATATCAGTGAATTAAAATCTTCTTCAAGTTGTTTTCCAAAGTGAATATACCATTTTACATTCCCGGTAGAACTATATGAAGGTTCCAATGTCTTCAAACCTTCAACACTTGTTACTGTCTTTTTTATTACAATCATCCTAGTGACTGTAAAGTGGCATCTCATTGTAGTTTTGATTTGCATTTCCCTGATGACTAATGATATTGAGCCTCTTTTCATGTGCTTTTTGGCCATTTGTAGGTCTTCTTTGCAGAAATATCTGTTAAAATCCTTTGCACATTTTTTAATTGGGTTGTCTTTTTATTGTTGAGTTGTAAGAGTTCTTTATATATATGCTGGTTAATAGACTCTTATTGGATATATGATTTGCAACTTGGATATGCAACTTCCCAATTCTGTGGGTTTCCTTTTCATTTTCTTGTTGATAGCTTTTGAAGCACAAAAGTTTTGATGAAATTCAGTTTTATTTATTTTTTTCTTTGATTGTTTCTACTTTTGGTGTTATATCTAAGAAACTATTGCCTAATCCAAAGTCATGGAGACTTGCATCTATATTTTCTTCTAAGAGTTTTATAGTTTTAGTGCTTATGCTAAATGTATGATCTTTTTTTGGTCTATGATCAATTTTGAGTTAGTTTTTGTGTATAGTTCTTATTTTGGAGAGGGATGGGTGGTGCTCTTTTTTATTTTTTCTTCCCCTCAAATAGATGGATAAATAGGATTTCTTAAAAGCTAAATTACATATTATGTCTTATAAGATAGGTAATTTTATTATGTATTCATTGGATCATGTAATGGTATTTTACATCAACATTCCAAATAGCTGTAATTTCCTTAACATCAAATGGCTGTGAAACTGCTGATCATTGTTATCCTATTTGAATCTTTTTCTTCTCACTCAAGGTTTATGTTAATTATGAGATTAATGAACAAAACTAAATTAGGTAGATTTTATTTTAGTTAACTTATTGGTATTTCAGCTGAATAATCTGATATCTTTTTCTAGATTAAGAATTATAAATTCACTATAGAACTATGCTTTTAATTTTTGAATTTTTAAAAATTAATTAATTTTTGGTTGTGTTGGGTGTTTGTTGCTACACACGGGCTTTCTCTAGTTGCGGGGTGTGGAGGCTACTCTTTGTTGTGGTGTGCAGGCTTCTCATTTTGGTGGCTTCTCTTGTTGTGGAGCATGGGCTCTAGGCATGCGGGCTTCAGTAGTTGTGGCACATGGACCCAGTAGTTGTGGCTCGCGGGCTCTAGAGCGCAGGCTCAATAGTGGTGGTGCATGGCCTTAGTTGCTCCACGGCATGTGGGATCTTCCAGGACCAGGGCTTGAACCCGTGTCCCCTGCATTGGCAGGCGGATTCTTAACCACTGTGCCGCTAGGGAAGTCCCTAATTTTTGAATTTTTGATCATTGTTGCCACCCACACTTTCCTGATAAGGCATAGATAGACTTTGCCTGTTTTATCTCTGGGAAAAGTCATTAGAGAAGTTAAGTTATAATGACATTAACCCTGAAGGAAAAATCCCTAGTTATTTATAAGGTTTGATTTATTATAGGCTACAAGTTTCAAGGGTGATTATAAATCTGACCTACTGAGAGCTAAATGCTAAAGGTTCAAGTAAAAAGACCAAGGGAGGTAGAGGTGGGGGACTCCTGGCTTCTTTGAGGAGAAAAGCTGTAAATTTTGGCACAAAAATGAAATAATGTAAGCCTGAATTACTGTAAGACTCTGAATTATGTAAACAATGTTGAAAGCATCCTATGATTTTTACTACATGTTTATGTTAATTGTACTTATTCCTTGATGAGTAGAAAAATTCCCAAATTCATTTCTTGATGATTGGAGGCAGATATAAAGATAGAAAAGTCATGATCATCACCTTCTCTTCCAATACAGAAAAAGCATTAATCTTGCTTTTTTTGGGGGGGTGGGGCAGGGGGTGGAATTTGACTTTGTTTTAAAACTATTCTTACTGGTGCCTATCAGGAATTATTTTTCCTTATTAGAGAAAAATAATGTGTAAGCCGAGGATAATTATAATGAAGGCCTATCTTGTGTTACATTGTATATTTTAATTGTAGGTTAAAATTGGAAGAGAGTAATACTGCAGACCTTTAAGGACATTTCCCTTATACTATATTCAAATAGAAGAAGGAGATGACAAAACATGGAACCTGTTTATAATGAATTTGGTAAAGGAAATATAAATAACTGTAACACAAGGCAGAATGTGCTCGTTTCCTTAAGGCATTGTGGGAGGACAGGAAAGCAGAAATGAATGCTTTGGGGGGAGGGAAAGTATCAGAAAGGCTTCCTGGCAAATACTGCAGCATCTTTTAATTAGGCTTCGAAGGATAAAGAAATTAGGAAGGATAAAGAAATGGGCTTGTTGGCAATGAAGTGGAGCTATGGAAGAAATTAGATCATCAGAGGCACAGAGGCAGAATGGTGTGAGGCGTGGAAGTCAGGTGAGCAACCCCCTTGGGCCAGGGTGTAGGCTCTGTGAGGGATGGTACTGCCAGAGGGACCAAGACACTGATATTCGCCGATGCTAAATGAAGGGGGTTGGAGTTTATTCTATAAGCATATAAAATCTTTTTAAAAAATGAGCAGGAGAGTAAGAGATAAAGTCTGCCTTTTTAGGAAGATTACCTTAGCAGTAATATGTAGGATAAATTAGAAGAGATAGAGGTTAAATTGGGGTCACTGGTATGGAGGTTACTGAAATGTTCTATGCTATTGTGCAGTAAGGCTTGAACAGAGTCAGTGATGAGAGTAGTTGAAAAAAGTGAATAGTTCTCAGTGGCTAAGAGGAATGGATAATCCTGTAAGAGGTGAATTCAGAGGAAGAAGAAGTGAGGGGATATGTGTGGAGAGATGATATATGAATATGTAGAGTTTGAAGTTCTGGCATGTCTTTGAGGCAAGTGGAAATGTGTTAGAGCTCAGAGGTAAAGGCTGAAATATTATTGTGTCAGTTACAGAAAGGTGAAAGGTGAAGCTATGGAGGAAGTTGAGATCCCCAAGGGAGAGGTGACTGAGGCTAGAAACTAAAGAAACAAATGCCATGGGCTTCCCTGGTGGCGCGGTGGTTGAGAGTCTGCCTGCCGATGCTGGGGACACGAGTTCGTGCCCCGGTCCGGGAAGATCCCACATTGCGCGGAGCAGCTGGGCCCGTGAGCCATGGCCGCTGAGCCTGCGCGTCCGGAGCCTGTGCTCCGCAACGGGAGAGGCCACAACAGTGAGAGGCCCGCATACCGCAGAAAAAAAAAAAAAAAAAAAAAAAAAGAAACAAATGCCTTCATTTCAGCTTTTTTCTCTGTATTGACCCAGTGACATACACAACCAAAAAGTTGTTTTTTTGAGGAATAAATCCCACTCGATATTACTTATTTGTTAATACATGCCCCTACAAATAGAATGAAAGGGAAATAATTCTTTGTTTTTGAATTCTTAATGATTTGGCAACCAAAAATCTTGAGTGCACAGCACAATAACAAATGGTTGCTTATTGCATGACAAAGTAGTAGTGGTAGTAGCTAACAGGTCGTGCTTATAGAGTGCCAAACTCTGCTCTAAGTTCTTTACTTATACTCACAAGGTGTAGACCTATACTGCACTCAAGGCAAAAGTAGCTAATGCTTCATTGTAATAGCGAGAGTTTGTTTCCAAAGCGTTCTTAAAAGCATGCAAAAACAACACTTTTTAGGGGATACCTTTTAGTATGAATGTGAAAAACATGGTATATTTGACCATGTACTTCCTTAAAACAATTGAAATACATTTTTGTCTCCTTTTCTGTGGTTTAAAATGCCTTCAACAAGTTGAAAGAATTTAGATAATTTGTTTTACAGAGAGATAAGGGTCTGACATTTAACACAACCCCAGGTGCATGTGGTTTCTTAAAAAATTTCAAAAAGGTCACATGATCTTAGTGTACAAAGTCAGAAAAACAAGATCTTTTTGAGTGTCTTAACTGAAATGGAGCATAAATAAAAATTCCCAAAATAAAAAACAAGAAATTAATTATTATAAAACTACTTTCATTTTTTGTCCATTTTTGTTAATAAAGAAATTAATACATCTTATTATATAATTTGCTAAACTTTTTGTTGTAAAGTTTTTTAACCTGAAGTCTATATTATTATTTCCTTACTGACTTTGCAAAGTGAAGTGTAGCATTGGGAGTAATTCAGTGCTTTAATAAATATTTTTTTAAAAAACATTTTAAATATTAAAGATTTGTTTCAAATGCTAGTGAGATGGATTTTTTATAATAGAAATCATTTTCTCTGTGAAGCTAATTCATCCACTTTCAATATGGCCCTCTCCAGAACCACACAAATCAGAAGTTGTATGACGATAAAAACATATATACAGGAGTTTCACACTTAACATTTTATTATAAATATAAAGAATGAATATAAGGAAGAGTTCTACACTTAACATTTTATTATAAATATAAAGAATGAATATAAGGAAGAGTTCTCTTAGTTCTTGATGTTATATTCATTTATTTATTCATTCATTCATTTATTTATTGATTGATTATTTTTGGCTGCATTGGGTCTTCATTGCTGCGCGTGGGCTTTCTCTAGTTGTGGTGAGCAGGGGCTACTCTTCATTGCAGTGCATGGGCTTCTCATTGCGGTAGCTTCTCTTGTTGTGGAGCATGGGCTCTAGGTGCGTGGGCCTCAGTAGTTGTGGCACGCGGGCTCAGTAGTTGTGACTCACAGGCTGTAGAGCGCAGGCTCAGTAGTTGTGGCGCATGGGCTTATTTGCTCCGTGGCATGTGGGCTTTTCCCGGACCAGGGTTCGAACTCGTGTCCCCTGTACTGGCAGGTGGATTCTTAACCACTGCGCCACCAGGGAAGTCCGTTATATTCATTTTGAATATTGGTGGTTAGGAAGTTGGAACTTCCTTAGCTATTGATCTTATTTAGGATTGCTTATTTATCATAAGTAACTTTATATATATTTTTTGATTGAAGGAATGTGGTTAAAAACCACATGCTGCAACAAAGGAATTACTTAAATTTTCCTCTATAAGACTATTTCATTTTATTCTATAAATTACTATACCTGTTTCTTTAACAGCATTATTGTTTAAAAAATTGTTTTATAAGCAGGAAATGAATAATCTCCATGTCCTAACAGGAGAGATAAGTATTCTGAAGATTTATAAGGTTTATAAACAAGGAAATGGTGACACAGTTGACTTAATGGGGCCATAAATTCAATGTGAAAGAGGACATAAGAGTCCCTAACTCCTCATCCTATACCCCAAACCATGCCTTTTACCACAACTAAAGGACTAGAGTCACATCCTGTATAACTCAATGGGAGCTGTGTTTACTGAATTATTTCCTTAGGGGTAGATGTTTGTCATAGTTTTGTATACACTCAGGAAAGTGTTATTTTACTGAGTGTATTCATGAAGATTTGATAGTCTATAATTAAAATACATAAATTTACTTTTTTTGCACAATACTTACAACTATAATAATGGAAATAAAGAAGGTACCTATAATTCTACCACTGTATCAAATAAGCTTTCCTCTCTTATTCCCTTACTGTCCTCACCAAGAATCACGTTTGGAATATCTGAAATTTTGATTTACATTTTCTGGGGAGTTTATTAGACTTGAACTCTGTTCATTTGGAGATTTACTTTGAAGCCCAGGTCAGCTCCTGGCTACTCCCAGAGAATGTTTCAAGAGAATATACTTACTAAGTTTAGAAGAAGTACCCTCTGAGGTCAGCCATCTCATTGGTCATCTGTAGGTTCCTCTGATACAGGACAATCCTAGATGTCACCGACTGAACAGGATGTTTAGACCCAATATAATATCTAACCTACACCATGAAAGGAATGCTTCAGGAGTTTTTTGGACTAGGTCTAAATCAGACTTTCTAAGTCCTATAAACCACTGAGACTTGCTCACATTTGAATTACGTTCTGGTGGGGAAAAAAATGGCACTAAAGGAGTAGGGTGCCACTTAAACACAGCATTTATCTTTCTAAAATTTACTCCCTGTTGATTACTGATTACTCCCTGTTGATTAGCATCAGTTGGGTTTTCCATGTAAATAAACAAATCTTATTGATTGCTCATAAATCCTCAGATTCAGATTTCATTTTACTGAGAATGTGAATTACTGAAAGATTTATTCAATCATTCACATAAAGTCAACTGCTACAAAAAAAAAAAAGTCAACTGCTACAATAGTCTGACTTAGGAATCCTAGACAATTTTTAAAAGCTTTGTTTTATAAATATAAATAGGTTCATATTTCATAGATTAATTGTATAAACTTGATTCACTTCCCTAATGAACATGTTCTAATGAATAGGTAACTGGGTCAGACCGTGGAGCACAGATAATTTAATGCTCTCAATTGATATGATATTCATTATTTATTTATTTAAAATTTTTTTTAATTTATTTTTTTAAAGATTTATTTTGTTTGTTTTTAATTTTCTCCATTTTTATTGAAGTATAATTCATGTACAGTGCAATGACAACTCTTTTTTTTAAAATAAATTTACTTATTTTATTTATTTTTGGCTGCATTGGATCTTAGTTGCAGCATGCAGGATCTTTTTTTTATTTGCGGCATGCGGACTTCTTAGTTGCGGCATGAATGCAGGATCTAGTTACCCAACCAGAGATCAAACTCGGGCCCCCTGCATTGGGAGCACGGAGTTTTACCCACTGGACCACCAGGGAAGTCCCCAGGATAATGTCTCTTAAGAAGCCAACAAAGGGCTTCCCTGGTGGCGCAGTGGTTGGGAATCTGCCTGCCAATGCAGGGGACACGGGTTCGAGCCCTGGTCTGGGAAGATCCCACATGCCGCGGAGCAACTAAGCCCGTGTGCCACAACTACTGAGTCTGCGCGTCTGGAGCCTGTGCTCCGCAACAAGAGAGGCCGCGATAGTGAGAGGCCCGCGCACCGCAATGAAGAGTGGCCCGGGCTGGCCGCAACTGGTGAAAGCCCTTGCACAGAAACGAAGACCCAACACAGCCAAAAATAAATAAATAAATTTATTAAAAAAAAAAAAAAAAAAGAAGCCAACAAAGAAATAGTCTCCAAACCAATGATAATAAAGAAAAGAAGTCCAAATTTAGTTGAGGTGTACCTTTTTACCAGTTGGTTCCCAGGAGAGTTGGCTTAGTCAACCACAAGCTGAAGGCACAAAAGCAAAAGTCGAATGTTGCTGTTGGAGCACACTGCTAGGGAACGAAGACTCAAGTGTTGACCGGGTGAATGATCTTGGTGGGGCCGCTGCAGTGTTTTCACCGTTGCTGGTAAAGGGTCTTACCCTGGCAGGAAACGAATGCCCCAAGGTCTTCAGAGACCTATTTTGATGAACAGAGTCGCCTTGCTGAGGCCAGACATTCTCAGATAGTCCTCACGATTCTGGATATTTATAGTCTAAATGTCCCCTCGCCATAGTTGCTTATTCATTTGTTCTGATTGATTAGCCGCCAGTGGTGACCCTCAGCAGCTGAGCTACAGAGTGCTTCATCAGCAGCCTCAGATGTCCATGATGATCTCCGGACACAACACCTTCACTCTTATAGCAAAACAGCTTTCCTTATAAAAACAACTTCATTCTTAGATCAAAACAACTTCATTTTGTCGTGAACGAGTGGATTTGAAATCATATCAAACCACTACACAAGAGTTGTTGATGATGGGAAATGATAAATCATGACTTTTCTGATAGCTCTTTATATCTTAACATAATGAAGTATATTTATTTTACGTATTTCCATAGCATACTCTCAAAGTCCTAAAAGCTCCATATTTTCTCAGCAAGATCAAAATTAGTAAAAAATATAGTTTATCAGTTGCTCACAGTAGATTTTCAACAGTCAATCATAACCTGGTCTATGTTTCAGTATCAGACTATATACTGCAGTTTGGATGGGCCATTGAATAAGGAGGAAATGAAATGACACCCCAAATTGCTTTTTTGATTTTCCTAACAATCTCCCTTTTATAAAGCATAATAATTAAAGTTTATCAGGTTTTTTTTCTTTTCCTTTTTACAGGAACACCAGTGTATTCAGTAGCATGGGGCCCTGATTCGGAAAAGGTTCTTTACACAGCAGGCAAACAGCTGATCATTAAACCTCTTCAACCAAATGCTAAAGTTTTACAGGTACTTCTCAGGCATTTGTAAATTGTTATTGGGGTCTGACAGACTGCTAAGTGAGAGGTCACTTTCTTAGGAGTCCCTTTTTTCTGGGTGGTCTTGTTATAGTTGAGGCTCTTAAGTGTGTGGTTTTATTGGCCTTTGTTACAGAACAGGGAATATCTGGTTACGTTTCCAACGAGGTTCACTTCCTCCTTTTTCCAACTCACATTATACCAGTAAGTCATAAATGTGTTCTGAGTTACTAAATTATCTCATGATTTGGCATCTTTAAATTTAACAGAGTCAACCTAACATGTATAGATTTGAGACAGAACAGGACTAAATCATAAAACTTTAAGAGGTTGTTTAGACTGTATTTTTTATCATCACCTCTAGCGTCTTCCTCCTCTTCCTCCTCATTGTCTGTTCAGTACCCTTGAGCTTTCTCTAAGACCCTAGAATTCTTTTAGTATTTTTAGAGTGGAGGGGGAGTCAATGTAATGTTTAGAACATTTGGGTATATATAATTTTACCAATTATAGGGAAGCAAAACAACAGTGGCAGTTAAGACAGGTCAGGGGAGGACAAATTAATGAAAAACCTTTAAGCCTATATCCAGGATTTTGATGTTTGATTTCAGTGCAAAAAGGCAAAATCATTTTCTTCATATTTTGATAATGACACAGTGTAGTGTGGGTAATAAGATTACAGGCTTTGGAGTTAGTCACCTAGGTTCAAATGTTCACTTACTTATATGTGACTTTAGGCAAGTTATAAAATATCTTAGAGCCTCAGCGTTCTCATCTCTTAGATGTGATGCTAATACCTACTTGATAGGAATGTTGTGAGGATTAAATGAGTTAAATTGCAAAGTGCATGGGACAGTGCATATAATCAAAATATTGAGTGCACACAATGAAGAGTAGTTGTTGTTGATATTGCGGTGTTATTATATCATCTCTACCTTTTAGTCAGCCCTTAATAAATTAGAGCCATGGAGGCCAGTTAAAAGGTATAGAATGACCACGTCCTGGGTAAGGGATTTGGTGCTGGAGATTGACTGGCTACAGCAGGTATAAAAAGTGTTTTAGGGCTTCCCTGGTGGCGCAGTGGTTGAGAGTCCGCCTGCCGATGCAGGGGACACGGGTTCGTGCCCCGGTCCGGGAGGATCCCACGTGCCGCGGAGCAGCTGGGCCTGTGAGCCATGGCCACTGAGCCTGCGCGTCCAGAGCCTGTGCTCCGCAACGGGAGAGGCCACAGCAGTGAGAGGCCCGCGTACCACAAAAAAAAAAAAAAAAAAAAAAAAAAAAGTGTTTTAAGAAGAAGCATTAGGTTTAACAGTGAGTAGATGTAGAATTTGGAGAGTAAGGATATAGAAATGGCTTTGAGATTCCATATTAATCACTTCTATGTAGATTATGCTATACATATTCCACACATTCATCATGCATTTACATTTTTAGTACATGCAGAAGACTCTGCTAAGAACTGTGGAACAGCAGAAAGAGAAGAATTTGGGCAAAAGGAATAAGCTAGGAAAGAGGACTGGCTCTGACTGCCTTTAGTCAAAGTCCTTCTAATACCACTTATATTCTGAAAATGTGCTTTGAAATCATACAGCAAAAGCAGGCCAGATGAATCTTTTAGTTTATAGTTATGTGATTTGTTAAGATACCTGTAATTAGGCATATGTAAGTGAAACTCAGGAAGATGCTTAAATCACCATTGATAAATTATCGTTTTGTGGCTCGTTAAAACCTTTGGCCCAGGAGGTAGTGGAGGGAAAGAAAAGTATCCATTGCCAAAATTCAGCTAGAGTGGAGAAGGGGTTAAAGTATAATTAGTAACGTCGTGCAAATCTTCTATTCCTTTTGGAAAACTAAAGCGGCAGCAATTCTCCTTGGGCATAAACACATACTCAAATTTGGATTATTCACAAAAAAGAATGCTTATTTAATTCTTGCTTGTAGAATACAGTTCAAAAGTATATATCTCATTTCCCTTAAGAGCTTTAGGGACTCTTCTAGAGACCCAGAACTTGGTTTCATAGTGAGGAGACTTCTGTTTATTTAGTCATTCAGTGGGAATGTAGTGCATACTTACTATATCCTAGGCGCTATGCTGGGGTGTAAGGTATTAAAAGTGAAACAGAACATAGTTCCTGCCTTCTGTGAGGAGCTCACGATTCAGAGGAATTTTACAAAATGCCTAATACATTAAGAAATAATTGAAAAGTGTCTATGCATTATATGTAATATATGAATATATGTAATATATAATTGATATCCTAAATTATAGTATAAGAAAAATTTAAACCATATTTTGTTCCTAACTTTTGAATATGGAAAATTTTATTTTTGTAGTTTTAAAATGAAACTTGAGAATCTCTGCATGTGTGTATCTCTATATATCTATATTTTGTTATTTTTGTGTTTGCAGTTTATTTTAGGACATTGGATTAATTTAGCAGTAAATTGTGAAAATTATTGCTTTATCAAAACATTCGTTTTTGACAGAGTGTATTTTTATGTATCTTGAATAAAACAAGCTATGAATTATTGCTTATTCTTAGGGCTTATTTGACCCTAATTTGATGTTTTTTTCTGTATACATTAAGAATAATAGATTTTCCCGGGAAGGCTCTGTAGAGAGAAAACCCTTAAAATCAGTCACTCTTTGAAACAAAGTTAGTGGTTCAGACATTAAAATGTACCTTATAGTCTTCAAGAAAAATTAATTCTTTTTCAGTTATATTATTCTGCTTAAACCTAGTGAAAAATTAATGGCTTTTAATTATATGTGTGGTTAATAGCTAAATGAGCACATAAATTATATTTAAGGTCAAGAAGACATCCACACTTAATTTCTAGATCGCCAATTTTGGGGTGACTTAGATATATACACAAATATGTATGCATTCTATATATGTGTAGAATATATATCTGTGGGAAACCTTTTGTTATATGGTAAATGCAGCAGAATTTTCTCACAGTAGTTAGTGACTACTCCAGGGACATGAAGGTAAAGAGAATGAAGCTTAGGGGAATGTACAGAAGAGAATGAAGAGAGCACTAAAGAGGATGTTCATGTAGTAGAAGTTTTTTTAAAAAATGAAAGAATTAGTAAACAAGAATGAAGGCAGTATCAGTAATGGGATCAACTGTGCAAAGGGAGCAAAATTTGGATTCAAGTAAGTTTTGGAGTACATAACATATTCATTCCATTATTATCACATAGATGTCAAGCTTGGAATAGTTCAACAGCAAGTGATTTTCCATCTGGAGTCCAGGCAATTGAGGAAATTGATAAGGATTGAGTTATATAGTGGATGTCATAGTGCAAGGTGCTTTTCATTAGTTTAAATTGGAAATGAAACAAGCTTAATGGTTATGAAAGGAAGATAGGAGTCTTCTCCAAGAAGAGGACAAGAGAATCATTAGAAAGAGGCAAAATGCCTTTTCTTATTTAAAAAACTTTTCAGTGCTCTTGAAGTTATAATAAATATCTTATTTTTTTCTCATAGTGGAAAGCTCATGATGGCATTATTTTAAAAGTAGACTGGAACTCAGTCAATGATTTAATTTTATCTGCTGGCGAAGACTGTAAATATAAGGTATGTAATGTTTGAATTTATCACCTGGTTGAAAGAATCGAATTTCGGTGAAAAGTATTTAGCATATAAGAGTATTCTTTTAGTCCTTCTCTTTAGCCATATCTTTTAACTCTAATAATTTAGCAAATTGTTATTTTATAATTTTCAGTGGCATTTTGAAGTGTTGCCTTTCTAATTTGGCCTATTTCATTGACCTATAGAATTTTTTTTTAATTTACCATTTTAACCATTAAAAAATATATATTTATTTATTTGGTCACACGGGGTCTTTGTTGTGGCAGGCAGGCTCCTTAGTTGTGGCATGCGAACTCTTAGTTGTGGCACGCATGTGGGATCTAGTTCCCTGACCAGGGATCAAATCCAGGCCCCCTGCTTTGAGAGCGTGGAGTCTTATCCACTGCACCACCAGGGAAGTCCCTGACCTATAGAATTTGATTTAATGAGTAGCAACATGAAAACAACTCCTAGTTTTAGTGACTCTTTAAATCAATTTAAGTTTTAAAAAGTCAATCTTAACTGGTTTATTAATCATTAATCAGCTTCAGACCAAAATAATTTGTGAGGAAGAATAAGATGTAAGTTAACTATAGTTAGAGGGAATTTACTGAAATAAATACTTTCAGGGAAAGTTGATAGAGCACTTACTGGACAAAAAAATTTAAGCAAAAAACTGAACATCTCAAAACTTTATTATTAAATTTAAAAGGGTTAAAATGGGTAGTTTTTATGATTAATGAAAGAGTTAGTAAAATCTGAAATTATCATGATGATACCATAACATTTTGGGGGGAGATATTTAGGTTTCCAGGAATACAGCTTCCCTACCCCCACCTTGCCTTGTTGGATAGTAAAGACATGTAATTGCTAATATTATAAAGTGATGACTTCTAAATCTTTACTTGATACTTTACTAGAAGCTACAAACTTGTTTGTAATAACGTGGTGACTTATAAAAGATTTTTTTTAATTTGCTTTTTGTAGGTATGGGATAGCTACGGCCGCCCTCTGTACAGTTCACAACCTCATGAGCATCCTATTACCTCAGTTGCCTGGGCTCCAGATGGAGAATTATTTGCTGTTGGATCATTTCATACTTTACGCTTGTGTGATAAAACTGGGGTAAGTTATAGTGGTAAGCAATCACAGATGTGCTGTCATAATGCACAACACACCTGGTTCTCAATCTTTAAAAAACATTTTCAGTGATGCATTTGAATGCATCTTTCTGGTTTGTCTTAATATACTGGTTCAATCAATTCCAAATTTATGGGACCATACAAGCTCTTTAAGTTCAATCTGAAGATTGTGTATGTTCTCTACTATCTTTCTGGAAATACTTATTTTAAGCATGGTTGTGAAAGATGGTAGTGTTAAAATTTATGCCCAGTCAATATAGGGAGTTCAGTTTTGAACCTTTTATTTTTTTAACTGTCAATATATTTCATACAAAAATTTTGGTTGTATATTTTTGGTAAGGAATTGATACGAAATTTTTTAAATGGTTATTTTAAAACCAAAGAATTCATATTTGAATGTGTGTGAGATTTTTCCCTCACAAGAGAATATGCCCTCTATACAAATTCTGTTGAGAACTTAGGCAAACAGCCAAGCTCAGCAGTATTTACCCACTGTACTTGAAGAATGAATTGTTTCATCAAAGTGCTCCAGAGGTGGCAGCATTATATGAGTGGGGCTATTCCATACTGTTCCTAACTATGAGGAAATCACATAATTTTTCTGTGGCTTATTTTCCTCAAATGCAAAACAGGACAGTTAATTTAGAATTCTTAGAGCTTTTTAAATGACCTATTAAGTTTTCTGGTTGCTTGTTTTTTATCATATGAAATATAAAGTCCTCTGCCTGACTTTGAAGCTGTCTGAAACCTGGTGCCATAAAACCTCTTGTCTTTTCTCCCCATAACTCTCTAATTTGTGTCTGTGTTCAAATCAGACTCATGAATCTTCTCTGCCCCACACTAACGTCCTCATCTTCTCTTTTCATGGAATGCTGTCATCTCTTATACTTAATGAGTTCTTCCTATTTTTTAAGGCTCACTTCATATTTGACTTCTTTTCATGATACCTTCCATAGATAAAGTTTATTTATCTATTTTTCTAACTTCCTCTCACCTAGATCTCTTTTCTTAGTTTTTTAATTTATTTTTATTTTTGGCTGCGTTGGGTCTTCATTGCGGTGCGCGGGCTTCTAATTGCAGTGGCTTCTCTTATTGCAGAGCACAGCGCACGTGGGCTTCAGTAGTTGTGGCGCACGGGCTTAGTTGCTCTGCGGCATGTGGGATCTGCCCGGGCCAGGGCTCGAACCCGTGTTGCCTGCTTTGGCAGGCGGATTCTTAACCACTGTGCCACCAGGGAAGCCCCTTTTCTTAGTTTTAACATAAGGATGTTAAGTTAGACCATCTCATTTTCATCTGATTTTCTATCAATGATTCTCAGTCTATAGAATATATTTTCTCATTTTCACAGTGTATTATACTCTTATATCATCCATTTTAGTTTTATGTATATTATTTTTGACTCCATAGATAGTTTATAAGATCCTATAGCTTAATGACTCTCTATTATCCGTACAAAGCAGTAGATACTCAGTAATTCACTAATAAGTCAATTTAAGCATAATAATTTAAATTTGCCATTTTGATGAAAATATTTGAACATTTAAAAAACTTGGGGCATTGAATTGATCTGAATAACTGAATTAAAGATTTACTTAATTAAACACCAAACCTATTTTTAGAATGTCAACTATTCTGGAAAAGTACATTTTCTAAAAGAATTTTGTTCTTACCTGTTCAACTGAATAGACTGAATATATTGTAATAATTTTCTAAGACTTGAGATTAACATTTTAAATATATTTTCTTTTATTCAATAGATATCAAATATATACTAGTCATCAGAGAGTATTTTGGAAACTGGGGATGGGAAGATGTAAAGATTTTCACTCAAGTTGTGGACAGTCTAGTGGAGAATCAGACTCTAAGACTGTGTAAGTGCTATACATGAGGTTGCTGTGTGCAAGCACAATAGAGGAGTGGCAGAGCCTAACTCTGCCTGTGGGACACTGACTGAGAGCTGAGGCTTGAAGAATTAGTAGTTCTTCAAGGAGACATGGTGGGAGAAGAGAGTTATAGGCAGAAGGAACCTGTTGTGCATCAAAGTATGGTGCTTTTTGTGCAATGTCAATAAGATTTTACATGGGATGGTACCAGGAGTTAATACAGAAAAGATATTCTCAGACCAGATCTGTGTTTGCCATCTAAAAGAGTCTAGATTTTACTATTTTAAAATCTAGTTATTTTATGTGGAGCCCCCTTAGGGGTTACTGTGGGGTAGAAAAGAGGTGAGGAGGTTGAGCCCCTGGTCCTCCTCCACCCAGAAAAGCTCTACATTAATCAGCTTTGATATTTGAGCATCCAGTATAAGATTTCCTTTGAGCAGGTAAAACAATGAAGTTGGAAAACCAATATGTTAGTCAGTAGAGAGCCATGGATGGTGGGTAGTAACATGATAATATTCAAATATTGGAAATTTTGATTTGGTATCAGGAACAGTGTTGCAGAAGAGGGAACAGAACATGTAAAGGCAAAGAATTATTGTTTGTTAGACAAATTAAAATGTCAGTGAGGTTGTAGTAGTTTGGATCTTATCCTCAGGGCAGTGGTGAGCCATGGATCCATGTTAAGTGACCTTTTAGATGTGGAATTTTAGGGAAGCATACTGTGAGGTCAGCAGGGAGGTTGGATTAGAGGGGAGGTAGACTGAAGGCAGGATGGCTAATTAGAGGCTATTGCAGTAGTACAAGAAAATGATGTTAGCCTGAATAATAGGGAATAGCGGTGGGGATGGAAAGAAGTGGACAGGTTTAGGGGATAAATTCTTGCTATAAAAAGTGGGAAGAGTCAAGAATAATTATTTGGATTTCAACTTGAGTACCTTACTGTCTTGGTGCTGGCCTGAGGATAATGCCCTCTTATGGTATGGTATAATTTGTGCTGGCTTTGTGCAATATAATTTTATTCAATCCCCGTGTAATCATTACAGTAATAAATCAAGTTACCTAAATTTCAGAGTTCATAAGTATCACCTGGGCATTGCTAAAATACATATTCTTGAGCCTCCATTTGCAATGTAATGAATCAAAATTTCAGGAGAATGGGGTTCAGAGGGTTGTATTTTTAAGAAGTTCCCTGGTTATCATCAGATCATACTGGAAGGAACACTTAAAACATTTGAGATGTTTGATAGTCCTTCTCAGTTCTGAGAGTGATAATGCTTGCCCTACTGTAGAAAAAATACTTTTATTTTAGAGATAAAATAGTAAATGACAATGACGGTGATATCAAAAGAGTAGTCTAATTGAAAACATAAACTTAAAAAAAAAACTCATATAGTAATTTATTCTTCTGATTCTTCCTTAGCGTCTGCTTCATTTAAAATTACTTTGGGGATATAATTATTTTATCTCTCATAATCTGTTACTTAAAGTTGTATAATTAATAGTAGCAGTCATTTATCCATGAGCCATATTTTATGTCAGAATTTCAGTATTAGATATTATAAGAATCTGGTCCTCAGGAATGATCTATACCCTATCATTTTGCTACAGGGAAAATGTTTATAATATATGAATAATGTGTGTGATGATATTGTCTCAACTTTCTAAATTGATTCTTTCATTTTTTTGTTTTGTTTTACTTCTGTTGTATATTTTCACAGAAAATATTTGGAACTCTTGCATGCAGTTATTTTTTCTTTTTGCATGATTTTTATTAACTTTATAATATCTCCCTTCATATGATTATCATTTAGATTTTATGAGTTATTTGATTAAACTACGTTCTGTCTATTCCTAGAATGGTATCTAGAAATAGATATGTATGTTGATTTGTTCAAAACTTCCTGGAAGATAATTTGACATTGTATGTTGAACCCCCAAGAAATGTACATATACTGTTCCTCCACCCAGCAACTCCAGGTCTAGGAATTTATCCTACAGAAATAGTAAGATAAAGAATGCTCAATGTGGAATTTCCCTGGCAGTCTAGTGGTTAGGACTTGGTGCTTTCACCGCCGAGGGCCTGGTCAGGAAACTAAGATCCCGCAAACCGCGCGGCGTGGCCAAAAAAAAAAAGAATGCTCAATGAAGTGTTATTTATAGTTTAACAAATGAAAAGCAACCTAAATCTCCAACAGTAGGACATTATTTATTTATGGAATATAATTATTATGATGATTGTTATATAGTTATTAAAAGTGATAATCTGCTTTCATAATGCCATGAAAAGATTTTTAAGATATATAGTCAGGAAAAAGTTACAAATTTTATGCGTAGGATGGTCCTATTTGTGTAAAGATATGTGTCTATATATGAATAGAAAAATAGTCTGACAATATAACACATTTTAACAATGGTTATCCCTGGAGCTTGAAGTGATAGGTGATTTTTTTTCATAACTCCATTTTCTAAAATTTTCAAATAAAAGACATGCTTTGTATAATTTTTGAAGAGGGAAAAAACTAGATTTATCCTTTAATTTTATTTTGCTTGCAAAATTCATTGGATTCTCTAATTTGTAATTCAGTTTTCTTTCCTTTTTAAACAAATGATGAGTTTCAGAGCTGTTTAATTTATATGTATATATAATTAAAACATGGAAAATTGTTTTTAAGGTGATATAGAACATACACTTTATTTACTGGGAAGTAATTCTGTTCACTAAGATATAAATGCTATAAGCATTTTGAGTCAAAACCAAATTACCTACTGCACAATTACTTCCTGCACATCTTTTTAAAAAATGCCAAGCAGACATTCCCCTTGTGGAGTTTACTTTCTTGTTGCTAAGACAGGTATTAAATGATTAATTACCCACTCAGTTATTTAATTACAGTTGTATTAAATTTTACAAGGAGGTACAGGCTGTTCCTAGTAATGAGAACTAATTTGGAGGGTCAAGGTAAGTTCGTATGGTGAAAGGTAAGAAGGGCAATGCTTATTGAGATTCTTCACCTTTTCTACTTACTGAGTAAGTGGTGTCAAGTTAGAGCCGAAAATTTAAGTCAACTGGTGCTGCATACTTTTCTCACACAGCTGTTTATCTGTTGAAAAAAACTTATTAAGGCTTCTTTTAAGAAGTAAGTACATGTTCTCGTCCACCTAGAAATGTCACTCTTAAATGCAGCTCCTTGCTTCTTTTTTTTTTCCTCAAAATCTGTAACTTAAAGTTGTATAATTAATAGTAGTAATCATTTATCCAGGGCCAGATTCTGTGGAATAATTTCAATATTAGATATTATAAAAATCTGGTCCTGAGGAAGGATTTGCTAGAAATTTATTAGATTTCTATCTTGAGAGCCCTGAGAGCTCCTCACAGATTTTTAGTTGAGTGCAGTGTTCTTAATCAACATTTAAAAAATTCTTATCTAGGCTTCCTTGACAGAAACTGGACAGTAATTTTTTAATATAAGGCTTAAAGAATGATGTAGGTGTAAACTTTCAGGTTATCTGTGAAATAATAAGCCTAGAAAAATGTGATTTTTGTAAATATTTTCTTTTAATGTTTTTCAAGAAATATTTCTAGTGGGAGAAAAAAGCTCAAATGCTTGCAGGCTGTAAATAATAGGTTTTGGTTTGAATATATTCCTTACTATGCATGTATGTAAATGGACTGATGAGAAGAATATTTGAAAAAGCAGAAATTTTAGTATTTTTGTATAGGTACATTACTCCAACTCAGTTGTTATATAGTAAATCTAATATTCCCATTAACTTTCATCATAAAATTGGAATTTTCTAAAAAGACCCTCACTAGGCTGATACGAAACTCCTGTTCCTATTTACATCTTCTATTGAAGCAGGCAAGTTACCTGTATTGGTTCAGAACTCACATCCTCGCTCACTTGTGTGGATTGTTGTTCAAACATCAATTTCATTTTCAAAGCCATTTTAGGTGGTATTCCATAGTCCAGTTAGTTGTCATGGTTTTACTATGTTGATTCAAGTCAGTTGCCTGAATAGGCTGCTTGATGGTGTTCCAAGGGCTTTAGACATAGGCTTAAAGAATACCGTTCTCCAGTTCCCTCCTCTCCATAATCCTACCCCAACTCTTGAAGTGAGGGGGTTGGGTGCTGCCTCTTTGCTGTTATTAGTGCAAATCAGGGATGGTAGATGGGGGCCCCACTGGGCAGCCTTCACAGTGCTCACTGGAGAGGGCCACTCCTTTGGCATTGCAGGGCTGGAATGGTCTGAGGGGCTCTGTCTCTACAGCACCACGTGGGGAGGCGGAAAGGTGCTACCTCTGCTCACTTGAGTGCAGAGCGGGAATGTTCCACAGGGTTCCATCCCACTGTTTCCACAGCACACAGTGCCTGGTGGGGAGAGTGCCATGGTTTCTTTCATGGTGTGTGTTTGGAGAAGGGTAGTTATGTCCAAAGGGTTCCGTCCTGCATTGCAACCCCTCTACCTGGCCCCTTGACCAGAGAATGAGCATGACTTGGTGCTTGTTTTGTCTCACATACTACTTAGAGTTAATATAATACCATTTCATGTAAAATATAAGAACCTTGCACCCATGTTATTCCATTTACCCACCTTTCCTTTATGCTATAATTATATTACATCTATCACAATATGATACAGTTTTTGCCATTAAAAGTCATACTCATTTTCAAGAAATTAAGGAAGAAAGAAACGTTTAGCATTTCTAGTGCTCTCATTTCTTCCTAAAGATACTAATTTCCATCTGATACAATTTTCCTTCAACCTCTAAATCTTCTTTTAGGCATATCTCATAGTGTATAACTGCTGGTGATGAATTTTCTTTCTTTTTGTATATTTGAAAATGTTTTTATTTTTTTCTTTGCTGGATTTACAATTCTGGGTTGACAGAGTTGTTTTTCCTTTCTTTCAGCATTTTAAAGATATTGTTCTACTCTCTTTTGGTCTTTATTGTTTTTGATGAGAAATAAGTGACTGTTGGTATCATGGCTCTCCTGAATGTAAAGTGGCCTTTACCTCTGGCTGCTTTGCAGATTTTCTCTTTGTCTTTGGTTTTCAATAGTTTGATAGTGTATGACTTTCTTTGTATTTGTCTTGTCTGGGATTCTTTATACTTTATACTATATACTTGAATATGTAAATTTATGATTTCACCAAACTGGGGGAAATTTTGGCCATTATTTTTTCAAATTTTTTCTGCCCCATTCCCTTCCCTGCTGGAAATCCAATTACAAATTTTTTAGACCTTTGATGTTGTCCCACAGGTCAACAAGGCTCTATTCTTATTTCTTCGGTCTTTTTTCCCCTCATTTCTAGGAATTTACTCTAAAGATCATTGGACAAGTACACAAAGATGTATGCATAACAATTTCATCGCAGTATTATAATGGTAAAAATCAGAAATAAAGTGTCCACAAGTGGGAGGCTGATTAGGTTAATATTCTATATACCTAAAATGGAGTACCCTCAAGTCATTAAAAGCAGAGAAGAGGGATTATGTTTAATAACCTGGAAAGCTATCTATGGTAAGTTATTTAGTAAAAAGACCAGGTTTTATTCTGTGATCTCACTTGTATAAAATTGTATACCCATATCTCTACCTCTAACTACTAACTATTGTGGCTAAAGGTACACCCAATACTATATTTGGGTGATCTTTTGCTTCTTTATATGATTTTGTGTAGCGTGAACCTTTTTTAATGACTGTGTATCAATGGTACAGATGCAGTAAAGGTCTTTAAAAAATTCTTCAATAAAAATAAACAAAAGAGAAGTGATATTGCAGAAAATGGTAGAATAGGGAGCTCCAAGAATTGGTCCCTCCACTCAAGCAACCATTAACTGGCAAAAAAAAAAATATATCAGAATCAACTTTTTCAGAGCTCTGGAATCGAATTCAAAACTTTGTAGCAACCAGGGAAATGCTTAATGAAGAAAGAAAGAGGGTGCTAAATTTTGGTAAGAAAGCATTGTGGGGTTTTTTTGCTTACCTGCCTGCCATCCCCCATTCCCAGCTTGGCAGTGGCCACGGGAATGGCAGCCTGAGTTCTGGTGCATCTTTTTGGTGCCAGGGGAACAATATGGACCATGTTCTCAGAAAACTGTAGTTATGCTTTTTGGTTCCCCTGAGACACCTGCACAGAGGCTTGTCTTTGTTTTGCCTTCCTTGGAAATCTCTCAGAGCTGGAGTAGCTTCCCAGGTGGCATCTGTTGAAAGCATGTAAAGACATACTACCCACAGCCACTTGGGGCAAGGGATGGTGAATGGGGCAAGCTGCAGGTAGACCAAAAAAGCCTGGGAAGGAAGAGGCTGAGGAGGAAGATGTATGGAAAAATAACAGCTTTGGAGAGCTGTCACATATACTGAGGAATTCAGTGTGCAACACATATGCTCAGGGCCAGACCCACAGAAAAGACTTTAGAGGAGTATTACTGGCAGGTCTTTGGGCTCTGCATAGGGAGGAGGTGAAGGCTAAGGCCGAATTATAGGTGGCCTGGCTAAGTGTTGAAGGAGTGCCCCAGCTCAGAGCCCATTGGCAGAGTGGAAGAGTATTTTTTTCTTTGTTTTTGGCTCTGTCAGGTTGCTAGCTGACCACTGAGATAACAGAATGAAGACTTCAGTGACCATCCATGAAAGGAATACAGTCTTTGCAAAAATAATTTGGAAAAGTCACTAAATAAACAGATAACTGTATCCCTCAAAAAGAAACAACATCAAGCCCTGGTGAGGGGGGAAGAATTTGATTTCCAGAGTTTACCACATAATAATATTCAAAACGTCCACTTTTTAACAAAAAATTACAAGTATACAAAGTATGGCCCATTCATAGGAAAAAAAGAAATAGAAACTCCCTCCAGATGCCCATCATTGGACTTACTATAGAAAGACTTTAAATCAGTGGTCTTATAGAAATTATAAAAAAGAACCAAATAGAAAATCTTTAACTGAAAAAAAAAAATGAGCAAAGGATAAAAGAAGTGTATTGTAAATGCCTCCAGAACCCCCAAGTATATTCAGTTTCTTCAGTAATGGGTTCATTTTTTCTAATGCCATTTCCCACTCATCAGAAAATGGGAAAATGGGCCTCCTCATAAAGTGTTAAAGTACAGCTTTTCTCAAGCATAATTTGGCAAAGTCTATCAAGATCCTTGAAGTCTTTGACACAGCTATGATACTTTCAAGGAAGCTTAAAAATGCACTGCATATTCATTTGTTCATTTATTTTCATATTCATTAATTTCTTTGCAAATGTTTATTGAGAGTCTATTATGTGCCAGGCACTTGCCCTAGGTGTTAAAGAAGCAGCAGGAAATGGGATTTCCCTGGTAGTCCCATTTGGGTCCAGTGGTAAAGAATCCACCTTCCAATGCAGGGGACGCGTGTTCGATCCCTGGTCGGGGAACTAAGATCCCACATGCCATGGGGCAACTAAGCCCACGTGCCACAACTACTGAGCTCGGGTGCCTCAATGAGAGAGCCCGAGTGCAGAGTGCCGCAAACTACAGAACCCACATGCCCTGGAGCCTGCGTACCACAACTAGAGAGCGAAAACCCACACACCACAACTAGAGAGAAGCCCGTGCGCTGCGGTGAAGGATCCCACGTGCTGCAACTAAGACCTGATACAGCCAAAAAAATAATAATAATGATAATAAAAAGAGGACTTCCCTGGTGGCGCAGTGGTTAAGAATCCACCAGCCAATGCAGGGGACACGGGTTCGAGCCCTGGTCCGGGAAGATCCCACATGCCGTGGAGCAACTAAGCCCGTGCGCCACAACTACTGAGCCTGTGCTCTAGAGCCTGAGAGCCACAACTACTGAAGCCCATGTACCACAACTACTGAAGCCCATGAGCCTAGAACCCGTGCTCTGTAACAAGAGAAGCCACCTCAATGAGAAGCCTGCGTACTGCAACAAAGAGAGCCTCCACTCACTGCAACTAGAGAAAGCCCGTGTGCAGCAACGAAGACCCAACGCAGCCAAAAATAAATAAATAAATAAATAAATAAATAATAAAAAGAAAAAATAATAATAAAAAGAAAAAAAAGAAACAGCAGTAAACAAAAATAAATTCCCTGCTCTTGAGCGTTTTTATTCCAGCAGACAAAAGACTATAAACAGAATGAATACATGATATGTTAAGTGGTAATAAATGCTATAAAAAAATAAAGATAGGTATGGGAGATGGCATTATTCTAGGAGAAATGGTCAGAGAATATCAGACACAAACTAAAATTTTCCCCTGGATTCCATAATACATTTTATTTTTAACCTTTGATTTTTTTAAAATGCTGCATGATTCAAATATGTAAGGTAAAAACTTTAAAATTAACATAGTTGTTATAAATAAATACACAGAATATATTAATGAATTGCATTATATTATGTTAAGTGGAACAGAATTCAAGGGAAAAGATCTGAATATATATAGTACCTTTGGCCAGATTTTAAATTAACTGACGTCATTGCTTTTATTTATCAGCAGGTGGAGCTATTGCTTATGTAAGCGAGAACTTTTCTCATTTTCTCTGTTCTTGAATATCAGTTAGTCATTATAATAAAAAGTCTTCCCTCCATTCATTCTCCCATTCAGTTAAAATAATTGCAATGATTCATCATCTGCAGTAACTGGTCATACTGCTATATGTAACTTTTCATTGTCAATTATGTATGTCAACACGTAATTTAAGACAGCCTGCAATTTGCTAATTCCTGGTATATTAGAGAGAATATTGATCTTAAAAATCGTTAGTGTACCTTAAAGAAAAATAGGAAACTTTGCGTCTATTTTCTTTTCCTCCTAAACTTAATTTGTGAATGCACAATTTTATGAATTGAATTAATCCAACTTGGCTAAAGATATGCTTTTGAGGATCCTTTTACTCTAGTATATTTATATAGAAGTAGTAAAGAGAAGAGTGAAGTTGACATTTAGGAGATACTTTTAAAAGTTGTTATAATCAAGTCATGTTTCTTTTAGTTTAAATAGCTCTCATTTCCCTGTTGGGAATTTGACAGAATACAGAGAAAAAAAATGGTATCCTAAGCAATTTGGCAGAATACAGGGAAAAAAAATGGTATCCTCCCTCAAAGAGATGTAATATCCTTTAATACGCCAACAACTTGAAGACGAATTCTCAATTGTTCTCTGCATTGTGCTGTCCAGTATGATTGCTTATTTTATCTTATTTTAATGTAGGAATAGTATTGATATGTTTGTAGAGCCCTGGAGTCAAGACTCCAGTGGTGAATTTACAAAGTTAAAGTCTTCTTCTGGGCCTTCAGGTTCTTCATCTATAAAATAGATGATCTGGGCTAAGTGATTGCCTCTCTCCTTTCAACTCCACAGTTCTATGATGCCTTTTCCATGGGCACTGGACATATTGCTTGCTTCCTTTCCTGAGTAGTATTAGTGTGGTGCTTCTTTGTTTTTTAATATAAGGTTTGTAGAGGAGGAGGTAGCACTCTACATGATGTGCCAGAAGTGGGAAAAACTGAGGTAGTGCTGGAGAAGTGTGGCTGATCCTAGAACTTCAGAATTATCCTACATTTTATTATAGTTGGGTGGAAGTAACAGAAACCATTAAGCAAAAAAGAGCAATTTGCTCTAAAATTACAGGGTTATCTTCTAGAAGCCAGAGCAAGGATGTAGCTAGGCCTCAGGAATCAGAAACTGGAATGCTAAGAAAACACACAAAGTGGTTCCTTTATGCCTTTTGCCTCTGCTTTTCTCTCTGCATATCCCTCCTCTTTTTCCTTTCCCAGCAAACTGACCCCTCCCCAACCCTCCCCAGTTTACCTGCTGGAAAGTGACAGATGTCAACAGTTCTCAAGTATACATCTCTACTCAGGAGAGTAGCCAGACTGAGATAAGAATCTTAGTCCTAGTTTTAAATACCCTCAGGGAAGGGGGTCACTGGCCCAACCTTGGTTAAGAACTCATGCCTGGTCAATCAGGTTGGGGTATGTTGTATAAACATGGCCATCAGGACTCTAAGGCAGTAACCATAGCGATTGCTGGAGAGGGCCAGGTCCTAGAAAATGGAGGAGGTTGCCATTTGTGTTTCAAAGCCTCCTTAGCCATATTTGCCAAATATTTTCAGTTTAATTCTCTGAGAGTTTTTCTTTCTACATGAATAAATTTCTGTCTTTATAATGAAAATTAGAATTGTATTTTCAGATTTGCTATAAAACCAACTTTGCTAGAAACCATAAAGCCATAAAATATAAACATAAAGTAAGGGAACTGGGCTGCCTTTACAGTAATAAGACCCTGTTGTCCAGAATTGAGAAACTTAGCAAGCAATACAATATCAGAGTTCTATTACAGAATTTGCCTTTAATCTTTTGAAAATCAACACTTAAGGGCTTCCCTGGTGGTGCAGTGGTTAAGAATTGCCTGACAATGCAGGGGACACGGGTTCTAGCCCTGGTCCGGGAAGATCCCACATGCCGCAGAGCAACTAAGCCCGTGTGCCACAACTACTGAGCCTGCACTCTAGAGCCTGCGAGCCACAACTACAGAGCCCTCATGCCACAACTACTGAAGCCCGCGCACCTAGAGCCCATGCTCCATGACAAGGGAAGCCACTGCAATGAGAAGCCCGCACAACCACAACGAAGAGTAGCCCCCGCTCACCGCAACTAGAGAAAGCCTGCACGCAGCAACGAAGACCCAATGCAGCCCAAAATAAAATAAATAAATTTATTTTTAAAAAACCACTTAACATATAGATGTTCCATAAATGTTGCAGTTAAAAAAAATAAATTTTATTTATTTATTCATTTTTTTGGCTGTGTTGGGTCTTCGTTGCCGCGCGCAGGCTTTCTCTAGTTGCAGTGCGCAGGCTTCTCATTGTGGTGGCTTCTCCTGTTGCAGAGCACAGGCTCTAGGCGCGCAGGCTTCAGTAGTTGTGGCACATGGGCTCAGTAGTTGTGGCGCACGGGCTTAGTTGTTCCACGGCATGTGGGATCTTCCCGGACCAGGGCTCGAACCCATGCCCTCTGCATTGACAGGCGGATTCTTAACCACTGTGCCACCAGGGATGTCCAAATGTTGCGTTTTAACGCATCGTTGTACAGACAAAATATATTGTTTTGGTTTTTAATGACTTAACATTAACTCAACTGATGTAACTCAATTAATGACTTCCATTGTAGCATTTTGACTAGTTTTACTAGAATTGATCCATTTAGTCAGTTTGGTTGATGTTTTTGAGATGGCTAGTTTAAAATTTGTAAATCTTTGGCTTTTAATTTGCTCCTTGGATTTTTTTAAATTTTAAAAGTCGTGTTTGGTTGGAGTCATGGTTAAGCTCTGGGAAGGAAGGCTTGCTTAAAGACACAGGCACATTCATTTATCCATTCAACAAATATTCGTGTGTGTTAAGTTCTGTGTGATACTCTGACTATTCAAGGAATAGCATCCATACCTGTACTCTAGGAGTAGCTCACCTCTTTTGAGAGGACTGATATGTAAACAGATAATGTAATAACATAGTTATTTAATGGCAAAGGTTATAATTGTGGGAGAATGAATAAAGAGTAGAATAACGGTAAATTTTCAGATATGTCTGTTACTTATTTTGGATGATGCTAAATTGGTTAAAGTAAACTTCCTCTCTGGTGGAGTAACTTAAAAACATTAAAAAACCTTTTTTTTAAATGAACAACAAACCATGTGTTGTTGTTTTTTTACACCAAGAAGCACAAATATGAATTTGCTTTTTTCTGATTTTGGTACCTAAAAATCTAAATATAATTCTCTATTTCTAGAAGCACAGAACTTTACTTCTGTTTGACAAATGTTCTCTAGATGTGCATATGCTAAAATCACACAAAATACATGGGCCTTTCCAGCTCTGACTCCTCATATGCAGTATGTCATTGTTCCTCAGCCCTCCATTTGGGGGAGAAGCCGTAGTTTCCTCTTCTAAAATATCTCTGATATTTTATTTATAAATACCTCATAAATGAAACTTCAATATTCACACATTCTGATTAGTCATTGCCAGAGATACCAATCATGTAAAAAAAAATCCTTTATTTTGATCTAAGAAAAGATGTTGTTTCCTTTTATTTCATTGTCTTTAGTGAAATTATCTTCCCCTTACTTACTCTTCCTTCTTTTAAAGATTTCTACAGATTTTTTTCAGATTTTTAAATTAGTCCATATCTAATTATTTACAGTATTATTTGTTAGGGGCTATAGATTTGACAATTTAAAATTGTTCCTTAAGGACTTTTCCCCCCAGTATTCCAAGATTATCCACATTTTCTCTGAGGAAGGTTCTGTCTCATACTAATTTTTCATACTATTAGGAAATATTCCTGAAAAATGATAGCTTTCTTTTTCTTAATATAATCTCAATGCTTTTTGTACAATTCACGTGATGGAATATTAAATGCCTATTTTGCTTGATTCTATAAACTCATTTTGTTCTTTTTTCTTTCTAAAAGCAACTTGTTCAAAAATTTTTAAATATTTTATATATATACATATACACACATACACATACATATATATCCTTGATCATTCAGTACCGCATGAATAATACCAAGATCCTACTACCACTTGGTGACAACATGGTCAAATTAATGTGACTAAGCCTTTTGAAAGTCAAAACCCCAAACCCCAAACTACTTTTTAAAAGTGGTAAAAATATTGTTTCATGTGTTTATGCTCATATGTGAATCTTTAGTAAAAAAATGAACATGCTTTTAAAGTCCCCAAATTGATTGCTATAATTTTGTGGTAGGCCAAATAATGGGCCCCCAAAGATGCCCATGCCCTAATCCCCAGAACCTGTGAATGTTACCTTAAATGGCAAAAGGGACTTTGCACATATAGTTAAGGGTGTGGACCTTTAGATGGTAACACCATCCTGGATTATTCAGGATGGCCCAAACTAATCATATGAGTACGTAAAAGCAGAGACTCTTTCCCAGCTGGGTTAGAAGATGAAGGACGAGGAAACATTCAAAGTTAGAGCAACTCGACCTCTGTTGCTGGCTTTAAAGGAGGGGGAAGGGGGCCCACAGCCAAGGAATGCAGGTGGCCTCTAGAACCTACAAATGGCCAGCATGGAAATGGGGATCTCAGTCCTACAAGTGTAAGAAACTGAATTCTGCTAACATCCTGAATAATCAAGGAAATGGATCCTCCCCCAAAGCCTCTAAAAAGAAATGCAGCCTTGCCAACAACATCTTTATTTTAGCTTAGTGAAACCCATGTTGGATTTATGACCTATAGAACTGTAAGATAATAAAGTTGTGTTGTTTTAAGCCTCTAAGTTTGTGGTAATTTGTTACAGCAGTAATAGAAAAACATCTATGTAACTGAGGTACGGAGCCAATCTTAGCAATGAGTTACATGGGTGGAATGTTTGGGGAAGGCTTTCACCACCTCTTTACTGATGTCAAATTTTCTCCTATTCGCTTTATTGCTTTGCTTTAAGAACTTGTTATTTCTTAAAATATAATAGTATCATGGGAGTAACACATTGAACTTGTTAACAGGTTCTTTTCTAGGTAATTTGGCTAGCTGAGAGCAGATTTTGGATGAGAGAGTGAAAAGAGAGGCATAGATACTATTACCCAGGGAGATGGGTTTTTATGGGGAGAATTTTTGGCTAGCCATAGAACACCATCAAGGTCTTGGATATTTGGGGAGGTGCCAGTGATATTTGCCCATAGCCAAAGCTAAACTGGCCAGCCTGACAACTTTTCAAGACTGCCTTTAGACAAAAATACAGGCATACCTCAGAGATATTGCTGGAGACATTTCGGGCTTGGTTCCAGACCATCACAATAAGGCAAATATCACAATAAAGGGAGTCACATGAATTTTTTGGTTTCCTGGTGCCTATAAAAGTTATGTTTACACTATGCTGTAGTCTGTTATGTGTACAATAGCATTATGTTTTAAAAAAACAATGTGCATACCTTAACTAAAAAATACTCTGTTGGTAAAGAAATGCTAACCATCATCTGAGCTTTCAGTGGTCATAATCTTTTGCCGGTGGAGGGTCTTGCCTGGATGTTGATGGCAGCTGACTCATGAGGGTGGTGGCTGCTGAAGGTTGGGGTGGCTGTGGACATTTCTTAAAATAAGGATCGATCGACTCTTCCTTTCACAGACAGTTTCTCTGTAGCACGCAATGCTGTTTGACGGCATTTTACCCACAGTAGAACTTCTTTCAAAATTGGCGTTAATCCTCTTAAACCCTGCCACTGCCTTATTAACTAAGTTCATATTATATTCTAAATCCTTTGATGTCATTTCTATAATCTTTAACAACATCTTCCCTAGGAGTAGATTCCATCTGAAGAAACCACTTTCTTTGCTCATCCAGAAGAAGCAACTCTTCATCCGTTAAACTTTTATTATGAGATTGTAGTAATTTGGTCACATCTTCAGTCTCCAGTTATAAAATGGTAATGTCAAAAATCACTGATCATAGATCACCGTAACAAATACAATAATAATGAAAAAGTTTGAAATATTGCTAGAATTACCAAAATGTGACACAGAGACATGAAGTGACCAAATGCTACTGGAAAAACGTTGCTTGATAGGCTTGCTCGACACAGGGTTGCCACAAACCTTCAATTTGTAAAAAATGCAATATCTACAATGTACAAGAAAGTAAAGTGCAATAAAACAAGGTATGCCTGTATATTGCAAAGTCTCTCCAAAGCATAACAGCAGCTGACTGTGTATTCTTGTTCAGTGACATAGTGCTTCTTCACAGACAGCTCAAAATAACATTGGTTGAGTAATATTCCATTGTTCAACCAGTATTATTTTGAGCTGCCTGTGAAGAGGCACTGTGGAATATTACTTAGCCATAAAAAGCAACGAAATTGAGTTATCTGTAGTGAGGTGGATGGACCTAGAGACTGTCATACAGAGTGAAGTAAGTCAGAAAGAGAAAAACAAATACCATATGCTAACGCATATGTATGGAATCATAAAAAAAAAAAGGTTCTGAAGTACCTGCTCCGTGCTTTGTGACCACCTAGAGGGGTGGGATAGGGAGGGTGGGAGGGAGATACGAGAGGGAGGAGATATGGGGATATATGTATATGTATAGCTGATTCACTTCATTATAAAGCAGAAACTAACACACCATTGTAAAGCAATTATACTCCAATAAAGATGTTAAAAAAAAAATTGGTGTTTTACTTGGATAACGTATTGTGAATACAGATCACATTTGTGTTCCATAAACTTTTATAATAATTACTTTTTCTGTTGTTTTTCTTGTTTTTTTACTCATTCATATTATTATTTTTTTATAAATTATTTTCACTTATCCAAGTCAAAAGTAATTTATGTATACTTTTTCATATTCTGTATTCTAAGAAAACTGTGTTAGCTACAATTTATTGCTTGGAATTATGAAAAAAAATAGAAAACCTTACCAGTATTGTGAAGGCACAAATAGTAATTAGTATTAAATAGTTTAATTAAATACACAAGACAGCTTATATATTGAAGAAATTTATGGCAAATAACAGTATAACAAAAATAATGATAACAAAAAATAGAAAAAATAATACCCATAACCATAACATACAAAAAAATCAAATATTTTCATTTTCTGTGTACCTTACAAGTCATTGAGCAGACACTTTTACATAATTGTGCTTACTATAAATGTATATTTTTATATATATCCTTTTATTTTTTAGTATTGATGTTTACTTATTTTAGATCAATATTATGTCTCAAAATATGAAAACAAAGTATAATTTCAATAAAATAGGTTGGGGGAATGATAATGGCAGAGGCAGCATTTTAAAAAAATTGAGATAAAACATATACAGTATCTTATGTGTACAGCTCAGTATTATTTATATATACAAGTACCAAAGAAACCATCGCCCATATTGATATAGAACATTTTCAACAACCCAGAAATTTCCTTTGTGCCTCCCCCCATCAGTTACCCCTCCACAGTAATTACTATTCTGACTTCTGTCATCACAGATCAGTTTTGACCTTTAAATAAATGAAATCATATGGTATTTACACTTTTGTCTGACTTTTTCCATTCAACCGTGTATCTGTGAGATTTATCCATGTTGTTGGGTATAGTGACATGGTTTCTCAGTCCTCTCAAATCTCCTCATAAAACAGAGAAAGGAAAAGACTATAACCAAAACCTACAGATAGCAACTACAGCAAAAGTGGGTGGTACTCTATCCCTACAAAACCCTAAATACGATTTTCCCAGAAGTACCATTGACAGGTATACATGGTATCAGCATCTGTGTATGAGGAAGCAGAGCAAAGGTAGCCAGGTTTCTAAGACCACAAGGAAAGAAGAACTCCCAAATCACCAACAAATACCTGAAAGTGAGACAGACCAATCTGAGAACAGCAGCTGAAACTGGAAAGAAATTTCTGTAGAATCCAATTCTGAGTGAGTGCAAGGGGATCATGACAGGATCTGACAGTGCTGGAGATGTCTGGGTCGAATGTACTCTTCAAACAAACAAATCAAGCTTCCTTTTGGGACAAAGTCCTGTACTGCAGAAATTGCTGAGATTAAAATCCAGTTTGATCAGAACAGACACAATTGAGCAAAGATGAGAATAGATCCAAATAAAATTGGAGAAGAATCAGAGAATGCTAGTCTCAAAAAATGGAGGCTTTTTTTTTTTTTTTTTTTTTTAATCACTGTGAGAAAACAACAGAAGAGAGAGCTCTAGAGCTATCCTTCTGGAACATCTCTTCCTCCCAAAAGTACAGCAAAACCCATTTCACTTAAAAATGAGCAGAAGATCAGGATCACAGTCAAATCATATAATGTTGCCAAAAACAACAAAACCATGCCATAAACAGACAAGCACTGCAACCAGTTAATTCAAAAGAAGTTGAAGGATGTTTTAAAACCATGACAAAAGCTATGAAATAACCATATAAATCAGAATTAGAAAAACTAGGAAATGAGGTGATGGGAGAATGGGAGACTTTTAAGGAGAGGTGACAGAACTCAGGAGGGAATTATTTAAAAAAGGAAAATTTATTACAGAAATGAAGACCAAACTAGAAGGAATATAAGAGCAAATGAACACAGTGGACGATGCCTTAAAGTAAATAGAATGTGAAATGGAAGCAAGGAAATGGCAAAAGACATACAAAGTGTGATAGAAAGTGATAGATACAGAAGATTGGCAGAGAAAATCTGAAGTACATATAATAGGAATCTTTAAAGAGAAGTCCAAGGCAATGAACAGGAAAATACTAAAAGCCACTATTCAAGAAAGATTTTCTCAGACCTAAGGGATCTGAAATTGATATTGAAGCCATACCAGATACCTAGGAAAATTGACCCAGATGGCCAACACCCAGATATACACTAATAAAACTGTAGGAGTTTAAAGAAGAAGAAATAAGTCCTGTGGGCATCCAAGGAAAAGAACAAGTCACTCATAAGGGGAGGAAAATCAGAATGCCGTCAGATTTTAATAGCATCACTGTACAATGCTTAACATAGGATACTACAGCTATTCTGACTTTTAAGTATAAAGGTCATAAGCATACTGGTATAAATATGCAAGAACTCAAGGAATGTTATTCCCATGAGTCTTTCAAGGAGTCTACTGGAGAATTTTTGCTTCAGCTATAGCAATCTGGAAGTCACATGTATGGATATACAGAGTACATAAAAACATATTGATCATACTATCAATAGCTATAAAAGAATATGTATATCCATATACTACAATAGATAATGTCTTCATATTGGACATATTTGTATCACTACTACCGCTTTCTTAGATAAATGCTGGTGCGTGCACACACACAGAGAGACACACACACAGCTGTGCACATACACACTTATAATGAAGGAAGATATAAGGATAAAACAAAATTAAAAAATAATTATCAATATTGAGAAGGAGAGAATAGGAGAGAGAAAAGGGATAGAAGTTGGACTTCTTTGATTATACCTTGTTTTATATACTTTTTGGGTAAATTTAATTTTGATACCCTGTAAATATTTTACATAATTATAAAACAAAATTAAATTTTTAGAAAGCAATTCCTAAAACCAAAGTAAATGAAAAAAATGAGCCTAATTGTGTATTCAGTCATTTGTATACCTACCCGGAGAGGAGCTAGTCCAAATGACTTTAAATGATTTGATTGTCTGTTCCTTGTGCTTACAGTAGAGACTCAAGAGAAAATTATCCTAAGACTTTGGAAAACATTTTGGCAGTTCCTCAAAATGTTAAACATAGAGTTACCACAGACACAGCAGTTCCACTCCTAGGTATGTATACAAGAGAACTGAAAACATGTCCACACAGTAACCTATACACAAGATGTTCATAGCAGCATTATTCATAATAGTAAAAAAAGTTGAAAAACTCAAATGCTCATCAAATGATGAATCGAGAAACAAAATATGGTATATCCATACAATACTATATTACTTGACAGTAAAAAGGAATGACATACTGATGCATGCTACAACATGGATGAACCTTGAAAGCATTATGCTAAGTGAAAGAAGCCAGTCACAAAAGGCCACATAGTGTATTATTTCATTTACATGAAATGGCCAGAATAGAAAATGAAAGTAGATTAGTGGTTACCAGGAGCTTGGGGGTGAGGGTGGGGGGAATGGGAGTGTCTGCTAATGGGCATGTGTTTCTTTTTGTGGTGATAAACATGTTCTGAAATTAGTAGTGGTGATGGTTGCACAGCTGTGACTACACTGAAAAAGCTACTGAATTCTATCTATACTTTAAAAGGGTGAATTTTATAACGCGAAATATATCTCAATAAAGTTGTCATTTTTTAAAAAAAGGGAAATAAGCTTAAGGGCAAAAGAATGAAAAAAAATTTTAACTCTTCTGTAACTATTTGCTTGTGGTGTTGATGTTGGTATTCTGAGTATTTATATTGATGCTCTTAAGAGCTGGGATTTTTGGCTAAGTGAAAGCAGATACTGAGGTAAGATTGGAGAGAGTAAATAAAAATCCTACAGTTCCTGGATTTGAATTGGAAGTATCAGTTTGAGTTAGTGAAAAAATTTCCTAATTCTGTCTATTAACAAGGCCTAGAAAAGGCTTTAATGATCAACTCAGTAACAGCGAGCACCCTTAGCACTTGTGGGGGTTTTTTTCAGTACCATTTTCCGTATTTCCATAAAGTGCACCATGACTCACTGAAGAAAAGACTGATGCCAGGTGTGGGTCAGGAAATATAAAAATGAGGCTGGAACATTTTGTCATTGTACAAAGCAGGGGAAGTGATCAAAGACTACAGGGTTCTGTCAAAAAGATTAAAGAACCAACTGAAAGGGGATTCCACTGGCTAAAATTGGGCTAATTGGAACACTATTTATAAAAACACATCAAATATGTTAAAATTAATGAGTTCTTGATACTAAACAGTAACATTTCTTGGTTACATTTGGAAGTTACAAGGGAACCAACTGGTATAATGAATCTTTATTTACCCATTACCCAACAATTATTAACTAATGGCTAATTCTTATCTCATCTATACCACCACCTACTTCTCCATGGCTCAGATCATTTAGAGCAAATCCCTGACATTACATCTTTTCATCACTAAATATTTCAGTATATATCACTAACACAAAGACTTCTTTTTTAACCTAAGCTCAATACCATTATTAAACCTAAAAAGTTAGCAGTACTTTCTTAATATTATCAATTATCTACTGATAATATTGTCACTATTCAAATTTATATTTTTGAAAACTAATAATTGAGGGGAAATAATCAAGAATTTATTCTGCCTTTGATATATGAACTGTATCCCAGGGTAACCAAATAGTTGAGGAGATGTTTCTTTTTGTAGCACTATTACAGTTAGTAAATGAAGAAAGAAGGATTGGAATATTACCATTTTGCAACTGTAAGTGAATTAGTCCTCCTACACAATGATTATCATTTGCTAACAGCATAAGAAGACATTCGGACATTAAATGCTTCCTGCTGGAAGTACACAACATCACTCATGAAGTTTTCTTGCCAAAAAGATCAAACCTGAATCTGATCAAGACTCTAGATCTAACTATCAATTAACAGGAAATAAAGGGGACAGACTAACATGTTAACACCATGAGAATACAGGTGGTAAAATCCAGACTATGGGAAACAACAGGACATGACCCAGTTTCTTCAACCACAGAAAATTTCAAGGGAAAAGAACATGTGTAAGGGGAACTTATAGATCAAAAGAAATCTGAGACTTTGCAACCAATCAAAATGATTGTACCTTATTTGTATCTTAATTCCAACAAACTGAAGACAAAAAAAGACAATTGGAAAAATTTGAACAGTGACTATATACTATGATAATATTAAGGAGTTACTGTTAATTGTTTTTAGGTTTAATAATGGTATTGAGGTTGGGTTAAAAAATCTTTGTGTTTTTAGTGATATATACCGACGTATTTTGTGATGAAATGATATGATGTGAGGGACTCCTCAAAATGATCTGGGCCGTGGTGGTAGTACACATGAGATAAGAATTACCTATTAGTTGATAAATGTTGGAAACTGGGTAATGGGGCTTCATTATACCAGCCATTCTCAAAGTGTGGTTGCTGGACCAGAAGCTTGAGCACCACCTGGGAACTTGTTAGAATGCAAACACTTTGGCCCCCACCCTAGATCTACTAAATCAGAGAAACTGGAGCCCAGCCATTTATTTTAACAATCCCTCTAGGTAATTCTAATACACATTAAAGTTTGAGAACCACTGCTTTATGTTATTCTTCCTATTATACTTTATGTTTGAAATTCTAATAAAAAGTTTCAAAGAAAAAAATTAGCTTGATGAATGTAAGAAAAATTTATACATAACAGAGAAGCTGGATTAGAGGATAAAACAAAGGTCATGTAATCTCAAGTGTTAGCAAATTCATTGGCTTGGTATTAACAGTGAGTCAGCAGCTAATGATAGTCTTAAAGCGAATCACAGATTTTGCTTTTCTCTTAGAACAGTGGTTCTACATTAAAATCACCTAGAGAACTTTTTTTTCCAATTAATTAATTTATTTTTGGCTGCGTTGGGTCTTCGTTGCTGCACACGGGCTTTCTCTAGTTGCAGTAAGCGGGGGCTACTCTTCTTTGCCGTGAGCGGCTTTTCTTGCTGCAGAGCATGGACTCTAGGCACGTGGGCTCAGTAGTTGCGGCTAACAGGCTCTAGAGCTCAGGATCAGTAGTTGTGGCACGCGGGCTCAGTAGTTGTGGCACACGGGCTTAGTTGCTCCGTGGCACGTGGGATCTCCCCGGACCAGGGCTCGAACCCATGTTCCCTGCATTGGCAGGCGGATTCTTAACCACTGCGCCACCAGGGAAGCCCCCAGAGAACTTTTAAGAACATATCCAGACCCCACCCCAAGAAATTCTGGATTTATTTGGTTGTATTCCTGGTTTTTGGTATTTTTTTTGAAAAAAGCTTCCCAGATGATTCTAATGTACAGAGTTGAGGATGAGTGTCCTAACTTTATGATGCTTAAGAATCTCCTGAAGAGCTCATTAAGTTTCCTGAACAACCTAATGTCCATTGATAGATGAATGGATAAAGAAGATGTGGTGTATATATATACAATGGTAAGCGGGGGCTACTCTTCTTTGCCGTGAGCGGCTTTTCTTGCTGCAGAGCATGGACTCTAGGCACGTGGGCTCAGTAGTTGCGGCTAACAGGCTCTAGAGCTCAGGATCAGTAGTTGTGGCACGCGGGCTCAGTAGTTGTGGCACACGGGCTTAGTTGCTCCGTGGCACGTGGGATCTCCCCGGACCAGGGCTCGAACCCATGTTCCCTGCATTGGCAGGCGGATTCTTAACCACTGCGCCACCAGGGAAGCCCCCAGAGAACTTTTAAGAACATATCCAGACCCCACCCCAAGAAATTCTGGATTTATTTGGTTGTATTCCTGGTTTTTGGTATTTTTTTTGAAAAAAGCTTCCCAGATGATTCTAATGTACAACCACCAAAAAAAAAAAAAAGAATCTCCTGAAGAGCTCATTAAGTTTCCTGAACAACCTAAATGTCCATTGATAGATGAATGGATAAAGAAGATGTGGTGTATATATATACAATGGAATACTGCTCAGCCATAAAAAAGAACTAAATAATGCCATTTGCAGCAACATGGATGCAACTAGAGATTATTATACTAATTGAAGTATGTCAGAAAGAGAAAGACAAATACCATATGAAACCACTTATATGTGGAAGCTAAAATACTGTATGACACAAATGAACCTATCTACGAAACAGAAATAGACTCACGGACATAGAGAACAGACTTGTGGTTGCCAAGGTGGTGGTGGGGGGGTTGGGGGAGGGATGGAGTGAGAGTTTGGGGTTAGCAGATGTAAGCTATTATATACAGGGTGGATAAACAGCAAGGTCCTACTGTATAGCACAGAGAACTATATTCAATATCCTATGATAAACAATAATGAAAAAGAATATTTTAAAAAGAATATTTATATGTATAACTGAATCATTTTCCTGTACAGCAGAAATTAACACAAGATTGTAAATCAACTATACTTCAATTAAAAAAAATTAAAAAAGAAAAACAAACTAACAACAACAAAAAGTTTCCTGGTCCTCATCCCCTAGAGGGTCAGATTCAATAGGATGGTGCAGGGCCTATTAATTTGCATTTCTAACAAGATCACAAGTGATATAGATGGTGCTGGTCTGAGCACATTTTGAGTAACACTACCTTAAACAAAGGGATAATTTGGTCAAAGAGATTAGCATAAGTGAGAGGGATAGGTAAAAATTCATCTTCAGGGTTCTTGCTGCTAGCACCACTAAATTACATCGAGGGAGGCTGCTTCATTTCTTTCTAGTGGTTGGAAATGCAAATGTGAATCCAGTGTTCCATGGCTTATTTGGAGAAGAAAAGAGACTTAGAGCATTAAAAGTCTCTTTAAAAGCACAAATGATAACCACAGGGAATGTAGCCAGTATTTTGTAATAACTTTAAATGGAGTATAATCTTAAAAAAATTTTGAATCTCTATGTTGTACACCTGCAACTAATACAATGTCATAAATCAACTATACCTCAATTTTTTAAAAAAGGACAAATGATAAATCTTGTTGATTTACCAATAAAAATTGTTAACTTTACTGATTGGACAAAATATAACCCTGTCCCCTCAAATTTAGTAACTATTCAAGACTCCTTCTCTGATGATTTGCTTGTGCTTGTATTGTTTTTTTTTTTAATACTAGAGTAATCGCAAAGAGGAAGAAATCATTTAATTTTTTAGAAGGTAAGAATTTAATATAACTTGGGTATCATGGTTCTTGTGGACTCTGAAAGAAGTCAGAGGAATATAGGGTGATGATAATATCTAAAATTTCTTTTCATTTTCTCTTCTTAGGATCGGGCATCATGAGTTCTTAGATAAATATTTGTATGTTTAATTTTAGTAAAATTTTTCTGGGTGATTCGGTTCTTTGGGTATTTTTAAATCATGCTTTAAAGTAAATAGTTTAAAAATATGAATTTTATGTATATATATTTATGCTGCTGATGAAGCAAAGCTTACAGTTTGTTCATTTCCTTCTTCATAGTAATGTTATCATAGAGCCTTTTACTTAAGCAATAGTTAGAGATTTGAAGGGGGATGGGAAGGAGTTGAAAAAAAGTGTCAGTGGGTAGTAAGAGTCATACAGCCTTTTTATTGGATATGTGAACTTTTATTGGGAATTTAAAGTCTTGTTTTATAGTAGTTTGGATTAGTGAATTTTTTCTATTTTCTCCAAATTTTTTGTCAGTGAGCCCATAGCTGATAATGAATATTAAAACAAACAAACAAAAAAACAATGTAGAACAAAAATAAATGCCCACCCAAGGGCAACAACAACAAAAAATCAAGACTTAATTTCACTGTAGTCTGTAAGGTTAAAAGAATGGAAAGAGACTATAAATAAATTTAGTCAAATAAATAAATTATCCTTCTAGTAAATATGTATGTTTCATCTGAATGAATGAAAGAAAATGCATATAATACCATCTTTGAAAAAGTTTTTTTTTTCTTACTGTCTTATTCACACACACACACACACACACACACACACACACACAAGAATCTCCTTTTTCCAGTTGATGCTTATTGATATTGCTAGATCGCTTTCTGAAACAGATAGATTCTAGAAGAGGTTATACTTAACTGCACTGTGAGAAAAAGAAGACAGGAAAATATATATTTACCTGTACTTTCATGGTTTAAGATATGTGTTTTAGCGGTGTTTTAGTTACATTGTGTGTTTAGTTTCAATTTTTAGTGACACTATTGAAATATTGTAACAAATTTTTAGATGTGTGGACTATAGAGATCCTTACGAATTAACAGTAAGATGTCTGTTTTTTTCCTACATAATCTTTGTATTTACCCGTTTAGTATTAACTGCTTAAAATTAAATGATGTAAATCAAAATGGTGTGGGTGTTTTGCAGTTCTTGAGCTATTTCATACTCTTTTATCATATTATATATTCTACTGTATACTTTAAAAAGCACATCTATATCTTCCGTTTCAGTATGCTATCATTTTATTAAGAAAAATATTTCTAACTAATTCTAAAGACACATTCTTTTAAAAAAAATCATCCTAGTATGTTAACATATGCTCAATTTGAAACTTCTTTAAAATGTTTTTGAAATAAATTGATTCTATTCTTGTTCTTTCTTCCCCAGTGGTCATATGCTTTAGAAAAGCCCAACACTGGCAGCATATTTAATATCACATGGTCAATTGATGGCACCCAGATCGCTGGAGCCTGTGGAAATGGACATGTTGTTTTTGCACATGTGGTGGAGCAACGTTGGGAGTGGAAAGATTTTCAAGTAACATTAACTAAAAGAAGGACCATGCAGGTATGATTATGTTTCAGGTTGATTAAATCTTCTTCTTTTCACATTAGTTTACAATACAGAAAATGGAATTATCTTCATTAATATTTAAATCAGGATTATAAAGATTCAGTCATGCTAGAAATATTTTAACTATACCATTAGTGACTTTTTCATGACATAAAATAAGAACCTTTCACTGACGTAGAATATGAGCCCACAGGTACTGAAATTATGGTGTTGAGGCAGGGATGAAATTGAGGCCCCCTAAATCCGAGTTTCTCTGCCAAGTTTATGGTTAACCTCTCTATCCAAAACATTATTCCCTTTCTTGTCCCTCACCTGTTCCCCTCAAGGTTCAGGAGTATCAAAGAAAATAGGGGATTGAAACTGAGTAGGACCCTGTGGGGCCCTCCCTGGTACAAAAGCCCATATCTTTGAGTTGTTCTACAGAAACTAAGACCCCAACCCAGCTGGAGGATGGTGACTACATGCTTGACCACAAGCATGTAGACCCCAGACTGGTTGGAACCAGAAGGTTGAGATTCCAGAAACATCACCCTGTTACCTCACCACCAACCAATCAGAAGAAAATCACATACCCTGCAGCTCTCACCCCAAATCTTACCTTTAATAACTCTTCCCCCATAACTGTCGGGGAGTTTGGGCCTTTTGAGCATGAGCTGCCCTTTCTCCTTGCTTAGCCCTTGCAATAAACCTTTCTGTGCTCCAAACTTCAATGTCTTGGTTTGTTTGGCCTCACTGTGCCTCCGGCACATGAACTTGGGTTTGACAACAGGGATAGTGAACCTTGAAGCATTGAGGGAATATGTGCATTCAGTTGAGGAAGAAGGAAGGAAGCTGTAACAAATTAGATTTAACTGCTGGAGCTGACCTCAAGGCAGACATAATAACCTGCTGATCACTGTCAGGGTTACATTATTTTATTTATTTATAATTGTATGAGCTTATTTAACCTGATTAAAAAATATTTTTTCCCCTTTTAAGAATTACCTAAGACAAGATAAAATGGGGAAGTTAGTTGATGAAAGTTAGGAGGAGTGGCCAAAGACAATGTGTTGATGGCAAACTCTTTCCCAAAGGAAAGGGAACTCTATCTTCTTCCTTTCTTTCTCCTGTCCATAGCAGTGCCTCTATCTTCAGTATTCCGAATTCAGATGATTATAATTACTATAAAAATTTGAGGGACTTTCCTGGCAGTCCAGTGGCTAAGACTTCGCCTTCCATTGAGGGGGGTGAGGGTTCCATCCCTGGTTGCGGGCAGGGAGCTAAGATCCCACATACCTTAGCCAAAAAGCCAAAACATAAAACAGAAGCAGTATTGTAACAAATTCAATAAAGATGCTAAAAATGATCCACATCAAAAAAAAAAAATTTGGAAGCATGTATCTTGTGATTTCTTGGATGTGTCTGTTCAGATATTCTTTAGACTAAGTATCCAGATTTTCACAGACAATCTGGATAATGGTCACCAGATTGATAATAATTAGGTACCTTATACATTTTATTTGTTCTACTTTTTTTTTAAAAATTTTTGGCGGCACCTTGTAGCATGTAGGATCTTATTTCCCCGACCAGGGATTGAACCTGGGCCCCCTGCAGTGTGCAGAGTCTTAGCCACTGGTCCGCCAGGGAAGTCCCTCTACTTTCTTATTTAAAAATTTTTAAGCTTATTATGGATAATTTAAACCACACAAAAATAGAATAGTATAATGAATCTCTATGTACTCATCTCCCAGCCCTAACAGCCGTCAACCCATGATCAAGCCTGCCCCATCCATGTCCGTATCTACTTCCCCCCTCCCCCAATTATTTTGAAGCAAATTCAGGTATCATTTCAGCTATGAAGTTTTCAATATATACAGCTAAAAGATAAGGACGCTTTTTAATGTACCCACAATACCATTATCATACATTAAAAATGATAATAATTCCTTAATGTTATCAAATATCCAAGAAGTGTTCAAATTTTCGATTGTTTCCACCGTGTCACATTTTTTAAAGTTTGTTTGTTTGAATCAGAATCCAGAATGGTTTACATGTTGCAATTGGTTGACATATCTTTTAAGTCTCTTTTAGTCTGTAGATTACAGACTAATAGAGATGGAAGCATCTCTATTTTTCCCCCTGAAGTTTATTTGTTTATTTGTTGAAACCAGATTGTTTGTCCAGCCCCACAGTGTGGACATTGCTAATTGTATCCCCATGGTGTGGTTTGACGTTCTTCTCTGTCTTTTGTATTTCTTGTAAATGAGTGTTTGGATCTAGGTGATGGTGTAAATATATATTTTTGTTAGTCAACCTGGGAACCAAAACATTATTTATAGTATTGTGTCTATGACAAAGAATGCATTGTGAGTTCTAATCAACTGATTTGGGGACACACTTTTACTCATGTAGTGCTTGGTGGCTAGCTAATATAGTATATTGTCTTAATTTCAGAAATGCCCCAAGATGAGAATATATTTTAAAAGAGAAGTTTTTCTTTCATAATAAAAAGGAATCATCCTAGAATTAGAGGATTTTTACATAAGATAAGATGAACAGTGGAGGTTTTTAAATAGCTTATCTAATCCAAATTGTCTTTATACTTAAAGTATTGTTTGCAAATAATCTTTCAAAATTTTAGGACTAGAATAGTATTTTTATTTTTGTAAAGGGGTCTTACTCTCTCAGTGATTATAGGACATTTGTATTGCATTTTTGCTAAGCTGGGTCTATTCATTGTTTTTTCTTAGAACAATTTCATTTATTTATTCAATGCCCTACTTGCCAGGCATTGAGCTAGGCAATGGGAAGTACAGCTGTGAATAAGACAGGTTTGGTTCCTGTTCTCATGGGACCTCCTAGATTAATATGTTGAAAGTCTTTTGTTTTTTCATAAATTCATCTCAAATTAATTGAATGAAGGTAAAGAATAAAGAAACAAAAGAAATTTATTGGTCCATGTGAAGTCAAGAGATGGGACTGATGAGGCTGTACTGGATCCAGAGGCTTAAATAAGGTCAACAGGAGTTCCATCATATCTCTTCCTCAACGGTCCTTTTTTCTGTATTGGCTTTATTTTCACAAATGCTGTCTCTCTTTTGTGGCCTTGGTAGCTCCAGGCTTACATTCTACCAACTTCAAGTCCAACAGAAAGAGTGCTTTCCCCTCCAGCCCCTTAGTAATTACAGCAGAAGTCTCAGCATTGGATCTCATGTGCCGAGTCTGGGTCAAGTATGTTTCGTTGGGAGGTGGAGGGAATGATGAGTCAACCCCATCTAAACCACTTAGTCACTTAGAATAATAGGTGGAGTTTCCCAAAGGAAAACCAAAGCATATTTACCAAAAAAGATAGCATTTGATTCTGGGCAGGCAGAAACCAACAGATATCCAATATAGTCTATCTTTTTTGGCTGCTTAGCAACCATAACTGTATTAGTTATCGATGGCTGCATAATAAATCACCTGAAAACTTAGTGACTTAAAACAGCAACATTTATTCTCTCAGTTTCTGTGGGTCAAGAATCCAGGCATGGCTTAGCTGGGGTTTCTGGCTCATAGTTTCTCACAAGGCTGCAATCAAGGTGTTGGCCAGGGCTTAGTGGCACCTGAAGGCTCAACTGGGGAGGATTTGCTTCCAAGCTCACTGATAAGGTTGTTGGCAAGATTCCATTTATCAACGTCTGTTGAATTGAGGGCAGTTGACTGGAGGCCACCCTCAGTTCCTTGCATGTAGCCTCTTCACAGGGCAGCTCACAACTTGGCAGCTTTGTCAGAGCAGTTACGAAGGGCACAGAGAGTGTGAGCAAGACATAAGTCACAGTTTTTTATAACCTGAACTCAGAAGTGTCATCTCATCACTTTAGCCTTTTTCTGTTCACTGGAAGCAAGCTACAAGGTCCAGTCTATACACAGTGGAGAGACTTACATAAGGATGTGAATACGAGGACATAGAAATCACTAATCCCCTTACAATCTACTCACCACGCATACTTTCCCTTATTCACATGTGTATAATTCAGAAATGCACTAGTTAACTTTGCAGCTATTCTATATGCAACTGAAAACAAACCCATCCCCTCTCTAAAAGATGATAACCTAGACTAATCCAGTCATTCCAGCTCCAACTCTCTGGTCTGGAAAACTATAAATAAATGCGAATTTTAATTATTCTCCTCTCCCCCATATTCCCAGTTTATAATGACGAAGGGAAAACAGGGCGGCTGCAATGAAAACAATTTGGAAAATGAGAGAAGGGAAAACAGCGCACTGTGATTACCAGGTTCCTAGCAAAAACCCAGCTGGCCAGGAATATATATCTTGAGAACTCTTTTTCTTAGCAATAAAGTTAGTTGCTTGGTTAATTTGGCAACTCTAGATTGCCTTTCTGGGAAGATTTCCCACTTGGGAGGATTTCCTTACTGGGGTCCGTACATTTTAGCAGCCCACTTAACGTTGTTGTGAGGTGGAGGCACAGATTGCTACGGGGACAACAATCACAACTTTTTGTTTGCCTGGTTTAGAGTTTTACAGTTTTCTCAGAAGCTTGGTAGACTTGGTTGATTTGTGTTTTGTTAACTCAGAAACCAGAGATCATGTTGAGTCCTAATTATTAAATCTAGACCTTGACCTGGCAGTTGCTACCTGGCAATAGGCTTCATTGCCCTACCTGTCTCTCTGGACCTCAGCTTTTATATTATACAGTAACCTAGAGTGAGACGGTTTCTTAAGTTGTCCCTTGTCTCCAGGCTGAATCCCAGTGGATGATTCTTTCCAAAAGGAATAGTTGATGTCTTTGCTGGGAGGAAGTGCCTAGGAGGGAGAGGGTACAGGCGGAGGAGATGAGGCATTCCTCAGGTCTCAAGTTTACCGTTTTCTCTTTCCTGCCTCTCTCACTTTAGCATGGGGCACAGCTTTGGCTTTTAATCGTTGCCATAATTCAAGATTATTTGATTCTTAGTCACTCTATCTCCTGTAAAGGTAAGAGTTAAAGAGAGAGTGATTTTGATGATGAAATGGGATAATGTATGTAAAACAAAGATAAATGGTAACTATTGCTATGGCTATATCTATGTTTAGGATTAAGTGAGTATTTGGAAATGTGGAAACAGAATTTTTGGACTTATGTCAGTCTGAGAAGTCTAAATATTGTGGTCAGATAGAAGTGTTAGGTGATACAAGTATGAACAGGTTAGTCCTGAAGCTGCCCTGAATTGAACAGAGTAAATGGGTGCATTTTAAAATTCAGCACAGGACATCTCTGCTGTTGGATTCACCATAGCTTTGAAATTATAACAGCAGTTATCAGTGTGTCTTTTGTTTATTATCATGGCCAGGAAGTTTTATTCCTGTTCTAGTGTTCCAGATTCACAAAAAATAGAATTCCCCCATGTGAAGCTTTAGGCCAATATGAATTTTAAGAAGTCTGCCTATAATTTGAGTAATGACAGAGGATTATACATCGGATTTTTTAGATATTGAATTTTCCTAAACCTGTGTTAACAGCCAGTTTATTTCACTGGGTATGATGTTGCTATAAAGAAACGACCATATAACTTCCTTTGGAAAATTCTATTTCATTCCATTTGCTTTAAAATGCTTCTGGGAGAGGATGGCATTTTGGACTTTTTAAAAAGTCTCTGGGAGCTCAGACTTCTGGTGAAAATGGTATCATAAGTTCATACTTGGAAGGACGAGACATACATTTGGCTCTAAAGAGATCAATAATTTATGAAATATATTTTAAAAAGAGACTTATCTGGACTCAAAAATAGGATAAACATCTCTGTGGACCAGAAATGGAACAAAAATGCAGAGTGTGGAGGGAAGTCTCCAACCTGCTTGGCTCCTGGTCCAGAAGCAGGGAGGCAAAGGCAATGCAGAGAGGGGCTCCTATAGGCTGATGGACCTGAAAGGACTCGAAGTGAGACAAGTGGCCTGATCCAGTCTCTGTCTGAAATCAGAGCATGGGGTCTGTGGTATAGCTCTCTTCTCCCTTCCCTGAAAGAAAAACCTAGAACAGCCTAGGATTTAAAGAGAGACTCACAGGGTCACCACCTACAGTCATGGTTTGCTCAGTTCTAGGGGGCCCATCACTTAGACCTAGAGTTGTGCTGTGCACAACCTGCAGCATGTACCTGTGGGCTTGCAGACAGAGCTCAGCCTTATCACTGAAAGTACACTTGACATTTTTATTCTAAGTAAAAAACCTGCTGACTCCTGAGAACAGTGTTTCTCCTACAGCCTTCTTTAGTAGAGGTGTTTTTCTTCTTTATGTCAAGTATTACTGGGTCTGGGGGTCGGGTAGTTGTCTCCTTACCCCTCATTGCTGATTCCAGACCACAATAACTTCTTCCCTAAAGAACTCCAGCTCCTTTGAAGCACCTGCCATCGGACTACTCCCCTTTTGCAGTCATTTCCCCCACTCTTCGAAGAGTGAAGCAAACATATCAGTGTCTTTTTCTTTACCACCAGTCCTGGCAACACTCTTTTTTATTAAGACTTAAAAAAAAAGTCTAAAAGATAGGAACTATTTTTTTTGTTTGTTTGTTTTTTGTTTTTTTTGTTTTTTTTCGGTACGCGGGCCTCTCGCTGTTGTGGCCTCTCCCGTTGCGGAGCACAGGCTCACGGGCCCAGCCGCTCCGTGGCATGCGGGGTCTTCCCGGACCGGGGCACGCCCAGCCGCTCCGTGGCATGCGGGATCTTCCCGGACCGGGGCACGAACCCGCGTCCCCTGCATCGGCAGGCGGGCTCTCAACCACTGCGCCACCAGGGAAGCCCGGTAGGAACTATTTTTATTTTAACATAATCATAGTGATATTTCACATTTCTCCAGTTGTCTCCTAAGTCTGTCTACAGTAACAGGTCCTATTTCTCCAATTATTTTCTCTCTCTCTCTCTCTATATATATATATATTTTAACGTCTTTATTGGAGTATAATTGCTTTACAATGGTGTCTTAGTTTCTCCTGTATAACAAAGTGAATCAGCTATACGTATACACATATCCCCTCCCTCTTGCGTCTCCCTCCCACCCTCCCTATCCCACCCCTCTAGGTGGTCACAAAGCACCAAGCTGATCTCCCTGCGCTATGTGGCTGCTTCCCACTAGCTATCTGTTTTACGTTTGGTAGTGTATATAAGTCCACGCCACTCTCTCACTTCGTCCCAGCTTACCCTTCCCCCTCCCCCTCCTCAAGTCCATTCTCTACATCTGTGTCTTTATTCCTGTCCGGACCCTGGCTTCTTCAGAACCATTTTTTTTTTCATTTTTATTTTTTGTTTGTTTTTTAACATCTTTATTGGAGTATAACTGTTTTACAATGGTGTGTTAGTTTCTGCTTTACAACAAAGTGAATCAGTTATACATATACATATGTTCCCATATCTCTTCCCTCTTGCATCTCCCTCCCTCCCACCATCCCTACCATTTTTTTTTTTTTAGATTCCATATATATGTGTTAGCATATGGTATTTGTTTTTCTCTTTCTGACTTACTTCACTCTGTATGACAGACTCTAGGTCCATCCACCTCACTACAAATAACTCAATTTCATTTCTTTTTATGGCTGAGTAATATTCCATTGTATATATGTGCCACATCTTCTTTATCCATTCATCTGTCGATGGACTCTTAGGTTGCTTCCATGTCCTGGAGATTGTAAATAGAGCTGCAATGAACATTGTGGTACATGTCAATATATATTTTTATAGTTGGTTGGTTTGTATCAGGAACAAAGTCCCATATTGCATTTAATTTGTCTCTTCAATCTTTTAAAATCTGGAACAATTCCTCCTCCTTATTTATTTATTTATTTGTTTATTTACAAAACCAGGTCATTTGTTCTGTTGAATTTCCCACATTTTCCTGTTTGCATCCCTGTGGTATGATTACATTTAACATGTACATCTAGCCCCTGTATTTCCTGTAGACTGGTTATTAGATATAGAGCCTTGATAAATATAAAGAATACTTTGTGGGTGATGCTGTACGCTTCCTGTTGCGAGACACATGTCTGCTTATCTCTCTTTTAATAATGATGAGATTTATCAGTGTGTTCAGGTGTTATAAGTCTGATTCATATGTCATATAGTTTCCCATTAGGCTTTTAATTTAATATTTTTAGCAGCCATGGATGGTACTTGTTTAGAACCATGTTTCATCAAGAGTTGCATCTTGTAATTCTGTCATTCCTTCTGCATTTATTAGCTAGAATTCTTCTGTAAAAGACTTTGCCTAGGGCTTCCCTGGTGGCGCAGTGGTTAGGAATCCACCTGCCAATGCAGGGGGCACAGGTTCGAGCCCTGGTCCGGGAGGATCCCACGTGCCGCAGAGCATCTAGGTCCGTGAGCCACTGCTGCTGAAGCCTGCGCGCCTAGAGCCGTGCTCTGCAACGGGAGAGGCCACCGCAATGAGAAGCCCACGCACCACGAGGAGGAGTGGCTCCCGCTCGCTGCAACTAGAGAAAAGCCCGTGCACAGCAACGAAGACCCAACACAGCCAAAAATAATAAATAAATAAAATAAATAATTAAAAAAAAAAAACTTTGCCTGATCAACTATTTGTTACTCTGAAGTGAGACAAATTCTGAATTTTTTTCCTTTATTTACCAGTTTTCAAATAGCGAATTGATTTCCTGGTATGCCCAATGAGTTTCTTTGTTGTTATTGTTGTTGATGTTATTATAATAAACTTGCAGATTTTAACATTTTTGATATATTTCAATCCATTGCAGTCATTATTCTTTCTAATGCTCGAATGGTACCATCTTTGGCCATTTGACTCCTGTATTCTTTTGAGATGATTTCAACAGCTTGCTTGCATTTCTGACAAGATGTTCCAGGTGTCTTATATTGATACATTTCCTGTCCCAGACTTGAAATCCACCATTTTTCCAAGAAGGCCTTGTTCCTTTTGGAGGGGAATGTTATTTAGAGACCATGATCCAGGTTCTAGGTGTGCTCATTGCTACTGGTTTGGTCATTAGTTCTAGATAAAATGTATTTGTTTTTGATAGATAAAAATATATCATGAGTGTATACTGAGGTTTCAAGTTCAGAATTCAAGATTATGGAATTTTACTCTTGATTTTTTTATTTGCAGTTCTTTTCTTTTACAAGAAAATTTTTGTTCTTAAAGACATTAATATATCCTAGAATATATCCTAAAATACAGTTTAAAATAGTCTCAATATTATTCTAATAATATATTACTGAATACTGTTTTACATTTTTTGTTTTTTTTAACATAAACAAATCCATATATCTTCATATCCTTCCCTTTATAAGATAAAAGGTATAATACTATATACACTGTTTTGCATCTTGCATTTTTTTGTTTTACAATATATCGTGGAGGTTGCTCCATAGATCTTACTCAGTCCTTTTTATAGCTGTATATTATTCTATTTTGTGAATGTAGTTTATTCAACCTATCCCCTGTTGATAGATATTTGGGCTGTTTCCAGTCTTTTGCTGTTACCAATAGTGCTGTATGTAGTAATAGCCTGTGTATATGTCATTTCATAGTTTTGCTTGTTTATTTTGGTATAGAATTCTAGAAGTAAGATTGCTGGGTCCAGGATATATGTGTATATAATTCTGCTATCTCTTGTCATGGCGATAATAGTTTGGTGGGGATAGGAGTTGGGGAACAGTTAATAAAAATATAATATGCCTTGTAGGTATATTTGAAGAAGTACTTAGGAGAATTTTGACTTTATCTTCCTCTTTTTCCTTCCATACCCTTTTATTCTTCATTAATACTATAATTGTCATGTTAATTTAAAAAGATGATAACATTTTGAGGGGAATTTAAAGAAACACTAACTTCTAAGTACAATTTATCTCTTTTTCTCTAATTTTCACCTCTTACTATAATGTATTACCCATTCTGGTAATACATAAAAACTTCAAAAAACTTTAAAAAATAAAAACTTTATCAGTTAACAAACTTTTATAATAATTTTGACTGTCATAGGCAAGTCGCCATTTGTTAGTTGGTGCTTAGCTTTTTTATATATTATCTCTGTGTTTTTATGCATGGAAATACTTTCCACCCCTCTGCGCACCTTGGCTTCTTCACTATGTAGTTGGTTTCTTTACTAACACCTCCTACTCCACTTTTGATTTTTAAAGTTATTATATCTCTTTTCTTAGAAATTAAATTTTAAAGTAAAATCTAACCCTAAAAACCCTAAAAATTTAAAAATATATTTCATAAATTATTGATCTCTTAGTGTTTGGGGCAGAAATCATATAGTCTCTTTCCAGCTCCTATGTGCCATACTCCTTTGACTATATATCTCACTGTTATAGCAGTTTTCACCTTGTTGCTCCACTGCCACATCATACATATTGGCTTTCATGTTAGAAATCTCTATACATAGATCTTTTTCTACTTATTTCTAAGTTTTCTGTGTCTGTAGTTTTGTTGGTTGATTTTATACCCAAATCTTATGCCTGGTTCCTATTGAATTCTTCTTTCTATGATTAGATAATCAAGAGTGCATTGAAATTTTTGTGTTTGCTAACTTATCTAATTAAAATTTGATGTATTTTAATGTTGTTTGTTGGTGTTTCATTTTCCCTTGTTTAGGTTCGTAACGTTCTTAATGATGCAGTGGATTTACTGGAATTCCGTGATAGAGTCATTAAAGCCTCTTTGAACTATGCACACTTAGTTGTTTCAACGTCTCTTCAGTGTTATGTGTTCTCGTAAGCATCTTGCATTTCTTTAAAATCCAGAGGAGGAGGAATTTGTGAGGAGGAATTTGTCTGTGAGGAGGAATTTATTTCAAGCTTTCATATCAACATGGTTTGGTTTAAACTTAACTTTTGCAAAACCTTGCCTATCTTGAACTTACTACCAACCAAGAAGTGATAAAAAGTAAGCTATGAGTAAGGAAAGTAGATCTAATAAAGTTTGTGCATCAGCGTTAATAATCACTTTTATAATACAAAATACCTTCTCTGAGATAATGTTTACTCTTACTTTACTCAGAGCTCTAAGGACTTCAGTGTAATTTGATTTCAAAGCCCAGAGAAGGTTAGGAGCATCTGATAAATGATGGGAGAAGGAACCACCTAACCAGTGGCAGCGGGGACAGCTAGCAGCCTGACAGCAGGCTGAAAGATGTTTAGTAAGGACACAAGGAGGTGTTCAGGCTTAATATCATAGTCCAGGGTAATCATAAATGTTCATATTGATAATCCAGAGTTGTCCAGAAATGATGAAAGAGAATATGTTCAGTATACTTTGTATTAAAAAGCAGGAAATGACTCAATACATCCAAGAAACTTGCACCTAAAACTTTAGAAACTTACTTGGTATTTTTATGTAACTCAGTGTGTGCTGATAAATATTGAACTGGCTTTCTGGAAACCAACCAACCAACCAAACAACCTGATTTGCAGTGTTAGCTCATTTCTATTATATAAATACTTCTACCATGGCCGATTTCAAGCTACCAATATGATGTCACAGAATTAAGAAGAGATGCACGGTGGCAAACCATTATATAGAATTGCCACCATATAGATAACAATAGGTGTAAATAATCTCAAGTGCATAGATAATAGTAAAATGTAATAAAATAATATGGAAGTGATCAGTTTGAGTATTATCTTTGTTTTGAATATAATTTGCTTAATTATGTTTATATATTTTAACTTTAAATAATGGCTTTAACAGTTGGCCTGCAAAATTTCTGAAAATTTAACAATCGGTACAGACTAGCTCTAGTTTGCCACCAGTTGATTTCTCAACTATCCAGAAAACTCAAGGAACCACTATGACACTTCCAAGAGTTGTGAATAAAGATTTTTTTTTTACATTTTATGCTTATATTTATAACATTATGTGGTTATAGTTTAATCATTGAATAGAAAATTGAGGGTAGAGTATGTATGTGTCTTATTCACCACTGTATACCCAGTACATGTAGTAAGTACTTAAATAAATAAATAAATAAATATTTCGGGATGAATAAATGAATTGAAAAACATAAAGTGTACTGTTGTCTTGGTAAAGCTCAGTAATACACAACACAAAGGTATCCTAAAATTTAATTAACAGTATCAGTTGCTACAAGTATATATTACAAATTGTCACTCACTTATGTGTAAATCTGCTACTAATCAGAATCTGCAACTTAGAATAACAGCCAAGCCTGGAGTAATGAAATGAGAGAAGCAAAGGATAAAGAGGATAAAGAAATAAGCAGCTCGATTTTACATGAAAATTTTTTTCTTATGTGAAAGAGAAGGGAGGCTTTGGGTAAAATCAAGAAAGCTACCAAGTTAAACCATTGAGGTATAGGGAAGGGACTATAGAATATGAGGAAATCTCACAATCACTTAGTGCACATGGGTTTTGAATAATTTTCATGGGGTTGAGGAAAACAGAGAAGATTTCAGTTTAGGGTTTGGTTGAAGAAAGGTAGGGCTCTTAACTGCCCTAAATGAGGGATTTATTCTACGAATTTTAATGGCAAGGACGTAATGTTTGAATCTGTAGGATTGGTATCATTATGTGTTACTTGTATTAGAGAGGTTGCTTTTTAAAATATTTACCAAAAGTTTAGAAGCTGTTATTTAATTATTTTGTCACTCTACCTTTCTCATACCAGTTAGTATGTGTCAAAATATTAAATTGCTTTTTTTCTTTTCTGATTTAACATTACCTCCCCTCTCTTGTTGTCAAGACATTTATGAAGGTACAAAATACTTATTAAAGTGAAATACCAGGGAGCAGTAGTGGGAATGAAGTAATGCTGAGACCCATCATACTGAAATATAGTTCATTAAATTAAAAATACCTAGTATTTTAGATAATAACAACTATTATTTACTAGCACTATTATACTATCTTTTATGTTCATGATCTAATTTACTCTGTGTGTTGAATATTATTATTATTATTCCCATTTTACAAAATGAAGAAACTAAAGGACGCAGAGGTAATTAAGTAACTTACCCTAGGTGAAATTACTTAACTTCTTTACTAAAGGAAGAGCTGGGATTTGAATCCAAGTTCCTAATAACTGTTGCCCCTTTTTTAGTAATAAAAATATCATTTTAAAAACAAACATGCAAGCCATATACTGGTTTATATGAAAAGAAGTTCCAGACAAAGAAAATCATATATGAGCATTCTATGTTAAATTTTCATTTGATTTTTCAAATAGCTGTATAGAAAATTCTCTTGTTCTGATTTAGGGAGTTTATATTTCCATGTCATATATATATATCTCAGTTGTCATAAATCTCAGATATTTTGTAAGGGGACATTAAAAAAACCTCATACTCACTATTCGTATCAGCTCTCTTGACAAAGGATGAAGGTTAATTCTGATGACTGCATAAATGAGCATGCTGTGATATTTTTTCTAAAGTACAAAAGTACATAGCTTTATCATACCTGTGAACCTCAGACTTACTAATTATTAGTAGTGATTTACTCACTGTTTGGCTTTATGCATGCATTTACTTATTGAAATGGGTATCAGTCTCTGCATTAGCCAAGATTAATTTCCCCCAATTTACTGCAACCTTCCCCTTCCCCCCATCTCCTGGATCAATATGAGATTTAATCTGATTTAAACAATTGGTTCTATGAAAGTAATTGAGAGAAATTCAGAATATATAGGAGTAATAAAACATTTAAACTATGAAACACCTTTGATTATTTGGGGATGGGTTTTTCAGTTTGTAAATGTTCTCTCCACCCATCCTTATCTTTGAATCATATTACGTCAAAAATCATAGGAGTTATTTTTTCATTCATTCATCTGTTTATTCAATAAGCATAGTCATAGCTTACATTAATACAGTATTTTACAGTTTACAGAATGTTTCACAGAAATCTTCATTCAGCTCAACATTTACATTGGGAGACCTGTAGGAAAAATTGTTCACATCACGTTATGGTTATTATAGTTTTTGTTTGTTCAGTATCTGCTATGCAGTAGGCAGTTAGCTAGATGCTTTAGGTAAGTCATCATTATCTCCATTTTAAAAATAAGAAAACTGTTCTTTAGGTCAAGCTTAGTAAGATCGTATGGCCGACAGGTGGTGAAACCAGATTTCTAATCCTGATTTGTCTAGCCAAAACCCCATCCTCTTTTCACTATACTATGCTGCTACTATTTTTCAAAAGAGAAATATTAGATGACATGCCCAATCACAGAGCTAATAAATGACAGAACTTGAACTTATGGTTCCTCAATTCCCATATTGTGGCTCCTAGAATAAACATTTATTGAGTACTTACTATGTGCTAGGTGCTAAGGACACAGAGTCCGCTTTCTAGTCAGGGATACAGACATGTTAAGTGAATAATTTCAGAACAATGCACCAAGTGCTGTAATAGAAATATATACAGAGTTACTGTGAAACTGAAGATACTTCATTTTAAATGAGTACCCATCTACTTATTAAAAAGTATTTGGTATTTCAAGTGTTAATAAATATCCATTTTATTTGTCTTTCAGTACGAAGAACTGGAATACACCACTTATATTTGATCTCAAAGAAGGAACTGTTAGTTTAATTCTGCAGGCAGAAAGGTAATTTGTTTATCATGTTTCACTATTGAATTTGGGGTTAAAATATTTTAAACTGCAGTAAAGCACTCTTTAAAGCATGCCATTTACAGAATGGTACATTTGTCACTTGGAATCAATGTTTCTACTATTTATTTTAAAAGAAATAAAGTCAGAGAATAAGCTCTTAGATCAGTGGTTCTGAAACTTTTTGGTCTCAGAATTTCTTTACATTCTTAAAAAGTTATTGAGGGCTATATGTGGGTTATATATATGGACATTTACTATACTAGAAATTAAAATTGAGAGATTTAAAAGGTCTTTATTTATAAATGATGAGAATAAACTTATTACAAGTAAACATCAGAGTAATGATGAGAGAATGAGTGAAACAGGCCAATTACTATAACATGGTTTTGACCCCATTGTTCCTGTATTTTCTATTCTCTTCTGTTTTTGTTTTTAAATACTGGTTGAAACTCATTAATTTTATGAGCTACTACTAGGCTGTGATCTGTAGTTTGAAAAACAATATTCTCTACCAAGACTTTGTGTATACAAGACTAAGAAACTCTGGGTCAATTAACTGGAGTAAAGTAGGAGTAGCTATTACTCAGGAACCCACACTTTTCAATGAAAGTTATCAGTCTGTCAAGTACAGTGATACCCTACTGAATCAGAGATTAGAGTTAGATAACTACAACTCAATAAAACCAGGAATAAAGTATGAAAATATAATCAGCAATTACCTAAGATAGCTACCCATGAAATCTTTTCACTAAAACAATTTACTTTACTCCTCATCCCTTTATTCACCACCTAGGCAGCTCTTAGTGTTATTATCAGGTTTTCTAGCCCATAGTCTTTCTTTGTCAAATAAATTTATTTATTTATTTATTTATTTATTTATTTATTTATGGCTGTGTTGGGTCTTCTTTGCTGCGCGTGGGCTTTCTCTAGTTGCGGTGAGCTGGGGCTACTGTTTGTTGCGGTTCGCAGGCTTCTCATTGTGGTGGCTTCTCTTGTTGTGGAGCACGGGCTCTAGGTGCGCAGGCTTCTGTAGTTGTGTCACGTGGGCTTAGTTGTTCCGCGGCATGTGGGATCTTCCCGGACCAGGGCTTGAACCCGTGTCCCCTGCATAGGCAGGCGATTCTTAACCACTGTGCCACCAGGGAAGTCCCCCACAGTCTTTTATAAATAGCAAACCAGAAGAGGAATACTGGTAGGTTGTTAGAGGCTGGCACAATGACAGGAAGAAAAGTGACCGCCTGGCAAGGGAGCATGAGAAAACTAAAAGCAGAGAACCGTGTAGCTGAATAGCATAATTATTCTGATGCACCATCCGATTCTCGTGAGTATCAAAGCTATCAGTTACATAATTACTGAAGAGTATGATCATCATATTGATGACCTTGAGTCATCAAAAAAATAATTGTGTCAAATTTTCTATCAGCTGTTTAATGAAGTTGAACCAGTGATTTATTTATTTATTTATTTCTTAAATTCTTTTTACTTGAAACAGTTCCAAATAAATTTATTTCTTTATATATTATATATAAATGCATGTTGAATATGCTCTTAATTAGTAAAGGCATATGTTAATGGCATAAATGATTAAGTAATTAAAGAATATTTTATTTACTGCCCATTGCTGGTCTTATCTGCACGTTTAGAAATGTTTGCCCCTTAAAACAGTGTTTAGTCACAAGGAAGTTAAAGCTTTAGTATCTTGTTTAGAAGAGAAAATGCTTTTAGTACTGAGACAAAGAAAGAATATATACTAATATAATGTGTCACTTGTCAACATTAGCAAATACTGTTTTCATACACTAATGTGTAAGGGCCAAACCCTTCAATTAAATAAACTACACACCAATACTCAAGTATTAGTTTAAATCAAGTGTACATATTTGGGATTCATTATATACTAACTTTTTGTTTGTTTTGATGTTTATTTTCTATTTGTTTCCATAGCAAAAAAGAACAATTAGCAATTCTTGAATCAATAAATAGTTCTGGGGAATCCCCTGGAGGTCCAGTGGTTAGGACTTGGTGCTTTCACCACCGAGGGCCCTGTTCAATCCCTGGTTGGGGAACTAAGATCCCACAAGCCACCTGGCATGGCCAAAAAAAAAAAAAAAAAAAAAAAAAAGTTCTGAATCAAGGATATTAAAGTCTTGAACATAAGATTTTAAAAAGTAATAATGTGTTCAGCATTGAGGAAACAGGCTCTCCAATATAGCAGTAGTATGAGTGTAAATCAATACAACCTTTCAAGGGGCAGTTTAACAATATATGTTAAATTTTTAAAAGTATATGCCCTTTGATAGAATTATTGCATTTTGAGAAGTTATATTATACTAAGGAAATAAGTAATGTAAACATACAGAGATGTGTATATACTTTAGACATTCTTTAAAACAGTGAATAATTTGAAATAAAATAAATGTCCATCAGGAATGAGTTAATTAAGTAAAGTTAAGGTGTGTCCATACTTTGCCATAAGTTATCTCTATGGAAATAGGAAGATTGCAGGAGATCTTTTGCTTTCTCTGTATTGTTTGAATTATTTTTTGCAATGTTCATAAATTTTGAAAGAAAAAAAATAGCAGCCATAAAATATTTACATTTTGACTTAATAAAAAATAAACTATACAGGACCCTATGCCTTGAATAGAGCGGTCAACACAGCAAATGAACCAAAGTCCCTGATACAAAAAATGTGTTTTTAGATATGAACACATTTACTGATGGTTACCATATTGTGTTTTTTGTGTGTGTGTGTGGTACGCGGGCCTCTCACTGCTGTGGCCTCTCCCTTTGCGGAGCACAGGCTCCGGACGCGCAGGCTCAGCGGCCATGGCTCACGGGCCCAGCCGCTCCGCGGCACGTGGGATCCTCCCGGACCGGGGCACGAACCCGTGTCCCCTGCATCGGCAGGCGGACTCTCAACCACTGCGCCACCGGGGAAGCCCCTACCATATTGTTTTAAAGTCAAAACATCTTATTTTAATAAATGCTGGCTCTGATGTTAATTTTTGAGTCATTTTCACTGTTTAAGACTTTAACCAGTATTTAATCTAATTTAGTACTGTAATTTAATTTTAATGACCCTTACCATAGTCTTTAACTGTGAAATATGTATTAATACTGTTTCATGAAACAAATAGCATCTGGCATTAAAAAAATCACTGAATTGTAAATTACACGATTTTTTTATTGCCATTGTATAGAGATGCTTCTTTAGGAAAGGAAATGAATTACAATTATAATATTAATGGGCCTTTTCATTTTTTCTTCTCCTACCTCCATCAAAAAACAAAAACCTAGAAAACAAACCAAACAACCAATGTTGACTTTTCAGGTTGTTTTTATATTTCATTCTTTATATATTTATGTTTTACTATTGTTTTAATTGTAAGATTTAGATTTTTCCAAAGCATAAACTATTTTCTAATATAAAAATGAAATTATAGTAAACTCCTATTTGAAAATATATTTTTATTCTTTATTTTTTAGACATTTTCTTCTTGTAGATGGTGGTGGTATCTATTTATATTCTTATGAAGGGCGCTTCCTTTCCTCTCCAAAATTTCCTGGAATGAGAACAGATATTCTAAATGCACAGACGGTCTCTCTGAGTAATGATACCATAGCAATAAAAGACAAAGCTGATGAAAAAGGTAAGTTCATTTTTATAATTTTCCATGAAATTTGTTAACACTGTAAAATTTTCATCAATTAACTTCCATTTTCTCATCTATTTTTATGTTAACTTTATATGAAAGAATTATGAGCTTCCTAATTTGTCCTAAGTATGAATCAATTAAAGAACTAAAGTTGTCATATTATTCCCAATTGATGGAACAAATAGATATTGTCACAGCATCAAATCTTAGTTGTAAGGAATAAATCTTATATATTCAGTGGCTATTGGTATAGAGTTTGAATTCAAGACTGTGTGTCCTAAAAATGTATGTTAATTTTTAAGTTTATTGATCTTTTAAACTGTTTCCTTTTTCTTTATTTAGTAACATAGTAAATATTGTGCTTCATTGTACTATTTATTTTGCTTATATATATTCATATTTTTATGTTTACATATTTTTAAACTAATGAAGTAGAGGAAAGTTATGAATAATTTTAAATTTTCATATAAAAATCTGGGCCACATTAGTGTTTATAAATAAATATGAATGTGTCAGGTGTTTTGGAATTCCATAGTAGAGTGAATCCATTTTTTTAAGGCAATGCTGTATCAGAACATATATCCAACAAATAGTATTGAGTGCTAACTGTATGCCAAGTACTCTTCTAGAAGTTGAGGATACAATAGTGCATATGGCACACAATCAAGCAAATATAGTCAGCCACTGATATGTGCTGTGAAGAAAATTAATGCAGGATGAGGGAATGGAGAATTCTAGAGGTGGGGGAGGGGAATGACCATAGGACAAGCAGGTGCAAATGGGAATTGTTGGCACATAAAAGGAACTGCCGGGGGCTTCTCTGGTGGGGCGGTGGTTAAGAATCCGCCTGCCAATGCAGGGGACACAGGTTCGAGCCCTGGTCCGGGAAGATCCCACATGCCGCGGAGCAACTAAGCCCGTGAGCCACAAATACTGAGCCTGCATGCCACAACTACTGAAGCCCACGCGCCTAGAGCCTGTGCTCCACAACAAGAGAAGCCACTGCAATGAGAAGCCTGCGCACCGCAATGAAGAGTAGCCCCCACTCGCTGCAACTAGAGAAAGGCCTGCATGCTGCCACGAAGACCCAATGCAGCCAAAAATAAATAAATAAATAAAATAAATTAAAAAAAAAAAAAAGGAATTGCCGGAGGGCCATGGGACTTAGGTCAACACGAGCAAAGCAGATAGTGGTAGGAGAAGACAGAGAGATAGATAAGTAGGAGCCAGATTATGTAAAGACTTGGCCATGGTACAGATGTTGGCATGAGAGAGTGGAGGCAAGCATATTACCCTAGGGTTTTTCCTGGATGAATGAGATGAAAGATGGGGAACGAGGAAGTTTAGAGGAGGTCCACAAACCCAGAGAGTTCTATTTTGGTCATGGTAAGTTTAAATGCTTCTTAGACATCCAAGCAGGGTTGGAGAGGAAACAACAGGATAAAGTCCAGGGCTCAGGAGAGAGTTAGGGACGAGATATAAATGTGAGAGTCATTGGTGTGTAGATGGTGCCACGATACTACATGAACTCACCTAGGAAGTGAGTATAGACAGAGAAGAGGACCAGTGACTGAGCACATGAATATTTAGAGATGGGTAAAAGGAGGAGGAGTCAATGAGGTAAGAGTGAGAGTAAGATATCCCTAAAGCCTAGTGGAAAGATAGTAAATAATTGTTATTCTCTGTTAATAAATATTGCTGAGCAAACATTGTTCATTACTGTGACATGTTACAAAAAAAAAGTCTGACCTGATTGTTAATTTTGTGAGGTCATGCCATGGAAGACCTAATTCAGGAGCTAGAAAACTGTCCCACTTTTTAATTTTCAGTACTTTCAGATAGCATCACCTCTCATACTGGTAGGAAATACAATTCTCCTAAATAGAACTTTTCTCTCTCTTTATGCCTTAGGCTTTCTCTGAGAGAGGACATTTGGTAATTGTTTTGTTTTTAAAGGACTTCCTTTCTGGCTAGATGAGAGGAAAGAGAATGAAATGAAATACAATAGTATCTAGATAGTAGACAGATTCAAGATGGCTGTGTAATTGTTAATAATAAGAATTTGGAAGTCAGATTTTTGTCTTCAGTAAACTTAAATTTGAAAATCCCAGTGATCACTCTGAACTTTCTATACTTTTCTTATTCAACACCACATATTTTATTTTTATTTACTTATTTATTTAAAAAAATATTTGTTTATCTATTTATTTATTTATTTGGGTTGCACCAGGTCTTAGCTGTGGCAGGCGGGCTCCTTAGTTGCAGCTCCAGGGCTCCTTAGTTGTGGGTCACCGGCTCCTTAGTTGTGGCATGCAAACTCTTAGTTGTGGCATGCATGTGGGATCTAGTTTCCTGACCAGGGATCGAACCCGGGCCCCCTGCATTGGGAGCTCGGAGTCTTATCCACTGGGCCACCAGGGAAGTCCCAACACCACATATTTTAGATAGAAACTATAATAATGTATGTATGTTTCCAACTGAATATACCTTATTCTGAATTTTTCTACAGTTAATTCACATCTGAAACATATTTCATTATTCTTTAATCCTTTCATAATTCATAGAATTTTAGAACCAGAAAGAATTATGAACATTTTCAGAAATATAGATTTATCTGCAAATAAATTATGGTTTACTTACATAAACTTTGATTGTTAAACAAAATAGTCATGTAATTCTATCCTGCCATAAACAGAAAATTTAAAAAACTAAAATAAAATTATTGTAGAACTGATACAAAATGAGAAGGGAAATATTTTCCTTACGTTTAAAGAAACTGGTATTTATTGAAGGCTAGGTAGAGGTATATGTTAACAATAGAAAGAACAATTGAAGTACCTGGAATCTTTTTTTTTTTTATTTATTTTTTATTTTTTATTTTTATTTTTATTTTTTTTTT
>NC_041214.2:54834452-54856991 GCF_002837175.3 Physeter macrocephalus | reverse complement strand
TCTCCCTTTGCGGAGCACAGGCTCCGGACGCGCAGGCTCAGCGGCCATGGCTCACGGGCCCAGCCGCTCCGCGGCACGTGGGATCCTCCCGGACCGGGGCACGAACCCGTGTCCCCTGCATCGGCAGGCGGACTCTCAACCACTGCGCCACCGGGGAAGCCCCTACCATATTGTTTTAAAGTCAAAACATCTTATTTTAATAAATGCTGGCTCTGATGTTAATTTTTGAGTCATTTTCACTGTTTAAGACTTTAACCAGTATTTAATCTAATTTAGTACTGTAATTTAATTTTAATGACCCTTACCATAGTCTTTAACTGTGAAATATGTATTAATACTGTTTCATGAAACAAATAGCATCTGGCATTAAAAAAATCACTGAATTGTAAATTACACGATTTTTTTATTGCCATTGTATAGAGATGCTTCTTTAGGAAAGGAAATGAATTACAATTATAATATTAATGGGCCTTTTCATTTTTTCTTCTCCTACCTCCATCAAAAAACAAAAACCTAGAAAACAAACCAAACAACCAATGTTGACTTTTCAGGTTGTTTTTATATTTCATTCTTTATATATTTATGTTTTACTATTGTTTTAATTGTAAGATTTAGATTTTTCCAAAGCATAAACTATTTTCTAATATAAAAATGAAATTATAGTAAACTCCTATTTGAAAATATATTTTTATTCTTTATTTTTTAGACATTTTCTTCTTGTAGATGGTGGTGGTATCTATTTATATTCTTATGAAGGGCGCTTCCTTTCCTCTCCAAAATTTCCTGGAATGAGAACAGATATTCTAAATGCACAGACGGTCTCTCTGAGTAATGATACCATAGCAATAAAAGACAAAGCTGATGAAAAAGGTAAGTTCATTTTTATAATTTTCCATGAAATTTGTTAACACTGTAAAATTTTCATCAATTAACTTCCATTTTCTCATCTATTTTTATGTTAACTTTATATGAAAGAATTATGAGCTTCCTAATTTGTCCTAAGTATGAATCAATTAAAGAACTAAAGTTGTCATATTATTCCCAATTGATGGAACAAATAGATATTGTCACAGCATCAAATCTTAGTTGTAAGGAATAAATCTTATATATTCAGTGGCTATTGGTATAGAGTTTGAATTCAAGACTGTGTGTCCTAAAAATGTATGTTAATTTTTAAGTTTATTGATCTTTTAAACTGTTTCCTTTTTCTTTATTTAGTAACATAGTAAATATTGTGCTTCATTGTACTATTTATTTTGCTTATATATATTCATATTTTTATGTTTACATATTTTTAAACTAATGAAGTAGAGGAAAGTTATGAATAATTTTAAATTTTCATATAAAAATCTGGGCCACATTAGTGTTTATAAATAAATATGAATGTGTCAGGTGTTTTGGAATTCCATAGTAGAGTGAATCCATTTTTTTAAGGCAATGCTGTATCAGAACATATATCCAACAAATAGTATTGAGTGCTAACTGTATGCCAAGTACTCTTCTAGAAGTTGAGGATACAATAGTGCATATGGCACACAATCAAGCAAATATAGTCAGCCACTGATATGTGCTGTGAAGAAAATTAATGCAGGATGAGGGAATGGAGAATTCTAGAGGTGGGGGAGGGGAATGACCATAGGACAAGCAGGTGCAAATGGGAATTGTTGGCACATAAAAGGAACTGCCGGGGGCTTCTCTGGTGGGGCGGTGGTTAAGAATCCGCCTGCCAATGCAGGGGACACAGGTTCGAGCCCTGGTCCGGGAAGATCCCACATGCCGCGGAGCAACTAAGCCCGTGAGCCACAAATACTGAGCCTGCATGCCACAACTACTGAAGCCCACGCGCCTAGAGCCTGTGCTCCACAACAAGAGAAGCCACTGCAATGAGAAGCCTGCGCACCGCAATGAAGAGTAGCCCCCACTCGCTGCAACTAGAGAAAGGCCTGCATGCTGCCACGAAGACCCAATGCAGCCAAAAATAAATAAATAAATAAAATAAATTAAAAAAAAAAAAAAAGGAATTGCCGGAGGGCCATGGGACTTAGGTCAACACGAGCAAAGCAGATAGTGGTAGGAGAAGACAGAGAGATAGATAAGTAGGAGCCAGATTATGTAAAGACTTGGCCATGGTACAGATGTTGGCATGAGAGAGTGGAGGCAAGCATATTACCCTAGGGTTTTTCCTGGATGAATGAGATGAAAGATGGGGAACGAGGAAGTTTAGAGGAGGTCCACAAACCCAGAGAGTTCTATTTTGGTCATGGTAAGTTTAAATGCTTCTTAGACATCCAAGCAGGGTTGGAGAGGAAACAACAGGATAAAGTCCAGGGCTCAGGAGAGAGTTAGGGACGAGATATAAATGTGAGAGTCATTGGTGTGTAGATGGTGCCACGATACTACATGAACTCACCTAGGAAGTGAGTATAGACAGAGAAGAGGACCAGTGACTGAGCACATGAATATTTAGAGATGGGTAAAAGGAGGAGGAGTCAATGAGGTAAGAGTGAGAGTAAGATATCCCTAAAGCCTAGTGGAAAGATAGTAAATAATTGTTATTCTCTGTTAATAAATATTGCTGAGCAAACATTGTTCATTACTGTGACATGTTACAAAAAAAAAGTCTGACCTGATTGTTAATTTTGTGAGGTCATGCCATGGAAGACCTAATTCAGGAGCTAGAAAACTGTCCCACTTTTTAATTTTCAGTACTTTCAGATAGCATCACCTCTCATACTGGTAGGAAATACAATTCTCCTAAATAGAACTTTTCTCTCTCTTTATGCCTTAGGCTTTCTCTGAGAGAGGACATTTGGTAATTGTTTTGTTTTTAAAGGACTTCCTTTCTGGCTAGATGAGAGGAAAGAGAATGAAATGAAATACAATAGTATCTAGATAGTAGACAGATTCAAGATGGCTGTGTAATTGTTAATAATAAGAATTTGGAAGTCAGATTTTTGTCTTCAGTAAACTTAAATTTGAAAATCCCAGTGATCACTCTGAACTTTCTATACTTTTCTTATTCAACACCACATATTTTATTTTTATTTACTTATTTATTTAAAAAAATATTTGTTTATCTATTTATTTATTTATTTGGGTTGCACCAGGTCTTAGCTGTGGCAGGCGGGCTCCTTAGTTGCAGCTCCAGGGCTCCTTAGTTGTGGGTCACCGGCTCCTTAGTTGTGGCATGCAAACTCTTAGTTGTGGCATGCATGTGGGATCTAGTTTCCTGACCAGGGATCGAACCCGGGCCCCCTGCATTGGGAGCTCGGAGTCTTATCCACTGGGCCACCAGGGAAGTCCCAACACCACATATTTTAGATAGAAACTATAATAATGTATGTATGTTTCCAACTGAATATACCTTATTCTGAATTTTTCTACAGTTAATTCACATCTGAAACATATTTCATTATTCTTTAATCCTTTCATAATTCATAGAATTTTAGAACCAGAAAGAATTATGAACATTTTCAGAAATATAGATTTATCTGCAAATAAATTATGGTTTACTTACATAAACTTTGATTGTTAAACAAAATAGTCATGTAATTCTATCCTGCCATAAACAGAAAATTTAAAAAACTAAAATAAAATTATTGTAGAACTGATACAAAATGAGAAGGGAAATATTTTCCTTACGTTTAAAGAAACTGGTATTTATTGAAGGCTAGGTAGAGGTATATGTTAACAATAGAAAGAACAATTGAAGTACCTGGAATCTTTTTTTTTTTTATTTATTTTTTATTTTTTATTTTTATTTTTATTTTTTTTTTGTGGTACGCGGGCCTCTCACTGTTGTGGCCTCTCCCGCTGCGGAGCACAGGCTCCGGACGCGCAGGCCCAGCGGCCATGGCTCACGGGCCCAGCCGCCCCGCGGCATGTGGGATCTTCCCAGACCGGGGCACGAACCCGTGTGCCCTGCATCAGCAGGCGGACTCTCAACCACTGTGCCACCAGGGAAGCCCAACCTGGAATCTTTAACCTGTAAAATTTTCTTTCAAGGGGACCATCCATATATGAAATTAGTGGTTCCTTCCTAACTTGGGAGTTTCTTTACAGGCAGGATTCTTTGTCCAAGCACAGTACTCATAATATAGGAGGTGCTCCATAAATACATGTTAAATGGATTTGAATACCCCTTACAATGATTGATTAAGTAGTAGAGGTACTGCTTTTGACTTCCTTCTTCTCCCCATCCACCTTGCACAGATGCACTGTGATGTTAGTGTGGGTGATTTGAAACAAATGTCTGGGTATAGCGGGGGAGGAGAAGTCAGAGAGCAGTTACTTATGCTTAGAAGCAACTTTTTCAGCTTCCAGCTCCTTAGTTGTCCTTTCTGCCAGTTTCAGTTACATATTAAAATTAAAATACAGGTTCAGCCTCCCATAGATCAGGGCCACTTACAGTTGTGGAAATTAGATAAGTTCATCCATATACCTCCAGCTCTTTATAATATGTGCAGTCAACAAAAGGATGGAAGGCTTTTATTTTTTTTTAAAGTTAGTTTATATAGCTATGAAAATAACTGGGCTTAGTCGCGCCCAAAGCATTTTTTAAGATGGAAGCAAATTTTTTCTAATTTTTGATTCTATACTTAATTAAAAATTCTGTTACTATTTTTCTTTTTCATTGCTTTCAGCAAAATTGGCGATTTTAGAACATAACTTATTATGAAGACATGATTTCCTCTGTGAATATAGCCAGTGACCTCAAACTTAACATCCTAAGGTTTACTAACAGCTATATATCAGTATACTAAGAGTGTGATCCTCTGGAATTTAAATATCATGTTATACATATATTAGCATTTTTATGATCTGTATAAATTATCCAATTTTTTGCTGACTACACATGTCACTTCTGTATTTTCAGTTTATAATTCTATGTGTGTGTTCATTCATTGAAATTACTCTATTTGGGATGAATCTTGAGCTGGAGTCGTTTGGGAACTACTTAAAGAGAATCACCAAAACACTAACAGTCTTTTTAAAAGAGCAAAGAACAGCTGGCAATCAGGCTGTCATTTATGAGACTAGGAGAAGCCTTTGGTGAAACAGAGGAAGGGACAGAGACAGTTTTTGTTCCTGGCTTCTTCAATACAATATCTACTGTAATTTTTACAACTTGGCCTACTCAGAACATCTAACATGGGGTTGGAAACAGAGAACTTTGAATTATCATTTTTTAGATAATGATTGATGTCATGAAAATAATCCAGGAAAGTATATAGCATGAAAAGGTGACCTAAAACAAAACCTAGGAAAAAGGGTCACCAAATGAGGAGGAACTAGCAAAAGAGAATTAGGGATGGTCCAAAACAGGAGAGAATCAGGAGAAAACAGTGTTTTTTGTAGCTCACATAAGAGTTTCAAGAAAGAGGATGGTCAGGAGTATCCAGTGCTGCTGGGAGGTCAAGACTAGAAGTAGATTCTTGAAGACTGAAAAAAGACTCTTTGATTTGGCAACATAGGGGTCATTGGTGATCCATGCAAGAGCCTTTGCATCAGTGTAGTGAGGTTGAACATCAAGTTGTAATAGGTCGTAGAGTGGCTACATGATTGAACTCAATTTCCAGCTCCCCTCCCATTTCAGGGAGCTGAAAGTCCAAGCTCTATAATTACGTGCTTGGTCTTTCAGGTGACCAGCCCCTATCCTGAAGCTATCTAGGGAATCACTAAGAGTCTCTCAGTTAGCATAATAAAGACACTTCTATCACTCAGAAAATTCCAAGGGTTGATGAAGACCTGTGTCAGGAACCCAGGACAAAGACCACACAAATTATTTATTACACATTAGTGTACCGACCACAGGGAATTGAAGAGTACATAACACATTGCGTGATTGTATAGTATGCACTCAACATATTTTTCCTTTGTAAAATGATTGTCTGGGTTGTTATGTTGGTCTAAATCAGAGTTATGAAAATTACAAACTACATCCAGATTTGGACTTGCCACTGTTGATCCTATGGTGCGGTGATGCCATACCGTTAATAACAATTCTAATTAGGGAATGTATGTTTTAGGAAGATGTATTCAGTTCCACTGAGAAATATGATCTCATTACTAAGTAGGTATTTGATGCTGCTACTCTTCTGTGCTGATAGGTATGCTATGGTCCGAGAGCTAAATAATTTCTCATTCGGATTATGATAACTCCATAGTAATTTACTAATAAAAATTCTAATGTAATACATTAACTAATGCTTTACTTTTTTTCAAGTAATCTTCCTCTTTGAGGCATCAACTGGAAAACCACTGGGAGATGGGAAGCTTCTTTCTCATAAGGTAATGGATATTAACTATTTTAAATGTAAATAGCCATTTACTTTTTTTTTAAATTAATGTTTTCATTTTAAGGAGGAAAACATGGGAATTAGTTTTATATTTAAAACCAGTGTGTGTTCTATATAGAGTATTTTGCCTAAAATATCATAAAGACTAAACACGAGTAAATTCTGTAATAGAAAGCTATATTTGCAAATTAACTGAATAAAAGAATCTGACTTATATGTTTTTTGTTCAGGCTTTTTACTGCTTTTCAATAAAATGTTCTAGATTAAACTTTTAGCACCTATAGTATCAGTAAATAAAAATGTGTTTATACTTCAAAACAGCTTGTAGTTTTCCCATTGACCTGTTCTTTTTTTTTTAAAATAAATTTATTTATTTATGTATTTTTATTTTTGGCTGCATTGGATCTTCGTTGCTGCGCGTGGGCTGTCTCTAGTTGCAGCGAGCGGGGGCTATTCTTCATTTCGGTGCGCGGGCTTCTCATTGCGGTGGCTTCTCTTGTTGGGGAACACGGGCTCTAGGCGCGTGGGCTTCAGTAGCTGTGGCTCGTGGGCTCTAGAGTGCAGGCTCAGTAGTTGTGGCACACGGGTTTGGTTGCTCTGCGGCATGTGGGAATCTTTCTGGACCAGGGCTCGAACCTGCGTCCCCTGCATTGGCAGGCGGATTCTTAACCACTGCGCCAGCAGGGAAGTCCCCACTGACCTGTTCTTAGCCAGCATTTTCTTTAGATTTTAAGACTGTAGTTAAAATGAAAAAAAAAAATCTATAGAAATACAAAAAGACCCTGAATTGTGAACTGTTTATTGGTTTCTGATTTTTAGCCTTAAAATAAACAAATGAGCACATTTTATTGAGTTATCCTTCTAATAAGTGATGTATTAGGGTTTAAAGATGCTTTTAACTTTATTGTTCAGTGCTACCAGTGAAGTGTTACCCTATCTTTTATTTTCTTCTTTTTGTAATTATTAGTTTTAAAGTTAAATAACAAATATATTCAGTGGTTCAGAAACAGAAAAGCATAGACAAGCATACAGTGAAAAAGTATTCCTGCTACACCTGTCAATACAGTTCCTTTCCACCAAATAAGTAACTATCACTATTAATCTCCTTATATCTTTCCAGAAATTTTTAGTGCATACACAGACAAAACTGATATATGTTCTTTTCTCCTTCTTTTACAAAAATATAACATATATATTTGCACTTTGCTTTTCTCACACAACACTCTGTTTCTGGAGATATTTTCATATCAATACCTAAAGTGCTTTCCCAATCCTTTTTCTTCCCACCATATAGTATAACATTTTATGGATGTATCAGAATTTGTTTAACTTGTGCCCAAGTGATGGACACACATGGAAATGTGTTTCAGCTTACAGAATTTCAAAATATACATTATTTTATAGTGTTTTAACAGGCATCTTTCCCTTGTAAGTTAAAAAAAAAGTAACTATACTTTAGCTTTTGAATTATTAGTATATTAGCAGTCAAATTATTTAACAGGGACATTTTATCATTATAAGTAGGTAAGTGATATTTAATTGATCTTTAAATAAACAAATGTTCTTATAATTAAACAATTAAAACAATCTAATGTCAAGCACTAAAACTAATCCAGAATTTTTTTTTTTTTTAATTTTAGAATGAAATTTTGGAAATTGCTCTAGATCAAAAGGGACTTATCAATGATAGAAAAATTGCTTTCATTGATAAAAATAGAGATCTCTGTATCACTTCAGTGAAACGATTTGGGAAGGAAGAACAAATTATCAAACTTGGTAAAATAATTGTAGTACATTTAAATTTTTGATTACTTTCAGTTTTCTTAGATCTACTTTGTCATATATTATACTAAATAGCTTACTTGCTTGAATGAATCTATGAAAAATGCTTTGGTCTCATAACATTTCTTATGAAATGTTACTTCATAAGTATGTTCTTATGAAACGCTATTTAATTCCATTTTAATAGCAAGTCTTTAGCTGCTACAGCTAACTTGGCATTGAAAGAAAGACATGCAGATTAAAAATATAATGGTTCTGGGTAAAATATTCAAATTTATTTCCATAAATTTTTATGTGAACTTTTGTACATTTTCACCATTATATGATCAGAAAATAGTCATACCTACGAGCAGTTAGTTAGGGTCTTGTACATCTGCTGATTTTAAAGGTGTATTTTTAATACTTATGTAATGGAACTAATAGTACATTAACATTCTTTTTAAAATAAGGAACAATGGTGCATACTCTGGCGTGGAGTGATACATGCAACATCCTCTGTGGACTTCAAGATACTCGATTTACAGTGTGGTATTACCCCAATACGGTTTATGTGGACAGAGACATTTTGCCTAAAACATTATATGAAAGGGATGCAAGGTAACATTTTACTGCATAGGATGGTTTATTGTTGTAAATGAAACTAACAGAGTGTTGTGTTTCTGCCTCTAATTTAAGTCCTGCAAGATGTCTTTCACTTTACTTAGTCAACCAGATAAAATTGTTCAGCTAAAACTAGTTTAATGAGGTTTAAGTGATGGAATCAAGTTGAAAGGGTCAGATAATACTATTTTATTTATTTATTCCTTAAATGAATATAATTTTTCCTTATATGGATATAATTTTCAGGTTTACTGTTGTTTAATGGTAACTCAGATCGTTTTTTTTCAGTGTGGTTTAGTTATTTTAATATAGGCACTCTTAAGATTTTTCTGTGATATATAACTTTTTTTTTTTTTTTTTTTTTTTTTTTTTTTTTTTCCCGGTACGCGGGCCTCTCACTGCTGTGGTCTCTCCCGTTGCGGAGCACAGGCTCCGGACGCGCAGGCCCAGCGACCATGGCTCATGGGCCCAGCCGCTCCGCGGCATGCGGGATCCCCCCGGACCGGGGCACGAACCCGCGTCCCCTGCACCGGCAGGCGGACTCCCAACCACTGCGCCACCAGGGAAGCCCTGTGATATATAACTTTGTGACAACCTTTACTCTTTCCCAGATTATCATTGACCTTGAGTTTCAGGAATGTATGTCTCTCTAGAATTGAATTCTTAAATTAATATTAAATATAGAAAAAATGTATACTGAAAAGCTTTAAAAATTTTTTATATTCTTCAGAAAATCAAATGCATTTATATTCCTAAATTCTCTAAGAAATAGCAAGGAGATCTCTCACTCTTGACAAACTAGGTATACAAAGGCTTCTCAACTCCAAATCTTAGCTTAATTTTCAAATTTATTTTGAGTTCATTTTTAATATTCAAGCCACAACATTAGCAAAACCAGAGAGGTATCCTATAAAAAAAATTTTAACTAATGAAGAGAAGTTAGTCTCTTTAAAGTTCACCTCTTGTTATTATGAGAAAGTAATCTTGGAATCAGCTTAATTTTTAATGTTTATACTTTTAAAAGCTGAAGCTAAGTGCTTTAATCATTTGTGTGATTTACCTTAAGACTTAGAAAAAATCACTTCAAATGCTTTTAGGCATAGTTCTCAAATATGTAATAATTTTTTGCCATGTTAAAATGTTTGTATATTTTGCTCTAAGTGTGTATAGCTAGTTAGATTCAAATATTTGTTTAATATACATACATTCTCCCTGGAGTTTACTTTTTTGGGAGTGCATTTTGGAGGTTGGAGATTTCATATGTATGTCAGGGGTCAACTCCCCAAATTTAATATATATGAAAAATTTTGCTCAGAATATAAATTGCACTTTTCTTTTTTTCAACAGTGAATTTAGTAAAAATCCCCATATCGTGAGTTTTGTTGGAAATCAGGTAACTATAAGAAGAGCTGATGGCTCACTGATTCACATCAGCATATCACCATATCCTGCTATTCTCCACGAATACGTAAGCAGTTCAAAATGGGAAGACGCTGTAAGACTTTGTCGTTTTGTTAAGGTACTTTACATTTCAGATCCATAGTTGTGTATATATTGTATATTAGTTTATACAATATCTTTGTGCAAAATGAGAAATAGTAAGAGCTAAGGGCTGGAAAAATTGCAAATGGGATCACGTCTTTTTTTTTTAATAAGTGAAGACATGGGTGATACAGAGAGATAGGTGTTGTGTGATTCATTCTCTGAAGAAGCTATACTTTAAGTGAGTAGTTTCTTCTTACTGGTACATATAAAAACCTCTTATGGAACTTATTTTAAAAGTCAGATTCCCAAGTTCTACCCCCCACAGAGATTCTAATTTAATAGATCCAGTGAGCCTGGGCATATTTTTAAGTTCCTCAGATGATTTGTACAGCTAAGGTTAAGAACCACTCACTACTTTAGATCAACATTTCCCAAGCTGGTTGAATCAAGTATTTTCCAAGCATATTTGACCACAGAACTCTTTTGTTTTACATTGGTTAATTCCCTTAGGCTACACTTTTGTGAAAAGACTTTTAGATGCTTTTCCTTACAATGGGTTGTTGGCGGCAATCTGCTATAATAGCGTTGTCTGAGAAACTCACTGTTTCTCTGGTTCCCTGTAGTTGCATTCTTTGACATCTCATCAAAAAGACTGGAGGGCTTATAACCTTGAATTATGGTGAAAGTATATTGTAAGTTCAAAATAAACCTTTGATAATTAGAAATGAACATTTTCAAAAAACTTTATTCAAAACTTTCTCTATGTGTTATTAATATATTTTAACAAAGTAACCACAGTGAAATTTCCACATCATTAACCTATTAAATTATTGGTTTTTCAGTGCCATGCTCAGTGATTTTTTATTTTCCATTAAAATATAACTTTATTCTATTTTAATTCATTGTTTATTTTAAGGCAGTTCAGCCCTGTAGTTGAAATAATTGTTCTCATTTTTCACTTTAGGAGCAAACCATGTGGGCTTGCCTAGCTGCTATGGCAGTTGCTAATCGAGATATGACTACTGCAGAAATAGCCTACGCGGCAATTGGTGAAGTAAATAATGTTTACTTACGTGTATATGTTTGTGTGTTTTTCTTACCGTAATTTGTTACTATGCACTTCAAATATTTTTCTTTTTTTTAGATTGATAAGGTTCAATACATCAATTCTATAAAAAATCTTCCATCTAAAGAATCAAAAATGGCCCACATATTAATGTTTAGTGGGAACATACAGGAGGCTGAAATGGTACTTCTTCAGGCTGGCCTTGTTTATCAAGCGATTCAGATCAATATTAATCTCTACAACTGGGAAAGGTAATAAATATGTTTTTCATCAATTCCAAAACCTGATTGATCTTAATGCATTCTTCTACCGACCACTTAGTAAATTACATCTTCCACTGTACTTAACAGTTTCCTAGTATCATAGAAGAATTTATTCACATTTATATTTGTGAGTAGTTTGCCATTAAAGATTTTTGCCTTCTCTGAATCATGATAGATTAGAAGTTGTCTGTGAAGAAGAAAAGAGAGTCTAGGATGTCTCCAGAATTTCTGATTTCAGTAACTGGATAGATGGTGGTAAGAATATTAGCAGATTTGGAAGAGATGTTGGATTTGAAATATTTGTGAAGAGATAAGTGATAATAGTTGATGATTGGACCTGGAGCTCAAGAAAGATTTGAACTAGAGATGTCGATTTAGGAGTCATCAGCAAATGAATGGAAGCCAGGAGAATGGATGCAGTTGCCTGGGGAATGTGAGGAGTGAGAAGACATAAACTATATTTATGGGATGGGTGAAAAAAAAGAGAAATCTGCTGAAAGATTGGGGTAGAGCAGTCAGACAGGCAGAGAGAGGAGCCAAGAAAGATTTGTGAAGCTAAGGAAGAAATAGCAAAGGATTTGTAACGAGGAGTTGGTCAGTAACCTTCCCCGCTGCCTTAGGCTTCGGGACAGATTGCTTTCTGAGGCTGAGTGGCAGGCTGCTCTTCTCTATGACATATTAGGTCTCTCTACTCATTTTCTCAGGTACATCTCTCTCAGTGAACAAGGTTGTAGTGCTTATATGCACCTGAAGTTACTGTGTTACAAGGCTGGCATGTTGACTTTTCCAGGTTTGAAATGTCTTTCATCATCTTCGTCTCTCTCTGTGCTCAAAAATAACCCATAAATCTTTCAATTACCGGCCCCTTACTTATAATCCCCTCAGATTAGAATTTTTATAGTCCTATCTCTATGTTCCCCTTGAAAAGAAGTAACAAAATGGCTAACAGAGTAACAGAAGGTAGTTAATTTTGTTATGCACATACTATAGTCTCTTTATTTAATTTACACATTAATTATCTACACTCTTCATACAATTCAGCCACACTGTTTCTATCCTTTATTTTCACAAATTTGTTGTCATTGTTTGGCTATACAAAGGATCATGAAAGATGTTTTAGGTTCTACAAATTTGAATAGGCCATTGTTCTTATCCTCAATTTATTCATAATTCACAAATATTAAAGTAACTATTTTGGAAAGAGACAGTATGAATAATTTTTTAAAACTCTGTATTAAAGAACTAACAGAAAACTGTATATACCATTACTAAACCATGAGTTCCATGAGAAATAGGGAAGAATGGTGTTCACAGCATATTTTCAACTGATACTTTTGAGAAAATGTTTATGTTGATAAATGTTAGGCATTACTATTTATATAGCACTCTGAACACCATACAGTATAACAGATATTTTAAAAATCATCCTTATATTAAAAAGCTTGCAACCTACTTAGGAATTCCATTTTATTGTCATTAATAATAGTGAGGCTTCTATTTATTGAGTGCTTATCATGTGCCAAGAATTGTGTTAAACACTTTCCTTATATCATCTCATTTGGTCATCACAACATTATACAATTGAGGAAGTTGAGGGTTACTCATAAGTAGGTGGCTGATCTAGGATTTGAACCTAAGTCTTCCAATATCAAAGAGGACCTGAATTTTCTGCTATTACCGCCATAAAATATACACTGCTGATACTACTACTTACATTGTTTTATACGCTTGATGTTTACCTCTTTTGTTATTTATCTTTGTAAATTTTATGTCACCTTTTGCCTTTCAGATTATACACTTCTAGAAGGATAGAAACATTTTATCATTTTATATTATCTATATACATAGTAGGTACTTAATATTCATGCTCTTAATCTTTATGCAATACTCTTAATCATTTTGCTTTGCACTTCCTCTACATACATTGGGTGTAGATACATACAGTATGTAAGTATCAGAGCAGGTCTGTGAAGCATTTGCCTCTGATGGCTTCTATTGATGGCCTATAATACAGCCCTCTGAACATTTCTCATACCTCCTTGACCTAAGTGAAAATTACCTCTTTCCAGAGGACACTCCTTCCTTACCAGTCCTCTCAGATGGAGTCAGTTTATTCTCTCTGACTCCACATTCCTTAGGTCTGGGTGTGAGTGCAGTTGGTGTCCTTTTTGCCTCCCCCATCTTTACTTCTCTTGTAAAATCTCTGATCCTTTGAGACTTAGGTCATGTGACCATACTTATTCTCTGCTGCTAACTTCACATCTTCCCTACTATCCCTACATCCTGCTGTCTGTGCCACCTCTTCCCCTCCTCCAGTTTTCAGCAAATGACTCTGCCTTAAGATATTAGATCTCAGGGAGAGGGAAAACAAGAGGGACAAAGAGATATAATGGGGAAAGAGAACGAATGCTGGTGCTCCTCCATTCCTCCTATCTACCTGGCATCTCCTTTTCTTATGCTTTGTGTTTTTCATCTAAACTATAAACCAATGGTTTGGTCAAATGCTGGTAGACCTTTATGCCTGCCTGGTAAGTCGATAAAGGTCAAGGAACATTGTTCAAGGCTCCTGATTACTATTTACACACTTAAGACTCCCAAATATGCATCTCTCTTTTAGCCCTCTGTCCTGCCCATGTTTGCTTCCAGAACCCAGTTATCCACCTGCCTATTCAGCATTTCCATTGGCTGTCTCATATGTTTGAGTTCAAATTTATATTTATTCCCTCATAAACTTTGTCTTCTTCCAGAGTAATCTATCTTATCTTTTCAGTCTACCCAAAGCTGGAAATTTAGGAGTTACTTTTGACATTTTCCTTACCCCCTTTCCCCCATACTCCAATTACCAACTATTTTCCCTCTCAAATACCTCTGGCACTCATCCACTTTACTACCAGCACCCAGCACCCTTATCTAAGCTGATCCAAGTTTTTCTTTTTTTTTTTTTTTTTTTTGGCCACACCGTACAAGCATCTTAATTCCCCAACCAGGGCTTGAATCCACATACCATGCAGTGAAATTGTGGAGTCTTAACCACTGGACCACCAGGGAATTCTCTGATCCAAGTTTTTCTTAATAAAACATCATCATTGGTCTCTGCACCTACTTTGTCCTTTTCCTATCCATTCTTCACACTAGTCATCGTGATCTTTTCACAATGGAAATCATCATGTCACTCTTGACCCCTGACTCACTTAAATGAAACCCATAGTTTCCCATCACTTTTAACATAAATATCAAAGACTGGATAAGAATGACTTCAGATAATCAGCAGAAGTAATTATAATTGCTAAGAAACTCTTAAAAAACTTATGTACTATCTTCATTTCCAAATTCTGCAGATATTTCTGAAACCAGTCGGAATATTTCTTCCTAATGCATATTCATTCATTCAGCAGATATTTATCGAATGTCTGCCATACCAGGCATATTTAGATATAACATGGAGATCTGCTTAAAACAACAACAACAGCAGTCTTTTGGTGAAATGTCTGGTCATTTTTTTTTAAAGTATTTATTTATTTATTTTTAAATTTGTTTGTGCTGGCTCCTTAGTTGCAGCATGTGGGCTCCTTAGTTGTGGCATGCTAACTCTTAGTTGTGACATGCGTGTGGGATCTAGTTCCCAGACCAGGGGTCGAACCCGGACCCCCTGCATTGGGAGTGCAGAGTCTTAACCACTGAGCCACCAGGGAAGTCCCACGTCTGGTCATTTTTAATGACTTGTTCAAAAGGGCTGCTGAATGGGACAAAGACAAATGTAGTGGTTAAGAATGGGGGCTTGGAAATAAGACCTGGGTTTGATTACTGGTTCTGCACTTACTAGTCCTGTGATCTTGGACAGATTAGTGAGGCTCTGTAAGCCTCTGTTTCCTTGTGTTTAAAATGGTGATAATAACAAAAACCACGTTTGTTGTCGGGATTAAGTAAAATAGCATGTGAAAATCTCTTAGCATACTGCCTGATACATAGTAAGCCTTCAATAAATGGTAGCTACTATTCATTCTTTAATTATTTATTGATGTCTCTAGTGTGCCAGGTTTTAGGCATGGGGGGATACAGCAATGAACAAAACTGACAAAGTTCTGTGATGACAATTTTGATTCTAAATGATATAGCTAATATAAAAATAATAGAAGTGAGAGGGATAAATACTTGGATCCAATACAGGAATCAGCTTATAACAACATGATCCAGAGAATGGCTTGCTTAGAGAGTAAAATAATCCCCATCTGCGAAGATATTCAAACATAGGACGATGATAAAATTATGTGACTGATTGATTAATTAATAATAGACTTCCTGGGCTTCCCTTGTGGCGCAGTGGTTGCGCGTCCGCCTGCCGATGCAGGGGAACCGGGTTCGCGCCCCGGTCTGGGAGGATCCCACATGCCGCGGAGCGGCTGGGCCCGTGAGCCACCCGGTCTGGGAGGATCCCACATGCCGCGAAGCAGCTGGGCCCGTGAGCCATGGCCGCTGAGCCTGCGCATCCGGAGCCTGTGCTCCGCAACGGGAGAGGCCACAGCAGAGGGAGGCCCGCATACCACAAAAAAAAAAAAAAAAATAGACTTCTTGCATGCCTATCTATGTAGATGGTGTCCTTTTAAAAATGATCTTATTTTTTCTCCACATATATTACCCTCTTCTGGGAGTGAGTAAATAATTGTTCTCATAAACTAAGACTTCCAGAACTGGTTTATGTTATCGAATAGTGTTTTGAGTTTTTAAAAAATTTTTGAGTGTTGTGTATATTCCAGGAAAGTCTGGCAGGGCTTTAATTTGTCTGTGTCTTTCATCAGGAGGGTAAACCCACATTTGGTATCTGTGTAGAACCGAAGCTGTACTGGATGGTAAATTTTTGTGTCGGGGTGAGTGGGGAGGGTGGGGTGGTGATTAAGCTGCCTAACAATTTGGATTTGTTGAGTTTTAGTTACCTTTATGTATCCAGTTCATGAGGTCCAGCAGGAGTGGGATATACAGGTGTGAAGTTGAGGAGAGGTCCTAGACATTGGGGGAAAGCCAATGAGGGAATTATCAGCCTTTGGGGTAGCTGCGGCCATGAGTGTGGCTCAAGAATTTAAAGAAGGAAAAAGAAAAGAGGGCAGCAGGCAGATTTCCCCTGAAATTCAACACTTAATGATCTGGTTGAAGAGGAGGATTCAGCGAAAGAGATCAGGAGGGACCAAAAAAGATGGAATTTAAAAACTATTTATTTTGGAAAATTTCAAATGTATACAAAAGTAAAGAGAATAGTATAATGACTCTCCATGTACCCATCACTCAGCTTCAACAGTTATCAATTTGTGAATAATCTCCACTCCTCCTCTATCCCTCCCCACAATTTTTAAAAGCAAATCCCAGTCATCATATCATTTTATCTATGAATATTTCAATATGTATCTTAAAGATTTTTTTAATCCAGCCACAGTATCATGATCACACTTTTAAAAGTTAACAATAATTCTATTCAGTGTGCTTATTTCTCTGATTGTCTCATAAATGTTTTGTTTTATGGTTTGTTTGATTCAGGATTCATAAAATATTCATACGTTTTGATTGGTTGATACATTCTTAGGTTTCTTTTCATCTGTAGGTTCTCCTATTTCTTTTTTGTGTTTTCTTGCTATTTTCCCAACTGGGCCTGTAGAATTCTGGAAGGATAGAATTTAAGTATTGGATGATAAATATAGTAGATTGCTTTTAGGATCCCTGAATTTCTATATTTGTTTAAATCCTTTAGAAGGGAACAGATTTTACTTTGTTAATATGGGTTATTCTATTTGAGAAGCATAGTCTTGCTGCTTTGTGCTTCCATCGTTTATATTTGAACTTGAAAATTGCCTGCAACCTAATAAGATGCAGCCCTTGAGGAGTTGTAGATATGCAAGTTATCTATTTGACATTCACTTTGGACATTTGGTGGTAGTCTGTTTTCAAAAACTGAAGTTAAGAGAAGTAGAAACTAGAAACTCCAGGTATGCATATTGATTCTTTATGTAAGTATTAATAAAAATAGTTTTTCTACTTATACCAGTTATATAAAGTGATTTTGCTTCATTCAAGTTATGCAAAAAAATTATATTTTGAAGTTATAACATCTTTTAATGTAACTTCCTTCTGTTTAAAATCAGAGAGGATACATGGATTTTTTCCAGCCCCATAATCTAATGTTACATTTGTTTGGTTGCTGAATAACCATTTTAAAGCTAGAGACATACTGTTCCCATAACTCTTAGATAATTTGGAGTAAATTCCCTCCTAAATGTGGTAGAGAAACATTTTTTACCCAGTGTATGCTTTTAGAGAACATTTAAAATAGCACATATCATTTGAATGTTTAACTTTAGCTATTGCTTTTCAATCAGATAATTAATATATATTTTATTATAATAATAATGACTGTAATAGCAGATAATTCTTAGCATCTAAATGCAGGATTAGGAACTTCCCTGGTGGTCCAGTGGTTAAGACTTTGCCTTCCAATGCAGAGGGTGTGGGTTCGATCCCTGTTCGGGGAGCTAAGGTCCCACATGCCTCGCAGCCAAAAAACCCAAAACATAAAACAGAAGCAATATTGTAACAAATTCAATAAAGACTTTAAAAATGGTCCACATAAAAAAATCTTTAAAAAAATATAAATGCAGGATTAGACATCATAGTCTGTCCTTTCTGCATAATTAAATGTGTTGATGTTCCATAACAAAGTGTCTCTTTGGAATTTTTGAAAAGCCCCAACCCAGAATAGATGCTTACGTATTCCCCACTTAGAACACCTCCAGTTTTGCACAGTCGAGAACTCCTTCCCCCATCATGTACAATCATAAAGAAAGAACGGGAACTGGAACTTCTGAGGTGCCGGTGAGGTTGTTCACCAGTCTCCACTCACACATACAACATGGGAATCAGAGCCTTAGGGCTGAAGAGGGGGCTGATGTGAGAGAGGGCTAGAAGAAGTAAGGCATCTTTACTTCTCTTTCTCATCTTTTGAGCCTCTATAGATCGTTTCTTGCCTTCTCTTGTTTTCTACTTTTGTTCCTCTGTATCCTAATACCTCTATTTTTTCTGTGTGTCTTCTTTTTCTTTGAAAGACATAAAGTCACAGAGGAATGAGGGAACTTTGTGAGGAGTTTGTGATGGGTAGCAAATACTGACCCTTGGATTTAACAATATTGTTTATGCCAATATATTTCTGTAAGAAATCATTGTACTGAACTTTGACATTATCATTTGTATTATACATGACTTACATTCATAATTTATCATATTGTCTTTAATATCTCAATTGTCTATCATTTGTCAATTAATACACACATAATATCTAAAATACTTTTTAAAGTGACAATTTAGTTTATGTCAAACCAAAGCATGCTAAAAATCAAACAAATTTTCCTACTAAACAGTCACACATTGCAAAAATTCTAGTCAGTAGTTAGTTTTGTCTAAAACAACAAGTTCGTCATAGTTGGATCTGATAAACCATCACTGGCCTATTCAGAAATCATGTGTTATATTAGAAAGCAAGAGAACTTGAGAAATAATGTACTTTGGCTATTATGATGACTGTTTCCCATACTTTAAAGCAGGATAACAATGAACAGTGTAGGAGAGCTATATTCTACTAGATTGTTCCTGGCTCAGCTAATATGAGTTATGTATAGGATCACGGGCTGAGTTGCTGTCCAAAACCTACATGCAAAAATAGGCCTGGAACTGAAGAATAATCTTTTCATCTCCCTCCAAATTATCAATATATAGATTTTATGCCTTTGGTGTTATAACAGTGATTTTAGCAATTCATTTAGTTCTTGTCTGCTATTTAAATAAAATATTACCTTAAAATAACTTAGTTACATAGATAAATAGATATTAATTAAATTATAAAATTTAAATGGCTATTAACTTTTTCTAAGAATCAAATGGCAAACGGCATTTTGTCAGACTTTTATTATCCTCAAATTTTATTTTCATAATATTTTTAATTTACTGTACTACTAATAAGGATAAGTAAGGATATCAGTATTTAGTTGAATACTGAACAGAATAAATTCATTACCGACTTAAAAAATGGTCAAGATAGTCGAACCACTTACATTAGGGGAGTTCATTCACTTGAATTTTATTATGATTTCAATGAATTTTTCAGTGAACATTTATGATACTTACACTCTGTAGTACTCACCAAAGAGAAATGAAACCCAGATCTCCCTTCAATAAATGTATAGGTTAGTGGAAGGAACAGATTCATAATAGTTACAATACACTGTAAGCAGAGCTGAAATAATAGTATGTATAAAATGTTCTGTAGCACAGATAAGATATAATGGTCATTTATTTCTACGAGGAGAGCTGGTCAGGGAGAAGAGATCATGTTTGGTCTGGACCCTGAAGTATAAATAGGAATTTGCAAGATGGATAAGGTAGGGAATGACGTACCTTTCATATTGAGGGATGAGTGGAGGGGTCAACCTAGACCCTCCCACCCTTTCGCCCCAAAACTCCACTGCCCATAGAGGCTAACACAGCAATGCGGATAATCTGTTTTCTTTCTCATTGTAGGGCACTTGAATTAGCTGTTAAATACAAAACACATGTTGATACAGTGCTTGCCTACCGTCAGAAGTTTTTGGAGACATTTGGTAAACAGGAAACAAATAAACGATACCTGCAGTATGCAGAAGGTGTAAGTATTATGCAGTATTTGATAATAATGTATATGCTTTATAAGTATGTATTATTCATCCTAATGCAACAAAATTTGAATAATTCTTACCATAATCTCTAACAAAAACTACTTTTTGCCTTTCGATGTTAGTCTTATTTTGACTATGTAATTATATTACTGAATATTTTTCTGGACTCTTATAGCCATGTTTTGATTAACTCGATGGCTATATTTCTGGTTTTATAATATTCGATTTGTGTTAAGGTTGTGTGCTAACTGATATTTTTAGATAAACAGTATAAATGACAAGGATAAAGGCTTCTAGCTCCTGAATTTTGTCTTCTACCAGCTGCCCTTTCTGCTCCAGGGGAAATACATAAGCACAGAGGGCACTGGCCAGAAAATGGATACTTTGACACTTTGCAGATTCTAGGGAGCTCAGTTGCACTTCAAAAGGTGCCTGGGGCTTCCCTGGTGGCGCAGTGGTTGAGAGTCCGCCTGCTGATGCAGGGGACACAGGTTCGTGCCCCGGTCCGGGAGGATCCCACGTGCCACGGAGCGGCTGGGCCCGTGAGCCATGGGTGCTGAGCCTGCGCGTCTGGAACCTGTGCTCCAAACAGTGAGAGGCCCGCGTACCGCAAAAAAAAAAAAAAAAAAAAAAACACAAAAGGTGCCTGGCCTGGGTAGAGTTCACCGCCTAGAACAAAAGAATGCTAACCCTTTGCCTCTCAAGTTCCTACCAGAATATAAGGTTTTATAAACCCAATTAGAAAAAAGCCATTCCAGTACATATCAGCACACAGGAGAGCCAGAACAGGGCATTTGTCCCAGCACCTAGAGCAGAAAAGATTGTGGCCACCTGCCCAGATCCTTCTATACTCAAATGGCAGAAATAGAGCTCACCTGTAGCCATGCAGATCCAAGAGACTTGTAATCCCAAAACAGGGCCAACCTTGCTCCCAGCTCTGTGAACTAGTTGATTCCTTTAGCCTTTTAGTCATTCATTTATTCAAAAAATGTTTATGAGTACTAACTCCAGGCCAGGAACTATGCTATGTGTTGAAACAGATATGGCTTCTGTCTTCATGGAGCTTATAGACTATGGGAGTGCTCCTCCTTGGGGATAGAATAAAATGGAATGTTCTGATTTATCGTAGGGGGCAGAATATATAAGAGGAAGCTTGGGAAGAGGAAAGAAGATGTAGAGAGAAGGCACCTACTAAAGGCAAAATTATCCATTTGCCGTATTTAGAATATTGAGTGTCATGAACCACATTTTTGGACTTCAGACCAGTTTTCAGGGTAATGAAGCCTTTGGGGCCATTCTTAGTTCTGCAGTGCAACTTTATCATCTGGATCCAGGATAGACACAAGTTGTGGGTTTCTTGGTGGAAAGGGATGTATTTTATAGAAGCTCCACAAAATGTTTTTTGTTTGATTCAGAACTGTTTACTACTGAAATGTATCCTTTGGGAGTTTGGGCTATGAGGGCTTCCCTGGGAGCTCTGAGGCCTATACCCTCAATTCACAGAATATGACAGCAGCCACCAGCACTGAGTGCTAAGCAGCCCAGAGATTCAGTATTCACCTCATCTTTTTTGTCTCAGTTTTGAAAATATGACAGTATGTTAAAAATGAGCACCCACCTTAAATTTACTTTATTGTATAATTTTTAAGCAGATTAATACTACTCTGCTTCCTCTTCATCATCATTACTAACAATATTATTTTCACTGTGTTCACATTAGGTGCTTTTGAGGACATAAAAAATATAGTTTTTACCCTCAAGGAAATTATATTTCAGATATTAAAAACTTAACATTCATATCTTCTTTTTCATTATATACGTATTCACCTATAACTAACATATAATACTTCAGTCACAAGAGTAGTAGAAATGTTCAAAGTGGGAGAATCAGAACAACACGGCTTTTTCTGGTATTTTGTTTTCTTTTCATCCTGAAACTATATAGGTTACTTTGACTCTCTATGGCACTATGTTCTAATATCCTACTTTTCTTCTTCACAAATGTAATTTGGAAGTTAACTAGAAATCATAAAGCAGTATTTTAAGATGAAAATTATCTTTGACTTAAAAATTATCTTAACCAAAATTGTGATTATATAAACTCTGTATTTCAGAACTAAGAATTGAATAGAAAAAGATCATTCTTTTTTTTTTTTTTTTTTTTTTTTTTTTTTGTGGTATGCGGGCCTCCCTCTGCTGTGGCCTCTCCCGTTGCGGAGCACAGGCTCCGGACGCGCAGGCTCAGCGGCCATGGCTCACAGGCCCAGCCGCTCCGCGGCATGCGGGATCTTCCCGGACCGGGGCATGAACCCGCGTCCCCTGCATCGGCAGGCGGACGCGCAACCACTGCGCCACCA
>NC_041214.2:54817136-54834383 GCF_002837175.3 Physeter macrocephalus | reverse complement strand
GAACCCGGTTCCCCTGCATCGGCAGGCGGACGCGCAACCACTGCGCCACCAGGGAAGCCCAAAAGATCATTCTTAAAAAGAAATTTATTCTACCTATCTGGTGAACTCAAATGGGCTCACAGCGCATAACGTAAAAGTTTATAAGAAGTGAAGTTTGACATACATTCATATTTATGAGCCCTGAAATGTTATTTGGGCCTTTCTAGTTTAAAATATGGAAATCTGAGATCCATACACGGTGTACTATCTTCTAAGAACCCCATTAGAGTCATTATACCTGCTCTACAAGGGTGTTCAGTAAGTATTTGTAAAATAATTTATGAGTCTGGCAAATAAAGTCCACTTGACGAATACATTCAATCTACTGAATACATACTCTGTGCAGGAAGAGAAGTAGAAGAGACAGGAAATGTTTAAAGCATTATGCTAGGAGAAAGAAAAAAAGAGGGAAAAACAGGAGAGAAAATAACGAGAGATTGTTAAGTGATAGCTCATTTGCTGGGTAATTAGTTTATCTTTTATTCATTCAATATTTACTGAGCACCTCCTGCAGACAAGGTACTCTCCTTGGTGGTTGGGATATAATAGTAAACCTGGCAAACACTGACCCTCGTGAAACTTATATTCAAATGGAGGTGATATTTAATTATACAGTTAATTGTTCATTTCAGTTGTGATAATTGCCTCGAAGGTAGTGTACATAGTGCTGTAAGACTTTATGAATGACAGGCCTGACCTGGGGTGGGGGGATCAGCAGATTTTTCCAAGCAAAGCAATTGCTATTTGAGCTGAGCTGTAAAGAATGGATAGTAAAAGCCGACTGAGGGGGCTTCCCTGGCGGCGCAGTGGTTGGGAGTCAGCCTGCCGATGCAGGGGACGCGGGTTCGTGCCCCGGTCCGGGAAGATCCCACATGCCGCGGAGCGGCTGGGCCCGTGAGCCATGGCCGCTGAGCCTGCGCGTCCGGAGCCTGTGCTCCGCAATGGGAGAGGCCACAACAGTGAGAGGCCCGCGTACCGCAAAAAAAAAAAAAAAAAGCTGACTGAGGGTGTGGGGGGAGGGTGTGGCGATGGCCGTGTTCTAGGCAGAGGGAAGGCTCTGAAGTGGGAAAGAGTGACGAGCAAAAGGGAGATTGACCTGAGGGTTTCATAGGGCAAATTCGGTATATTGGATTTACCCTAAGATTAATGTAAATATACTGAATGGAAGTGACGTGATCACTTTTCCCTTTTAAAATCCCAGTTCCTAAGTGGAAACGGAAACTTGGAATTTTCCACCAAAGTATCCTTTTTTTCTGCTTTGGAAATTGTATACTTTGTATTTGTTAGTTTTCATTTTTAAAATTTATTTATTTATTCCACAGAATTATCTTGAGTAGGATTTTGTCAGTCAGTTAAAGGATATGATAATAAGAGCAAATGCATGGGATCTTTAAAGAATGGTGAAGGAGTACAGAGTGACTGCCCTGGGTCCTGGGTCCTGGGTGGCTGGAATATTGATGGGACCAGACATTAAAGAGTCTTAACACTGTGATAATAGACCTTATAATGGAGGCAGTGCAAAGACTTGGAGGTTTGTAATCAAGAAGATGACCTGAAAGATAACTTCTGATGTGGAGGATGGATGGATTGGAGGTAAGGGTGGTGACTATGAGACCAGTTAGGAGGCTACTGTAATAATCTCAGCAGGAGATGGAGACTGTAGGATTCATGTAAGAAAAAGTAGCAGTAAAATTAATAGAACATTGTGGTTAGGGGTGGGAGGAGAAGTGGTGAGGTAAGGCAAGACATTTGAGAATGACTTCAACATTCCTAGTGTTGGTGACTGGTAGAGGAACATGAGCATATACGAGTTTTGGACCTTTTGAGTTTGAATACATGAAAATAGGCCATTGTTTGAGTTTGAAGTCCCTGTGGGGTGGCCCCTATCTAGGCAGAGATGTCTAGTGGGCAGTTGGAAATACCGATGTGAACATCAAAGGGTGTTGATAAAGGAAGAATCAGGGCTAGATAAATAAATTTATGGTCATGACCATTTAGGAATAGTTGAAGCTATGAGAGTTGAGGAGATCTAGGGAAAGTATGAAAAAGCTGTGTTTGGAGCCCCAGTGAATACTAACAGTGAAGAGGTTACTGAGGGGAAGGATATAGGAGAAAAAGAAAAAGAAAAAAAATGACTGAAGACATTTAGAAAGGAGAGCAGAAACCGGAAGAGAACGATATTGTACTGAGAGAGATATTTCAAAGAGCGATGGTCAGCAAGGTCCATGGGGTGCTCCTACATCAGGACCTTTTTCTTCCCTCTTTCTGTTAGTATGCTCTTCCCCAGCTACACCCAGAGAGTCACTCACTCATCATCAGGTCTTCACGTCAGCTTCTCAGGGAGGCCTTCTCTGATCACTGTTTGAAATACAACACCCATCCGCCCCAACTCTACCCCGGCGCTATCTCCCTCCACTGTTTCCAAAACTCTTACCACTGTTACTTGTCTTTGTTTATCTTTCTATGAAGACAGTGATTTTTATCTTTTTGTTCACTGCTAAATCCTTGCTCCTAGAGCAATCCTGGGCATAGAGTGAGCGTTAAATTTTCGTTGAATGAGCAATTGAGTCGTATAGAGAAGGTGTATAGGATGAGGGATTAAAACACTTTAACGGTGGCCTTAGTGAAAAGCTTCTGAGGTGTAGTGGGAACACAGTCATATTACAGTGGTCTGGGGAGAGGATGAGAGTCAGGAATGAAAAGAAGAATGAAGGTGGTAGCTTGTAGGGAGACAGAATAGAGAGGGAAGGATGATGAGGGGCAGCCCGTGAAGAGAAGGAAATTGAAATATGTAGGTAATAATTGAAGGCCGATGTCCTAGAGGAGTCAAAGAAGACGAGATCAGGGACTTATGTGAAGAGGTTGCCCTCAGACAGAAGGGAATGAGATTAAGGATGGATACCCTACTTTTATGAAAGGAAGGAAATTAAGTGAATTCATGCCTGATGGCCACTATATTCTCTGTAAAGTAGGAAGCTGATTTTCGGCTGAGAGTAAGAGAGATGGGGTAGAGGATGGAGAGCCATTTGCTATGATTTTAAGATTATTATTATGTGAATAAGAAGAATTGACCAACTAGGGACTAGAATAAGAAGTGCCAAATAGTATTAACACTCCCTAGACTAGAAAAGGATGTGTTTTAGTGTAGAAGTCACTTGACAGCTGTCATGAGTACATTCTTATCTAAAACTCACTATTAAAAATACTCTATTCCAGAGACTAAATTATCAGGAGAACATTGTTCTAAAACTGGACAAATGCCAGAGTGAAAGTGAAACATTTATTTTCAGTAGGATAGCTGTCAACTGACATTCTCATTTGTTCTATAACAAGTAACTAATATAGATGTCATCAATCTGCTTGATGCACTTCTGGTACAGCTGAGCAACAGTTGTTTAGTGTATCATCAATATATGGTTTTATTGTGATTGATTTGAAAAACATATGTAAGTCAATTTAAGCCTGGAAGAAGGCCAAGGCATTCATCAAGTTTTGTCTTTCTCTTTGCAAATGTTTTCTTAGATGAGTTGTTTTGCCATTTAAAAAACATCAAGTTCTAGGCTTCCCTTGTGGCCCAGTGGTTGAGAATCTGCCTGCTAATGCAGGGGACACGGGTTCGAGCCCTGGTCTGGGAGGATCCCACATGCCGCAGAGCAACTAGGCCCGTGAGCCACAACTACTGAGCCTGCACGTCTGGAGCCTGTGCTCTGCAACAAGAGATGCCGCGATAGTGAGAGGCCCGCGCACCGCGATGAAGAGTGGCCCCCGCTTGCCACAACTAGAGAAAGCCCTCGCACAGAAACAAAGACCCAACACAGCCAAAATAACTAACTAAATAAATAAACTCCTACCCCCAACATCTTCTTCAAAAAACAAAACAAAACAAAACATCAAGTTCTGACCTGATTGAAAAATGAGAGTCTTTCAAATAACCTAACATTTGCTCTGCCTTTCCATAAGCTGTCACTTGCATCTTAGCACGGACATTCGTCTTCTATGAGTAAGAAGGATTCTTTTAATTCATCAATTTTATGTATTATAGACAAGTATATGGAATGATTATCTAAAAAATATCCACAAATTACTTCACAGAAATTTAGAGAAAGGATATTGGAATAAAAAAGAACCAAATACTTAATTCTCCCTACTTCCAACACAAAATAAAAGAGGCATGAAGTCCTGTTAAGGTTAAATTAGTCTCAGTTACTTAAGGTAAATCTGTTCAGGCAGCAAGTAGTAATGCAGTCTGCTTTAATACTGCTTATTCTACTCAGCTCCCCTACATGGAGGTGAAAACCTATTCACTTTTGGCTCAGTCTCAGGAGTTTGGGTTTATTTCAAAGTAAATCAGAGTTAGTTTTAGGTAGGACCCAGTTTTTCCCATGTCTTGCCTGAGAGCACACATTCCTTAATTAGTGATCTCCAAAATTTTAAAAATAGTAGAAGGCTTTTTCCTAAATAAATTGTTTATTCAGAGCAGAGTCCATTTCTAACACTATGTCTGTTGATTTAGTGGAGGGGCAGGGCTGGATTTTGGGGGGTCTGGTGGTTGGCTGAAAACAGATAAAAATATTATCACTTTTCAGTTATTCTTTTTATGTGTCTTTCAGCCTTGCTTTCCCACTACTTCCTCTAATATCTTTTCATCATTTTCTTTTTTTTCATAAATTTATTTATTTTATTTATTTATTTTTGGCTGCGTTGGGTCTTCGTTGCTGTGTGTGGGCTTTCTCTAGTTGCGGCGAGCAGGGGCCACTCTTTGTTGTGGTGTGCGGTCTTCTCATTGCGGTGGCTTCTCTTGTTGTGGAGCATGGGCTCTAGGCACACGGGCTTCAGTAGTTGTGGCATGCAGGCTCAGTAGTTGTGGCTCGTGGGCTCTAGAGCACAGGCTCGGTAGTTGTGGCGCACGGGCTTAGTTGCTCCGCGGTATGTGGGATCTTCCCGGACCAGGGTTTGAACCCGTGTCCCCTGCATTGGCAGGCGGATTCTTAACCACTGCACCACCAGGGAAGCCCTCATCATTTTCTTACCACCAAGTCTTCATATTATTTTAAGAGTTGTGAAGGAGCCCCTTTTGCAGAGTATGCTCTGGGAAAGCAGAAGCTCCCCTATCTTTCTCCATAGGTAGGCTCCTAATGGAAACGTCAGTATAAAAGTGGTGAAGAGTTGACCCATTTGAAACATGGCCTACTGTTTCAAGAATGGAGCCCTGTCCATTCTTCCTCTTGTCTGGAGGAGAGCAGTCTATCTTCACTCGCTCCTACCCCCTCGAACCTGAGGCACCGGAGCAGAATCCTAAGGCTCCATGGGACAGTTTAGATATGCCTTTTATAAATAGCTACAACTGGATTTTGGTCTTTGGTATCACAATGAGAGTCTTTGCTTTTTATTGTGATAATTGTTCTATTAGGTCTTATTCTTAACTCTATTTCATTTTGGGGGGAGCATTATCTCTTCTTAACTTTTCTTTCCTGTCCTCTTTTTTCTCTAATGTTTTGGAAGTCATGCATTCTGTTTTTGTTTACTCTTAGTTACTTTGCATTAAACAAAAATGTCTTATACTATATATGCATGTTTCTTCTTTTCTTCTACTTCAGCTCGAAATAGATTGGGAGAAAATCAAAGCCAAAATTGAGATGGAAATTACTAAAGAACAAGAGCGATCCTCAAGCAGCCAGCCCAGCAAGAATATTGGTCTTAAGCACTAAATGCCATGCTTACCTTTAAGAAGTTTTACCTTTTGAAACTGATTCTGATTAACCAAGGATAAGCTTGTTTTCCTTGCTTAAAAAAAGGCAGAATCTCTAAGTATAAGCACTTGCTGTATATTTAATACCAAAAGCATAGTCAGAAAGACTAAGCACAAAATAATTGATGTAATTTCATCTTTTATATTTTTAGTCCAATAATTAGCAAAACATCCTATATATGTATGATGCATCTATGTAGTATTGCTTACATTCCAGTTTTCTGTCCATTATTTTATCCCTGAATCTTCAGTGTGAACAATATTAATGCTGATAATAAAACATTGGACTCTTTAAAATGTATGTCATCATTAATGTCTATTTGATCTCAATTATAAAGTGCTCCAAAAGTTTATTTATACAACAACAAAAAATGAAGCTTGACTTATGAAAGTATAAAATAATACATATACTTGTATACCAATGTTCATAGCAGCATTATTCATAATAGCAAAATTGTGGGCAAAAAAAGACGGCCATCAACAGATGAATGGATAAATAATATGTGGTATTTACACACAGTGGAATATTATCCAGCCTGTAAAGAGAATGAAATTCTGATACGTGCTACAACATGGATGAACCTTGAAAATACTATGCTAAGTGAAATAAGCCAGACACAAAAGGTCACACATTGTATGATCCCACTAACATGAGATACCAAAAATAGGCGAGTTCACTGAGTCAGAAAGGCGAATGAATAGTAGTTGCCAGGGACTGTGGGAGGGAAAATTGGGGAGCTATTGTTTAATAAGTTCAGAATTCCGGTCTGGCATGAATGAGTTGTGGAAATGGATAGTGGTGATGGTTGCCCAACATTGGAAATGTACTTAACGCCACTGAATTGTACACTTGAAAATGGTAAATTTTGTTATATATATTTACCATAATTTTAGAAATATATCTAGAATGGGCAAGAAATATTTTCCTCATTCCTCTTCTGACTTGAGAATGTTTAGGCACTAGTCCCTAGAGTCTGAATTTGTGAAAATCTCCTTAAATGATCAATCTGTTTGACTAGCCTTAATTCAGTATGTCCCAAAACTATTATTACCACAATGCTTTTTAACATTGACACAAATAATTCTTAGAAATTCTTCCATGAAGCCATTTTTGGAAATGGTATATTATAGAGTGGGCATAGGCAGATGCATGGGAAAGTGATTACCTCTCTCACCCCCATTTTAATTAATATATCTAGTTTTTTTTTAATGAAAATGTTCCTATCTTTTCAACATATTCCTTTTTCTTTCTGGAATGTTGGAATGTTCTGTTCTTCATCCAGATGCCGGGTACAAAGGTGTGTCAGTTTGTGAAATATGATTGAGCGGTTTACTTGTAAGTTGTACTTATACATTTATATATGTTTTCTATATTATGTTATATGACAATAGAAAGTTTTTAAAAAGATGGTCAAAAGAGTAAACTTTATATTATGTTTATTTTACTACAATTTAAAAACTCAAAAAATATAATGAAATGTGTCTGCATTCTACCAATTCTCTGATACCCAGCTAGGTGCCCTACCATTCAATTCAATTCTGACACTACCCAGAGTTAGTGTATGTCGCACAAGTTAAAGGGCAAAATCCTCAGCTAGACTGCCCTTATTTCAGTTGCCAGTCGCTAGTGGGGACCCCAGGGTACCCACATCTCTCCGACTTGGCTCCAAATTTGTGGATTCTTACCACCACCCTTTAGGTTTGATAATTCACTAGAATGACTCACCAAACACTGAAACATTTTCTATTACAATTTTATTGTAAAAGATACAACTTAGGAAGAGCCAAATGGAAGAGATGCATAGAGCAAGGTCTAGGAGGAAGGAGAGATCTGGAGGAACGTGGGAGACACAGAGCTTCCATGCTGTCTCTTCCTCGTGGAACCCCGGCACGTCATCCTCCCAGCACATCAATATGTTCACCAACTAGGAGGCTCCCCCAGGACTTGCTGTCCTGAATTTTGTATCAAGAGTTTTATTATGTAGGCACAGTTGATTAAATCACTGGCTATGCGATTGAACTCAATGGCCAGCTCCCTTCCTCTCCCTGGAGGTCAGGTGGCTAAAAGTTTTAGCCCTCTAATCATGTGGGGACCAGCCCTCATCCTGAAGTTCTCTAGCCACCCCCACTCATTAGCATAACAAAGATACTCTTCTCACTCTGGAAACTCCCAGGGTTTAGGAAGCTCTTTACCAGCCCCCCTCCCCAAGACCAGATACATCCTTTATATATCATAGGCTACTCCCTGATCTTGGATCATGGGATCTTTTATAGCAAAAGGAACATACCTGACTGAGCATAACAGATACAGCAACACTTGGAGGAGTCAATGTGGAGTAAGGATAGGAAGCTATTAAACTCAATTACCCAATACATTTGATGATCAATATTGGCATTATCTTTCCAATAATGCCAGTGTTATAGCACATCACATTATGGTAGATGTAACCTGAAAAATAAGAATCAAAGATACTGACACATTTACTGGAGTCTCATCCAGTCTCAGATAATCAGCCCAATCCATCGTCATATCATACGATGGGATGTCTCAGGGTTTCCATTAGATCTTGTCAGGTTCAAAAGCAGGAGTGAGGGGCTTCCCTGGTGGCGCAGTGGTTGCGCGTCCGCCTGCCGATGCAGGGGAACCGGGTTCGCGCCCCGGTATGGGAGGATCCCACGTGCCGCGGAGCGGCTGAGCCCGTGAGCCATGGCCGCTGAGCCTGCGCGTCCGGAGCCTGTGCTCCGCAACGGGAGAGGCCACAACAGAGGAAGGCCCGCATACCACAAAAAAAAAAAAAAAAAAAAAGCAGGAGTGGTCTCAGCAATATATGACTTCACACTTTCAGGCATTTGGTATAACTGGACTTAAGAGACAATATCATTTCTTGCTCTGAGCTTCCTTCCAAGCATGACCATTGGAATTCTCTCATTGCATAACTCAGTTATTATTCATTTACCCTTGGCTACTTACTATTTCTTCTGTTTGTACCCAAACCTTTTCACCTTGGAAGGAACATTAGGTTCAGCCACTGTGCTGGTCTAGATCACAGGCAGCAGTAAGAGTCTAGCCAAGTGCCTTCCACTCCCATCCACGTAAGATAGGGTTACATAGGTACAGAGTTAGTGGGCTATTTCTTCCAATAGGCAATGAAACTCTATTCACTGTTAGCCCCAGTATTGCCCGATGGATCGAAAGCACAACCCACCCCGTCAGGCCCTTAGGAACTCTGACATAAAGGATCTTGTTGCTCAGGAATCATCCCTGCTTCCAGCAACGTAGTTGCATCCTTGGTCCAGGGACCACTGCCTGGACCAAGTAGGAAGAAGAAAGGTAAGGTGATACGGGAAAGAGAGAAAACAGTAGAGTTGTCACACCAGCATCCTCACCCACCCCCTCATCCCCACATTCAGAAAAGCAGAGGAATTTGTCCAGTGAGGACAGTCCCTCAGCCCCGCTCATGTTAACTGTAAGCACACATTCGTGAGGACATGTAAACCAGCCTTTCTCTCCTCCCATTCTTTCTTTTTTTAAAAATGTCTGTTTTTTTGGTTGTTTCTTTGGTTTTTTTTCTCTCTGGCTGCACTGCTCAGCTTGTGGGATCTTAGTTCCCCGACCAGGGATCGAACCTGGGCCCCTGGCAGTGAAAGCGCCAAGTCTTAACCACTGGACCGCCAGGGAATTCCCTATCTCCCGGCTTTTAGACAATCAATGTTTTGATTGCTCATTCTAATTCTTTACCAAACTGTTACTCTGAGGAAGATACCTCTCTGCCCGTTGTTGGACACAATGGTCTGTAAATAGCGTTCCTTGGTCTGAAGAAATGTGACGCAGTGGTCCAAATCAGTGCAATATCTTCTGTTCCAGTTCTTTTGCAGTACTCCGATCATTTGCATCTACCCCTGGGCAAGCAAAGCCCAGTCCAGAGTCAGAGTTATTCTTGTCAGGATCCACTTGCCATCCCCCAGGGCTACCGGCATCAGCCTGACTTGCCAGCTCTGGGCAAGGACTCCCCCTCGGGAATCTGCCCCAGAGCCAGCTGTAGTCTCTGTGTCTCTTGTTGGCAGACAGAACAGTTCTTGTTGGAGTTTTGTGACTCAGAGGGTACCAGAGGAATACGTCTAGATTGAGCCCATCTCTGCATTGATGCAGCCCACCCCCCGCAGTGTCCACCCGTTTCACAGACCCAGGTGGCTACATCAAGTGAGCAGACTAGGGTATCTGCTTGTCGATTCTAATCGCCTTCTGATGCAGGAAGGGTGTTCTTCTGATGGCATTGACGTGGCCTACTTTAATGCATCCCTCAAATTCCTATAATGATTTCCATAGAGCCATGCCCTGTTTCCATTGGCCTCCCAATAGGCCAATCTTCCATTGCCCTTCTGCCTGACCACGTGGCCAGGTCATTGGCCACTGCCTATGAGTAGGTAAAGATCCAAACATAAGGGTAAACAGCATGCAGTGCAGTTCACCAAGCTGATTTGTTTTTATCTTTTTCCATCAGAGTGGTGGCCTTCCAAACAGAATGTTGTCTGTTCATGTTGAAACTGCCATCCATAAACCAAGCAGCTCTTTGTTGGTCAGTTGAGAGCTGTTTATAGGGCACTGTCCAAGTGATCATAGAATCTGGCAGCTCCTCACATGGTTCCAAAGTCAGTCCTGGGGAAGAGAGTCTACCCACTCGTGGATACACTTCATTCCCCCGTAGCATGTTCCTGTACAAACCATGTCTATTTTATTACAGAACTCTTCTGGGCCCTGCCTTCTTCATTAGAGCATTTCTCTGACATCACCAGACATCACGGGTATTTCAGGTTGCAAGATTATTTTATGCCTTTCAGTCACATGGGCATTTCCAGTTAATGTCTTGTGGCAAGCTAGTAATTGCCCCTCAAATGGAAATTTTCTAGTCCACAATTCCAGTAGTCATTGCTGGGAGGTGCTTACAGGCTTTTGCCATAAACCACAGTTACACCCCACACACAGCTATTGTACAGAGGATTTGTCCAGACAAGCACTCCAGCTTCTATAAAGTGTGGGCTTGGGCAATCTTATTCCTTCGCATTTAGCATGTGACTTGAAGGAAGGATTTACATGCCTTCTGTTTCACAATACTACGTAGGGGAAATATTCCCCAGTCAGATGCAATATCCATCCCCATAATACATTCAGGTAAAAAAGTCATAACCACTTCATATAAACTCGTTCACCTGATGGGATTAAACTATTGCATTTTGATATCCTCTCAATATACTTTGCCTCCCATTAGAACTTTACCAACAGATTTTGGTACTATAGCGCACAGGGCTCCCAGGTCAAGCGTCCCCGAAACCTCCCCACCTTCTAACCATTTTACTCACGTGCATAAGGCTTTTGGTCCCCAGTGAAGGGTTGAGCCGAGGGACTGAGGCCCTTTTATCAATCCTTATCTTGATTAATCTCTCTATTACTTCAGGAATTTTCAGGATGAGTTCCTCATTGTAATCTTTGCCTTGCAGTTTTTAAAATTCCTCCAAATTGTGAAAAATAAAGCAGGCTTTGGGAGGACCTTTAATGTTGAAGGTCTAGCAGGAGGTCCTCCCAAATTTCAGTAGTGCTGTATTAAGACTTGTGTTTCAAGTCCATCTATGTCCATTTTATTCTTCCCATTTCTTAATAACCATGAAAAGATTTCCACCCCACTCGAGTATTCCCACCCCACTGGAGTGAGTCCCTCGATTCTCCCATCTGTCTCTCCCACTTTCTTTAATGTTTTTGGTATTTGTAAGACGCACGTGAGCAAGCTGAGGAAGCAAATCTGATAAGGCTTCTCAGACTGTTGTTCAGTTTTGCAGCAGTAAGATGACACGCAGTGCCCATGGAAAAGGGTCCCCCTTAATCACAGCATTTACCATGATGTGGGTGGGTGATCAGTCCCATCATCACAAAGCCAGTTCCACACCGTTTGTATGTAAAGCATTTCAGCTGCTTTATCTGGAGTATTCTACTTGGCATTTATTTGGGAAGATGGAAAGTCCTCCTTTGCTGGGTAAACACACTTTACAGCAGTTTTATTTAGTCCACTAGTCTGGCTTTTCGCTTGGGAATAACCTGCTGTGGGTCTGCGTCATTTATAGCCATCTATGACTGTCCCATACTGAGCTGTGGGTCCTGTATCCACCCAAATGTGCTTGTTCACTCTGCAGTATTCAAAACCAAAGATACTGCCCCTTAAATTTGTCACTCTCACAATCCGTTTTAGCAAAGCTTCTGCAGGGAGCCAGTGATAACTATCCACAAAATGAGAAAACTCCTTCACACCGTACCTTCAAATTTCAATAGTTTCTTGGTTTTGCCCTCCCGCTACATGGGCTACTTTCTTGGTGACCAGAGGTCTTGGAGGTACTTTCCATTGTCCCACCATAATTTTTCCTTTGGGGGCAGGTTTGAGGCTAGTGACCATAGTCTTGAGCTTGGTTCTCAATCAAGATTCACCCCAGCATTCTCTTTTACTCTCATTTTAGCAGTTACAGATAACAATACCCAAGAGATTGTATGTTTAGTATATTTCTTATTTTGCCTTTCCTTAAGTATCCACATGTTTAGCGTTAAATGCCAGAATGTGATCAAATAGAGATTAAGTAATATTTACAATGTGCTAGAAAATTAAATTAGAATTTTCATATACCCATAATAGTAGAATCTACTGCCAATTTTCCTGTGTCTTCTCCCCTGCCTTTCAATATCTGCCATTAACATAATATTAATTTCTCTTTGTTTTCTGTGTTTTTAATGTAGATGAAAATATGCACGATGAAATGCACAAAATGTATTTTTTTTCTCTACCTGCTACCTGTTCTGATTAGCTATCTGTGTCACAAAATGTAATCCTAAAAAGGATTATATGAATGGATTCAGGACTATAATGAATTTGTCTTTGACTTAAAAGAAAATACTAGATAGTATTTGCAATGAAACTAAAATTTTTATCTTTTAAGTCCAGTGACATTATTCAGTCAAAACTGTTAGAAAAATAGTTATAATTTTAAAATTGTAATTAAGTCAACACAATTCCTTTTTGTGGCACTTGTCTTCCCAGAATAAAAATCTTTTTTCCCCATTCTTGATGACTACCTGCATTTCAAATGGCAAAATTCATTTATTAAACAAACCACTCTTGAGCACCTACTGTGGCCTGGGCACTGCTCTAGGTGACAGAAGCCTTGTAACGAGCAAAACAGAGAAATACTCCTGCCCTCTGGTGAAGCTGACATTTTGATGGGAAGGAGACAGACCATAAGCAAATAAGCAAAAAACATACAGTATTTTAGATATGAATGAGTAGAAACAAAGCACAAAGGAGATAAAAATGATGGGGGGGGCGGGGATGTGATTTTCAATAGAGTGTATGAGACGGTGTCACTGAGAAGGTGCAATTTGCGCAAACACTACCAGGAAAGTGATGCTCAATTTCGATTTCTGCTAAATAACATACAGGAAAATCACCAAATAAAATTCCTATTAAATGAGCTTATGTCATCCCTCTTTAACCCAATTTAAAATGTGCTCATCGACAAAAGTAGTTCTACATGTTTTGACATTACTAGTCATCGTCGCGCAGAATATGGCTTACTTGTGAATAGAATTTATTTACGTAGTCATAATAATGTAAACACTGAATATTTATCTAACCAAATTATAATTATTCAGGTCCACAATCCCATATCTGAAACCCTTGGGCCAAATGTTTCAGAATTCAAATTTGTTTACAAAATATAGTGGATATTAATTTTTTTTTTTTTGCTAATACAGCTCGTAGATCATTTATTACAGAACAACCCCAGAAGGGTCTCAGCTAACACTTCCTAATCAAACATATTACTATTTCTGCAGTGCAGCATAGGGACATTTACATTAAACAATATGAATAAAGATTTGAAGTAGTTTCTCACCAGGTTTTGCTGCCAAATGAGTTCAGTTTGGGTCAATTATGAAACATTTTTTGGATTTAGAATTGTTGAATGAGATCGTAGATTTGTTTTGGAGGGACTGGGGTGCATATGTTGGATGGGGATGGATGAAAGGTTGAAAAAAGAACTAAATCTTCATTTTTCATCGTGGAAAGGCAATAGATAATGCTTAAAAAAAAAAAAACCCAAATCAGGAAATAATAAACATTTTATTTAGTGAGATGGCAGTAAAAACTAAAAGAGCCAGCTAAAAAGGGCTGAAAGTGGTTGCTTTTGGGGAGAGGGAGATTGAGAAGGAGTCCATTCCCACTGTTTTTCACAACAAGCCTCAGAGAGCTATTTGCTTACTTAAATATGTGCATGTATGGCTTTGGTAAAAACAAAAATTGACTCTTAAAAAGTGACTGAGTGGAAAAAAATATGCAAACCACATATCTGACAAAGGACTTGCACTAGAATATATAAAGAACTGTCAAATCCGAACAGTAAAAAACAATCCAATTAGAAAATGGGCAAGAGACACGAACAGACATTTTACCAAAGAGGATATGCAGATGGCAAATTATGCACTTGAAAAGACGTTCAACATCTTAGCCAGTAGGGAAATGCAAATTAAAGCTACAACAATCAGAATAGCTAAAATAGAAATTGGTGATAACACCAAATGCTGGCAAGGATGCAGACAAACTGGATCACTCATATATTGCCCATGGGAATATAAAAATGGTATAGCCACTAATGAAATGAGTATGGCAGTTTCTTGCAAAACTAAACATGCACGAACCGTACGACTCTAGTTGCGGCGAGCGGGGGCTACTTATTCTTTCTCATTGCGGTGGCTTCTCTTGTTTCGGAGCATGGGCTCTAGAGTGCAGGCTCAGTAGTCGTGGCGCACGGGCTTAGTTGCTCTGAGGCATGTGGCATCTTTCCGGACCAGGGCTCGAACCCGTGTCCCCTGCATTGGCAGGCGGATTCTTAACCATTGTGCCACCAGGGAAGTCCCTGTGGTACATTTATATCATGGAAAACTATTCAGTTGTTAAAAGAAAACTAATGCTACACACAACTTGAGTAGATCTCTAGAGAATTATGCTAGGTGAAAAAAAAAAACAATCTCAAAAGGTTATATACTGTATGCTTCCATTTATATAACATTCTTGAAATAACAAAATACAGATATGCAGAACAGATTAACAGATGCCAGGGGTTAAGGATTAGTGAGAGGGAGGGGGTGTGTGGCTATAGGGCTATAAAGGGTGGCACCAGAAATCTCTGAGGTGATGGCACAGTTCTGTATCTTGATTGTAGTGGTGGTTACACGAAGCCACACATGTGATAAAATTGCATAGAAACAAAAACATTAAGCGCAAAATAGTACTATATATATATTTACTATGAATACATCTATGTGTAGTAAAAATACACAGAGAATATTCTGAAAAGATATTGGAGGAGTGAGCTGGGAATTGAGAGAGCAGGGGTGTTAGAGGGGACTTTGCCATAATGTTTTCTTTTCTTTTTTAAAAAAGAACATGTATTTGTTATTACTGGAGTAACTGAAAATTTAAGCAAAAAATGCTGGAAGTTTCTATACATTTGTTGGCATATCTCAGTGTAATGGCATAAAAGATGGATTTTAAAACTGAATTTCTGGGAATTCCCTGGTGGTCCAGTGGTTAGGACTTGGCGCTTTCACGGCCGGAGCCCGGGTTGGATCCCTGCTTGAGGGAGTATGATCCCACAAGCCACGTGGCGAGGCCAAAAAATAAAATATTAAAAAAAAAAACCTGAATTTTCTCCAGTGTGTGTGTTTTTATATTACTTTATTGCTAGTTCTTTTCACTGAATGACATATATCATAAACATATGCCCATATTAATACATGTCTTATCACATCCTTTTAAAGGTTGAAGAATATCTCTTTGTATGAATGGAGCATAGTTTATTTAATCGGTGTCCTACTATTGGATAATTAGGTAATTTTCAGTACTTCACCATTAGACCAGTGCTTTGACGGATATCTCTGTAATCCTATTTTGCACAGGGCCTTGATTCTTTCCATGGGATAGATTCCCAGTGGGGGAACTGCCGAATCAAAGCTATGTACATTTTAGGGCTTTGATGAGTACTAAAGGTCTGCTTCTGACACATTCTGGAATTCAGAGGCTCCTCAAAGCTCAGTGAAGAAAACTGTTTTCATGGCTGCCAAGTCAACCTTGACCTTTCCTCTCTCTCAAATCCATTCACAGTGGTAACACCAACCACCTCATATATAGTCTTCAGTGGGTGCCAGACTCTAAGAGCTTTACCCTCTGATGTACTAGTTTTAGCTTCCTTTTCAGAAGTAGAAATCGAGGGACAGAGAGGTTAAACAATTCAGTTGGAAACACAGCCCTAATAAACTTTGGATCTGGGGTCAGAAGCCTCGAGAAACTGGTCCTAGAATCTAAGCCACCCACTGCTTCTTGGGAAATGCTTTTTTTCCCCAATTGAAATATATTGACATATAACGTTGTATTAGGTTTAGGTGTACAGCATAATGCTTTGATATCTGTATATATTGCGAAAAAAATCAACACAATAAGTCTAGGTCACAGCCATCACCACACATAGCAACTTTAAATTATAAAGCACAGCATTGCTAACTATAGTCACCATGCTGTACATTAGATCCCCAGGACTTATTTAAGTTATAACTGGAAGTTTGTATCTTTAACCACCTTCACCCACTCTACCACCCCACCCCGGCCTCTCTCTGGCAATCACCAATCTGTTCTCTGTATTGATGAGTTTGACCTTTTTAGATTCCACATAAGAGTGAGAACATACAGTATCTTTCTCTGTCATATAGTGTCTGTATTTCATTTAGCATAATGCCTTCAAGATCCATCCATGTTATCACAAATAGGAAGATTTCCTTCTTTTTTATGGTTGAATAATATTCCATTATTATTATTATATATATATAAAGGAATATATATATATATCACAATTGTTTTATCCATTCATCTGTTGATGGACACTTAGGTTGTTTCTATCTTGGCTATTGTAAATAACGCTGCAATGAACATGGGGGTGCAGACATCTTTTTGAGATAGAGATTTCATTTCCTTTGAGAAAAAGCATCAGGAGTTAAAGAGTTCCTATGCTACATTTTTTAAATCTCTTGAAAAATTGTAGTGAGCTACAATGTTATGCCATTGACCTATACTGAGGATCTCATTCTTAGAAGCTCTATGGAAAATATTTAGTGTAAAGATGGTTGGATATGTTATTCCTGACATTACAGTGTCTTATCTATGAAAACTCACAGAAGCTTCTCCGAGATCTCAGTACCAGGAAGATTGTGCTCCTCTCAAGCAGCTGGTTTGGTTTTGACTTACAAATGCTGAATCCTTTAACTTATCGACTTACAAACGCTGAATCCTTTAACTTATCTGCTTTTTCTTTGTATTTCCTGCTACAAAGCTCAGAACCAAGACATGGCCTTATTTTTTTTTTTTTTTTTTTTT
>NC_041214.2:54816339-54817126 GCF_002837175.3 Physeter macrocephalus | reverse complement strand
GCGCGGCATGTGGGATCTTCCCGGACCGGGGCACGAACCCGTGTCCCCTGCATCGGCAGGCAGACTCCCAACCACTGTGCCACCAGGGAAGCCCCTATATACTTGCTCTTTGACATCAAGATAGACACACTCTCAACCCTTCCCGTTTTATTTAGTCTGCTGCTCTCCGTCCTCCCTTGCTGCTTCCACCCCATCTCTCTTTTCCCACCCAGGCTTTCACCCACAGTGTATCATCTCAACCGAAACCAGTCATTAAGACCAGCTGGCAGTTTTGTTTTTCTTTTTAAAGGTAATTTCTGTTTTTCTTTAAAATGTTTCTATACTTTTTTTTTTTTTTTACTGAGGAATAGTTGATTTACAATGTTTCAGATATACAGCAAAGTGATATATATGTATGTATATATTCTTTTTCAGATTCTTTTCCATTATAGGGTATTACAAGATATTGAATATAGTTCCTTGTGCTATACAGTAGGAACTTATTTATTTACTTTATATATAGTAGTTTGTATCTGCTACTCCCAGACTCCTAAGTTATCCCACATCCCCCTTCTCCTCTGGTAACCATAAGTTTGTTTTCTATGTCTGTGAGTCTGTTTCTGTTTTGTAAATCAGTTCATTTGGATCCTTTTTTAGATTCCACATATAAGTGATATCATATGATATTTGTCTTTCTCTGTCTGACTTACTTCACTTAGTATGAGAATCTCTAGCTCCATCCTAAATGTTTCTATTCTTTTTTACTTTTATTTATTTATTTATTTTTGCGGTACGCGGGCCTCTCACT
>NC_041214.2:54735501-54816327 GCF_002837175.3 Physeter macrocephalus | reverse complement strand
GGGCCTCTCACTGTTGTGGCCTCTCCCGTTGCGGAGCACAGGCTCCGGACGCGCAGGCTCAGCGGCCATGGCTCACGGGCCCAGCCGCTCCGTGGCATGTGGGATCCTCCTGGACCGGGGCACGAACCCGTCTCCCCTGCACTGGCAGGCGGGCTCTCAACCACTGTGCCACCAGGGAAGCCCAGTGTTTCTCTTCTTAATTCAAATCATTAACGTCCATGATTAGAAAAGTTTTTGAATTTCCACAGGTTTATCAACAACCCAGTGTCAACCAATATGTGTGCACTGGCACCTGCATACATTTTTATGTCCCAGGCACAGTGTTAAGTGCTTTCTATACATTACCTTAATATTCATTACAACCATCTCTCCCCACTTTACAGATGAGAAAATAGGCTTAGAGAAGTTAAGCAACTTGCTCACGGTCACATAACTAGTAAATCTAGAGTCCAGCGAGTCACCCAGGCAGTCTCACTCTAAACCACTGTTATTCTTCATGAAGTCTTAACAATCATACTCTACCACAAGAACACAAACAAAATCTTCATTTAGGAAGCTATTTTTGTCCCTGTTTTGATATTAGCTGGCACTGGGTACTTAGTTATAATGTTAGCCTCTATGGTTCTCATTTTATGATGAGCATACAAAAATCTGTTTCTTTTTCTAAATACTGGAAACAATTTACCAGCTGTTTTAAAGAAGTGTTTTTGAATTTTTAAAGTTAGTGAAGCCAGACCAGAAAGGAGGCACACTTGGCACTGAAGGAACTGGCTGAATGAAATGGAAAGAACCGGTGTCTGAGTTGCTTTTGTTGACCATTTCAGGTTTTATCCATGAAACATTTCTGCATGCCCACAAATAACTGTTGAGTCATTAAAGATTCCCGGCCCAGATTCTACTGTATTTTTAATAATAATTCCTTTAAACAGCAAATAACAATAGCTACTTATTCACTTGTGAAAAAAGAAAGTGATGCCATATGATGCTATGCGGTTAAGCCATAGCTCTAACGATAAGATATTCCACAGGGTTAAGAGCATGTTGAGAAGTTTAATGGTTGAGAGTCCCAGCTCTGGAGTCAGACAGGCTGAATCTGCCCCCTGGATCTTCCACATATCAGCCATGTGACTTTGGACACACCACTCAGCCTCTCTGGGCTGCACCTTCCTCCTCTGTGAAATGGAACTAATAATCCTTAGTTGCTCCTTTTATGAATTTTAAATGAGATAATACACATAAAATGCCTAGCACAGTACTTGGCATACGGAAGCATTCAACGAATTACAGTTATTATTGTGATAATCATCATGATAGCAAATGAAAACTGTCACCCCCAAAGCAACTGCCAAGCTTATATCTAAAGTTGTGCACATGCTTACATTTTATTCTTTGGAAGAAAGACTAAAATGTGAATTGCTACCAAATTTTAAAACAGAGCTTGCTAGAAATAATGATATGTAACTTATCAAGATGAATTGCCAGAACTCAAACATAGCACTATAAATTTCAGGAATTAACTTTTGAAATTATTAATTATAGACCGATGACAGATGTTTATTGAAATAAAATTGTGTCCACAAAAAGCTTAGGTGCACTCCAGAGCAGGATGAGGAACCTCTGGAAACTCTATCAGTCCTCAGGATACTGCTGAAAATGCGTGAAGAAAAGGCAGAACCTGTGGAAGACTCGGCAGGTGTCAGAGAGCTCCCGCAAACACCAAAAGAAACAGGGACAAATAAATAGAGATAATGTCCACAGAAGGCTTAGAAGCACGCCAAAGCATAAACTAGACCCAGCAAACACGCTCAGCTTCCTCACGGGAGTGCTGAGGACACCTAAAATACAACAAGAATTAATGAAAAACCCGGCAGCTCTCAGAGAGCGCCTGTAAACACCAAAAGAACCAGAGGAACAAATACATGAAGATAAATGCCCACGGAAAGCTTAGGAACACTTGAAAGCAGAATCAGTAGAAAATCTAACATGCATCAGGAGGCTGCTGACAACATCTAAAGTAAAACCAGAACCCCTGGAAGACCTGGCAGGTATCAGAGAGTTCCTGCAAACACCAGAAGAATCAGAGGAATAAATAAATGGTGGTGATGTTCACAAAATGCTTAGGAACACTCCAAAGCACAAACCAGAACCAGTAGAACATCTAAGAATATTCAGGAGACCACTGGGAACAACTGAGGGAAAATGCAGATTCCGTGGAAGAAGATCTATCTGACAGGCATCAAGAGTTTATACAAACACCAAAGGCGCAATACAACCAGAGAGTGAAAGCAACAGGAACTCCCTATCCCCCGGTGGAAATGTAGAAAAGGTGAAAACATCACAGGTTTAAAAAAAAAAAAAAAAGATTGTTTAGGATGCTTAAAGAAAGGGCAGAACCAGTGGAAGACCCAACAGGAACCTATGGCCCTATGAAAACTTCACAGCAAATTGTGGACCCAGAAGATAAGACAATAAGAAATTCGGGACAGTTCCCAGGAAGAAACGTGAATCAGCTGAACTCCTGACAACAATCAAGAAATTTCTGAGAACTTCTGTGGAAAAGACTGAACCCATGGAAATACCAACAGGCACCAACAGACAAAACTCCTAAAGAAAAGGGAAACCAAGTAGAAGACTTGACAGGTCTTCTACAATTTGCAAAACTGTAATACAGTGCGACTCTTCTCACTAACCTCAGGACAACTCCAAAGCAGATACGTGAATGGACAGGTTCCATTCACATTCTACAGGCATGAAGAATGGACAGGTTCCATTCACATTCTACAGGCATGTTCCATTCTACAGGCATGAAGAAACCTAAGAAAACTCCTAAGGCACATGCGGTAGAAAATCTGGCAGACATTACAATACTTAGGGCAACTCCAAATTTTAAAATCTTGTTCGCAGGAAACCCTTAGGAAGGAGTCAGATATATCAGGGGAATTACAAGGAAAACCAAAACATATGTAGGTTTTTAGATGTGAAAAATACTACTCAAGAAAACCGAGTAATAGAAAAAATATTAGAACATACAGAGTGTACATGTTTTTCAATCAAAAGAAAATGTAGAAGGCCATACAAAACTTTTTCTTAAAACACCAAAAGAGGGACTTCCCTGGTGGTCCAGTGGGTAAGACTCTGTGCTCCCAATACAAGGGGCCCGGGTTCGATCCCTGGTCAGGGAACTAGATCCCTCATGCATGCCACAACTAAGAGTCTGCATGCTGCAACTAAGACCTGGTGCAGCCAAAATAAATAGATAGATAATATATTTTTAAAAAATAATAAAACATCAAAAGAAAACCTGGAGCCAACAGTTATCAGTACTTGATTGAAAACATCAAGAAAAAAGAAAAATGCAGTTGAAGACTTCTTGGAATGCAAACACTTATGGCAGAATCCAAGCAGAAGACATGCTGTTTGGAAGTGGACTATAGTGGATTTGAAGAAATGTTTGATTCAGTGAACAAAAATAAGTCTGGACCAGGAGACCTCAGTCAAGAAAACTCCTCTTGTAAGCCTGTGAACATGAACCTAAAAGTAATGCCTCTGAAACGGAAGACATGTAGCCAAAGAACATTCAAGATAGTTAGTCAAAGAACAAGATCTATCCTAAGAAACAAAAAAGATATAAAAAAACTAAACATTTGCCTAGTCAAAAGAGAATATGCAAAGAGAGATAAAAGTAAAAAAATATGAGCTTAATTTCAAGAAATGCTGAGTCAGGGAATGTCCCTATACCCCAGACACAGATCTAGAACTGATACAGAACTCAAGTCTCAGTTGCTTACATTAACAGAAAAGATTCAGATAAAGAAAGATGAAAAGAATACTGTGAAGAGTTTCCAAGAGAAAAACTCGGAAGATGGAGCTATGAAACAAAAGACAGAGACTGTAACATCAGAGGAAGAAGTAAAACTGGTGTAAATCTACAGGAATCTGATAGCTTGGCCAGTTCAACAAGGGTTATGCACATGGTGACAAACCAGTGAAGAGTTTGCAAGAGAAAAGTGAAATCTAGAATGAAGAGAAGATACTTTTAAGACCCAGGAAAATAATAAAAAATTAATTTTGATATGGTAAAATCTTTGGTCAATACAGAAGAGAAAATTCACACAAACCAAAATAAAACAGGAGCAAATGTGCAAGATTCTAATCCTTTGTCTGATGAAACAAATGTAGCCAACAAAGAGGCAGCAATAAGACAAAGAGGTAAATAAAGATTTATTGTGTTTGAAATCTGGAAAAATTAAAGTCTTTGCTAAAAAGATGCAAAGATTTGATCTCTGCCCCAGTGTGACAGAGAAAATTCTGTAGATAAGAACAAAGAGATATGTTTACAGTCATTTTTAGTGGATAAAAAGGAAAAATTACCTCATTCAAAACTGGAAAACTACAGAAGTCACATGCGAATAGAACACAAAATAAACACTTTGGAAAATACTGTTTTACCAAAAGAAGAAACTGTGCAAAAAGCCAAGGCATAACCAGAGTGATTTTTTTTTTTTTGCGGTACGCGGGCCTCTCACCGTTGTGGCCTCTCCCGTTGCGGAGCACAGGCTCCGGACGCGCAGGCTCAGCGGCCATGGCTCACGGGCTCAGCCGCTCCGCGGCACGTGGGATCCTCCCGGACCGGGGCACGAACCCGCGTCCCCTGCATCGGCAGGCGAACTCTCAACCACTGTGCCACCAGGGAAGCCCTCAGAGTGATATTAAATCGCAGCAAAGATTAACCTGGAGTTCTAAAAGATGAGTTTGGGAGAAAACATCTCTGAAAATCCAAAGCAGGATAAGAACAACACACAAAGAAAGAAAATAAGAACTAGAAGATATCAAGACAATGAAGGTGCTTAGCTAGGAGGGTTAAAAAGTGATAAACTTTAGTTTAATGGCAAGCCTAAATATCCTCCATAGAATAATTTTTGCCATAAAATTAAAAGTGAATTCTGTAGGTAAAAGAGAATAAATAAATAAAATTAGGTTCTATATGTATTTAAGTATAATCAAAGTATTGGTTTTATTTGACATTTAATTATTTTACAGGCAAAATTTTAAAAACATAATGAAGACGTCCTTTCTATCCCTATGGAAGAAAGGATGTCTTAATTTCGTGCAATTAGCTGGATACTTGATTTAATCTTTGGTTGACAAAATACTTTCCCTTAGCCTACCACTTATTAGCCTTTTCACCAATGGATGAAAGGAGAATGAAAAAATAAATTGTAAACCAGTGAGGTCAGACATAAACTTGTCAAATATTCTATTACTGATTGGTTGTCTGTAACTTACACTTTTGGAGAGATGGTTAATGCTGGGTTGTTCAAAATAAAACAACTCATTGTTTCTCTCAGTGTGGAAATCCAAATTAATTATGATTCACGAAATTTTTACAAGTCAATACTTTTTTTTTTTAAACACTTCATTGGTATTTTATTTTCATTCCCTTAAAACGAAAAAAACTCAAAATACAAAGACTTTTGACTACTGGTAGGAAGATACTAATGATAAAAAGAAGGATTTAGATTTTTTTTTTTTTTTTTTTTTTTTGTGGTATGCGGGCCTTCCTCTGCTGTGGCCTCTCCCGTTGCGGAGCACAGGCTCCGGACGCGCAGGCTCAGCGGCCATGGCTCACGGGCCCAGCCGCTCCGCGGCATGTGGGATCCTCCCAGACCGGGGCGCGAACCCGGTTCCCCTGCATGGGCAGGCGGACGCGCAACCACTGCGCCACCAGGGAAGCCCAAAAAGAAGGATTTAAAAGGGGTCAGATTCATGACTATCAATTGAATCCAATTTAATTCAGTATCAATATCTGTTTCTCAAATGCTCATCCCTGTAGAATACAGTATAAATCTCAACACCACATCATGTTTATAACATATCAGTTTCAGCTCTGGATTGTTTCCTTTATTAATTCCACTTGAGAGAAACTATATACAAAAAGTACAACATTAAGATACTTATCATATTGCCTTTTAAACTGTTGAGGCCATTTCCTTAATGTTCCCTTTGGCCTTCACAATTGAATCTTGTTTTCCTTATATAGTACACCTCATGCCCTTTGGCATAATTGCCAATGCCATTTTCCATGGCTGAAGCACACCCATATTTGCAGAATGTGGCAATTAATGGCCTCTTAAAACTATCATTATATCTCAAGAAGACATTTTCCTCTTGGTTATGATACTGAACAACACCATTACAAATTGCTTTTAAGCAACTGGTGATTATATATATATATATATATACACACACACGATTTAGAAAATCAATCATGTTTTCTCTCATTCCAGATGGATTCTTACCATATCTAGGGCCATTACTTCCCTACTCATGAGAAGTCAATGAAAATAAAAATGTTTGAAATGTTTTAGTACGTGAATTAGTTTGATAACTGAAAACCAGGAGCAAAAGTTCGTTAGTACTGGAGAACCTGGCATTTCCAGGTGGCTTTGTTTAAGATATGGTATGTAGCAGCCTTGCAAAAGGTATGTCACAGACTATATATCTATCTAGATATGTCTGTATCCATATAGCTATATCTGCATTCTATACTATATATACAATATTAAAAATAAGTAAAATCAGCATCTCATCATGGTTTATCTTCAGGTGAAAGAATAAAACCATTTTCTACATTTCTATTTTCTACTAGTTCTATGTAATAAATAACTTCCAGGTGAAATCTATAAAACTGACCACCAAGATATTGCCATTTGTGCTTTAAAAATGTTTCTATCCAGGTATTCTAGTGTTGTGAACACATGGGTTCTGTGTGTATTAATATGGTATGTTACATATGTGTGTGTATTACCATGAGATATGTTAATTTATCACTAATAAAAATAGCTTTTCAGGATTCTGCCCCCCCCCGACAAAATTATGCCTGAACAGAATCATGCTTGGTAAATCAATGAATTACAAGAAAAAAACCAAAGTAAACTCATTTTTTATTGAACTGGGGGATGTGAATAAAAGCTTTTGTGATGCGTAGGAAAAAAACAAGTGTAAAACTTGTTGTAACTTTAAAATTTAGTAGAATCTCATTGCATGATTGGTGTCACATTATAGACATTCTGAATTTTAGGGAGAGAAGTGTTCCACAGCTGGTACAAGGAAAACATCTTGGTTCATATTTTAAGTGTATTTTCACAAGATTTTGTTGTACACTTCTAGATGTTGGTAGTAACAACATAGAGGATATACTCTATATACTGGTACTTGGATATTCACGTTGATGTTTCAGATATGGGTGAGTTTTTAAAAGTGTCTAAAACAGTGTACCCTCAAAGAATAAATCATTTAAAGGAATAAGGCACCTTTCCAGTTTGTCTGAACGGTGGGTGGTACTGACAGCCACAAGTAATTAAAATGTAGTGTTTGAGTAACATTAATATTTGTGATTATTCAATATAATGTGATTTCATTAAATCCTGTACCATTCTCAAAAAAGTTGATATAGTCTCAACTGCTGATGCTTTCGCCAATTCACAGCTTAAAATTGCTTTTAAATGATAAAGACACACATTTCATATTTTAATACATTACCATATAGTCACACATCTAATACAATTTGCAAAGAGAAAGATTTTAATGTTTTCTGTTTTAATACACTTCAAATGATTCTCTTTAATGACAGGGTCATTAGCTTTTAGAAGTTTAGAGTAAACCATTCTCTTCTCTTACAATTCAGACATCTTAAGATTTCTGAGAACTGTCAGACTTTTTCAATCAGCTTTAAAAGTTTAAAGTAATCAAATCATTTTCTTCTAAAACAATTCAGATATTTTAAGATTTCTCAGGATTGTCAGAACTTTTCAATCATAAGAACAACTTGTCTAGATACACGTGTGAGGTCCACTGTGTAATTTTTCTCAATGTAATACTCATCCTTCCCCAAGAGAAACCTTTTGTATTTGTTTTCTTTCTTTTTCTTTCTTGATAATCACAAACTGGAATAATTATATGATATACAATGTGTTTACTGTACATAGACGATATGCATAAGTACATTATACATAATGCATTTTTTTTTTTTTTTTTTGTGGTACGCGGGCCTCTCACTGTTGTGGCCTCTCCCGTTGCGGAGCACAGGCTCCGGACGCACAGGCTCAGCGGCCATGGCTCACGGGCCCAGCCGCTCCGCGGCATGTGGGATCTTCCCGGACCAGGGCACGAACCCGTGTCCCCTGCATCGGCAGGCGGATTCTCAACCACTGCGCCACCAGGGAAGCCCCATAATGCATTTTAATATATTACTTTATATTACCATTTGCTTAAAGGACATTTCACAGAATGGTATAACTGATACAACGACACGTTTTTTTCTTAAGATAGGTTGAATCCTTCTGTAGTACCTTACTGCACAATTATGGCTTTAAACAAAAGTTACAAGTCACAACAAATTATGCTTTGTATCATGTGAAGTGTATTCCAAATGGAAAATGGAGGGAAAAGTGCATGACATCATGCTTCGTGGTATGGCATACATGTATCAATGCTTTTTACATATAACTATGACCTTGACTACATACATAACGTATGGTTATTATAAAAAGTTATATATTATGCCACAGTACTAAAAATAAAATATATTCTTCTCAAATAGTGAAAATAAGGTATACTTCATGTTTTTAATCACATATGTTTCCTCGTTTGACCATGCCTCTTCTTTTTCCCATTGTAAATGAAATAATGTCCAACATTTTATTAAACAGTAATGATAGAGTGTAGACAATTTCTGGGCCATTAAGGCCTAAAAAAGGTGCTAAGATGATTATCTCGTCATTAACTGTGGAGATACCCTCCAGATGCATTTATTTAATACATGGTAAAAATATAAAAATAAAGGACAAATAAATATAAATATCTTCTCAGTTATTGAAAAATCAAAAGTTCAACTGTACCTTATTACGAGTATGGTCCTGGATACGCGTAATTGCTGCATAAGTACGGCAACTAACCGGATATCACGGCTCTCCCCCCACCAATCTGTGAACTGTGACTATGCTTGGCCAGGAAGACACGGAAGGGTTTTCTTGGGTTCTCCGCAAGGGAGGGATTCGACCATACCTAGGTGCTGCTCTCCCAGACCCGCGCGCATCAGCCTCCAGTCCTGGCTCACCTCCTCGCCCTCCGCCCATCCTGGGAGACCTTGACCTGTCCAGGCGAGAGGGAAAGGAGTGGAACTGCGACCCTCTCGCTTCATTCTTAAAGGTTACTGCCCTTCTCCCGAAGCTCATATGTTCTCTGATTCGGGAAGCAGGCACTTACAAGTGAACTCAAGCCGAGGCAAGGCTTAGGGCGGGGACGTCCTCCAAAGTTTTGCTCTGGGGTCGTCGGCTGCTGTCGCCCCCGCCGCGCGTGCCTAACGTTTCCTTGAACCGAATGAAACGTAGGGAAACTTAACATCCCGGGGGAGGCGGGGGTGGGGTTGGCCCCAACCCAGTCTCCGGGCGACAGGCGGGGTCTGAGACAACTGGCGGCGGCCGCCTTGGCCACCCCGGCCTTGCGTCCCACCCGTAGCCCCCGGCCCGGTTCTGTCCGCGTGGTCCTCGCGAGGCCCCGGGCGCTCAGATGAGCGGGAAGCGGCCCTCGCCGCCGCCGTCGGACTGCCCGGCGCCGCCTCCTCGCGGGCGGCCGAGCACAGACACGGGCAACACGACCTCCCCGGGACTGAGCTGCTGCAGCCGCATGGACTCCTCGTAGGTTGGCAGGTACTTGACCTCCTCGTAGCTGGGCAGCTGCAGGAAGACCGGCGAGACTACGCGCAGCTCGTGCTCCGAGGCGCAGGAAGGGGCCGAGCGCCCGCCGCCTGCCCGGCCCCGGCCACCGCCTCCACTGTCCAGCAGCGAGTCCTGAGAGCCGGCGGCCGCCTCGTCCCGCAGCAGCGCGGGCGAGTCGTCGTCGTCCTGGTCGTCGGGCGGTCCCGCGGCCCCCGGCTGCCCGGCGCTCCCCGGTGGCCCCGGCCGCGCCTGCCCGCGCGGGTACCTGCGTGGGCTGGGGCAGATGATGCGCTGCAAGAAGTAGCCGATGGCGAAGAGCACCAGCAGGATGAGCAGCCCGGAGAGCTTGCGGACGAACCAACCCACGTTGTCGAGAAAGGCGTGCAGCGGCAGCTTGCAGCAGCGCACCGCGGTGGCGTTGGCCGCGTCGCAGCAGCGCTCCCGCTCGCCGCACGCCAGCTCCGCGCAGCCCCCGCCGCCCCGCGAGGGCGCCACCAGCGCCAGCGCCAGCAGTAGCAGCAGCGGCAGCAGCGGTGGCGGCGCCGGCGCCACCGACAGGCCGTCGGCCGTGACCCCGGGTCCCCACATGGCCCGCGCGTACCGTTGCTAAGGTCCGGGGGCGCGGGGGGATCCGTCTGTCCGCGTGTCCGTCAGTCCCTCCCCGGGCGCTCCGCTCGGGTCCCGCGCGCCGCCTCCCTTGCCTCTGCTACCTGCGGCCGGAGCAGTCCTCACTTGGCCACGCTTGGGCGGAAGGAGGAGCCCGAGGCGCGCCGAGGCTGCGGGAGGCGGCCGCTTCCCGCGCCTGAACAGCCTCCTGAGCTTCTGACCTTAACCCCGCGCGCCCAGCCGCCCAGGCCGGGCGCAGGGCGTCCGGAACCGCCCAAGATGGCAGGGGCAGGCTGCGTGGGGCTTCCGTGGGCATCTTGGCCCCGGCCGGCCGCGCTCTTCCAAGCCCCACTTGGCACCCTCCGGGGCTGGAAGGGTTAACGCTCTGCGCTCAGCCTGGGAGCCCCCTGATCTTGATTAAGTCAGCCGTCTCGCTCTTCCCCGCCACTCGGGCGGGGGCTCTTGCTCCAGTAGGTGTTTCAGTTTTAAGTGATTGGATTTCCCCAGGAATGTTATTTAAATTGACTTGCGACTGGGATTCGCTTACCATCCTTCTTGTGATCTTTCTGATTAAAAATGGATGATGGCCATTAATGGCTAGCGCAGCCCCGCAGCAGTCCCAGAGCTTGGGGGGTGGGGGGGTTGGAGGCCGCCGGGTGGTTCTGCTTTCAGGCAGATCCAGGGGGCTGGAAATCCGGTACCCACAGGAGACCTCCAGAACAGATAGAGAATTCTCCGGAGAGGCTAAGGTCACAACACCACGGAAGTATTCCCAGAGGGGCAGGGTGGACTCCGCCAAAGTGACCCGAGTTGACGGAGAGAAGGCGTGCTTATTTCCCCAGGAGCTCATCCGACAGGCCCCCACTGAGCTCAAGGGACAGAGGAGGGATTTGGGTTTGGGGTAGAAGGAGGCCTCTTCTCCAGCGTAAGTAACACATCTCTGAAGTGTCAAAGGGGAGTGTAAGTGGTTGGCAACGTTCCTGAGCATTGATCTGCGTCTAAAGGGTCTTTTTCAAGGTTACTCTTGTTTGCAAAGTTTGCCTTAAAGGGGGTCTCTGCTCCCATTTAGCACATGGAGGCAAGTAGTCACCGCTCCGTGGTTAAGCTCCTTGGCATACACGGGAGGGATGGCAGTTATGCAGTCGCTGACACAGGCGCATCTGCTAGGTGGTGGCCTTAGAGCACCAGGAACCTGTGCTTTTATTAAGGCAGACTGAAACAGTCATCTTTGTAGGATTAGGATTTATTAATTCCCTCACCCCTTAAACACTTGGTCCCCTTAAACACTTGACCAAATGGGAAATTCCATAGTCATTGAGAGAAAAAAGTAAAAGCAAAGGAAAGATATAGAGACACACAAGGCTCAATGGTAGGTCAGGTTAAAGGCAAAGATTTCTCTCAGAGGAAGTCACACTGTATCTCCCTAATAGCCTTATGGAACAAGGTTAGGGTCACTGGTTTGATTTAGACAGGTCATTGCCCCGCCTGAATGAAAACATTTGAAATATTTCTGCTGCTGGGAGCACCTGACTTTGCCTCACACTCCAAAATAATCCTTTCTCCTCCTGGAGAATCTCCGAAGTGTCACTCAGACAAAACTACTTCACGTGAAGCTTAGTTGAGCACAGGTACTTCTTTCTAAAGCTCTCCTAAAGCCACAATATTTCTCTGTGCCATCATCTGTTTCTCTATAGGGAGGCCTAAAACCTATTTTGTAAAGACTGACTGACAAGGGGTTTCAAACTGTAGTAAGATAACAGGGTGGAAATGATTCATTTTAAAACAATGAAAATTGTATTATTCTTTCATTCACCCATTCTTTTGCCAAATTTGCATTGAACATTTTCTATAGTCAAGGAACTCTGCTAGGTGCTCAGCATTATGGAGAAATAAATGATTCCTCCCGAGCATGGAATAAACCCACGTCTGCAGTCGTAGCCACTGCTAAATGGAATACAGTAAAGGAGAGATTCCACAGAGGGAAAGAAATGGCAGTTTCCTCTGTGATCATGACTTGTTCTTACTTTCCCAAAGGAGGAATAAAATTAATGGGTTTCAAACAGTCTCAAAGATGAAAGCAGTTCACAGATTGAGATGGACTTTGAGTATGAAATTGAAAAAAATGTGAAGACCTCTTTGGGTTTTTATTATCTGATCTTTTAGGATTTCTGCTAGTCATAGTAGGAGCAATGGCGAAAGTAAAGGGGAAGTTGTACAGTTGATGATGCATAAGTGAAAGTGTCCTGCTTATTGTTATTCTGAAATTACTTAACAAACAGCATTTAATTTGTTTAATTTCTGTTTGCCTTAAAGAGAGTGAGAATTTGTTTGCAGACCATTAGGACACAGTAGAAAAACAGTATAGATCTTATATAAAATAAAACATTGGCAGAGTTATTTATATGAAAACAAAGAAAAGGATGAGGTCTGCAAAATGAGTATGGAATGGATTTTTATTTGATTTTTTTTCTTTCCAAATTGATAGTCCCAAAGCGTCATCCATTAAAGACCCTCTACAGAAGCCGGCCCCTCTTTATTTCTTCTCTGATCTCTCAGTCTCACTTAATTCATTTTTATTTGCAATATAATTTATTGTGTACAACATTTTGAAGGAAAGAAAAGAAACTCTATAGCTTTAAAAGCCGCAGAAAAGACATGATATTCACTAGTCAGTGTCCTTGTTCTTTATATTTGTTTAACACAAAAATAAATGTGTTAGCTCTCAGGAAGTCATAAATTCAAGCCACTTAGTGAGGAAGATGGTATTTAATTATATGTTCCATAGAAAAATTGAAAGATATAGGAAGATCACAATGTAAAAATTAAAAAGAAACCTTATTTTGTTGAAAATTGCCACTAAATTGTGTGTAAAGAAATGTGTGCAAGAGTAAAAATCAGATGGAAGGGGGATGGGGACTGACTTTTATCCAAAAAGCATGGTCTCTTGGAGTACAGCTTGATAAAAATTAAGAACAATTAACTGCTTTATCTTGCTGGGGTGCTTGAAGAATATTTTTTGAAAAGTGTATCTTCCTTGTTATTTACATTCATGTGAATGAATGCCTAATCAGTTATACTTTTCAACATTTTAGAACAGAAGAAAGTAAACAGAACACAGCCAAACTGGCTGCTGTGTCACCTGTGCTTCTGGAAGCTGTCCTGATAGCTTGAGAAAGAGTGGGTGGCCCCATCATGCAACTTTCTGTTCTGTCACATGGTGCCTGGTCCAGAAGGGAGTTTCTCTCTGATGTCTGCTGACTGGGAGTTCGTGCCTTTAAACCTGGGAAGCAATAGCTCTGCCCTGTTCTCGTCCCTCCTTCTTAAGGTCTAAACGTGGGCAGTTAGGACCTTGTAAACCATCCAGTCTCTAAGAACCCCCTTTTCGGTGTGCAGCATTTTTCCTGCCTACTAACTTGCATGCTCATTTTACGATCTCCCTCCATTTGCAGTATGGTCTCCCTGAGCAACAGTGAATTGAGGGTTTTATGATAAATAGTGTATATTTGCATAAATGGGCCTACCTAGAAATGATTTGTGATCTGAAATATTCTGCTTTGAAGTTCTCTTCAAATCGTATTTCTTTCATCACTCATTTAATAAATATTTATTGAGGGCCCACTCTGAACTGGGCATTCTGCTCTGTTCTGGTGACACTATGAAATCAAAGGGTTCCCTGTTTTCAGGGAGCTTGCTGGGGGAGGGGAGAGAGAAAAACAGACTGCTAATCAGTCAAATTAATGAATCACTAATTCCAGGTGAAGATCAATGATTATAAAGGAGAAATGCAGGGGCTCTGAGTTTTTACGCTGGATGGGGTCTGGACTGGGGTGGGGGTGTCAGCCAGAAAGGTCTCCCTAAGAAAGAGCTCCTTAGGAAAGGACAAGGCTAAGAGAAACGATGTGCTCCAGGCAGAGGAAACTTCATGGGGGCCAGTTCCCCAGCTGGGAGGACCCTTCACACGTCATCTCTTATGCATGGGACAAAGCCTGTGTAATTTCTACCTCCACAGTTGAGACCCTCTCATAGGTTGGCTTTAAGAAGAGTCAAAGCCAAAATCCGGTTCCCTGCAGGGTCTGTAACCGGTTGTGTGAATACAGTTACCTCTGCAGTCCTGCTCAATCTTTCCCTGGAGACCAGGAAAGTTCCAGCACTCTTTCCTGTTTTCTCCACCTCCACTTGCCAGACTTGGAGTGCAGTCTGGCTTTCCTTTCAACTCTATGGGTCGGCAGCTTGCTGACAGAAGGCTTTCTTCAAGCCAAATGCTTGAAGTAGGAGAAAAGTCAAAGTGAGATGGTTTGTACCTTTTGTTCAATTTAGGCACAAAAGGAAACAGAAATTTCTCCCATGCTTGAAGTTAGAAACAAAAGATTGAGTATAGTCAGGCTCTTAGGAAAATAATAACATCTATGTTTGTATTTGGCCTTTCAGCTTTCAGAGTGCTTCCCCATGCATTGTTTTGTTTTCTCCTTCCTACATTCCTGTGAAGTGGGTTGAAGTTATTCTTATCCCTTTTTCCTGGTGAAGAGAGGTTAAAAACATCCCAATCACAGAGTAAGTTGGTGGCTGCGCTGAAGGTGGGATCCAAGGCTTGTGAATCCAAGTCTGGTTAAAAAGGGTGGGAAGAGTCTTACTTCCTCACTGACTTGGGCTGGGCCAAAAGGACCCCTGGGGTGAGGCACTTGTGTTCCCTCTGACAACTTCAGGTGCATTAAGAGGCCATTTACTTTAAAGAAATGTTGCCAACAAACACATGAAAGAATGCTCAACATAATTAATCATTAGAGAAATGCAAATCAAAACTACATTGAGATATCATCTCACACCGGTCAGAATGGCCATCATCAAAAAATCTAGAAACAATAAATTCTGGAGAGGGTGTGGAGAAAAGGGAACACTCTTGCACTGCTGGTGGGAATGTAAATTGATACAGCCACTATGGAGAACAGTATGGAGGTTCCTTAAAAAACTACAAATAGAACTACCATACGACCCCGCAATCCCACTACTGGGCATATACCCTGAGAAAACCATAATTCAAAAAGAGTCATGTACCAAAATGTTCATTGCAGCTCTATTTAAGATAGCCAGGACATGGAAGCAACCTAAGTGTCCATCAACAGATGAATGGATAAAGAAGATGTGGCACATATATACAATGGAATATTACTCAGCCATAAAAAGAAATGAAACTGAGTTATTTGTAATGAGGTGGATAGAACTGGAGTCTGTCATACAGAGTGAAGTAAATCAGAAGGAGAAAAACAAATACCGTATGCTAACACATATATATGGAATCTAAGAAAAAAAAATGTCATGAAGAGATTAGTGGTAGGACAGGAATAAAACACAGACCTACTAGAGCATGGACTTGAGGACATGGGGAGGGGGAAGGGTAAGCTGTGACGAAGTGAGAGAGTGGCAGGGAGATGCAAGAGGGAAGAGATATGGGGACATATGTATATGTATAACTGATTCACTTTGTTGTAAAGCAGAAACTAACACACCATTGTAAAGCGATTATACTCCAATAAAGATGTTAAAAAAAAAGGAGGCCATTTACAAGGAAAATAGACCTAGACTCTATTCCAGACCATGAATACGAGATTCTTCTGAGGACGTAAAGCTTTTATTTGTCACTTTTGTGGCCACTTTCGGTAACCCATTAGTAACGGTTTAGGTAATAATGTGATGGGTCAGCTATTTTTGTATACATTTCTGAAAACAAAAAAATAAATTCCCTTCCTTCATTATTTTACATTCTTTACACACGAACTAAGCCATCTAATGCACATCAATATGCTAATGGTACATGCTGGAGAAAATAAGTATATACTGGGTTCTAAAACGCAAAATGAATATATGACATTATTTATCAATGACTTAATTTTCTCAATTTAATTTTGCTTTATTACAATTTATCAGTTAATTTCTCATGGCAAACTTTCCTTTTTACTGCTGGAAATATAAAAATCAAACCATAAATATTGTGAGAGATATTTAATGAGGCCAAGAAGATCTGAAATTAGAATTGCAGTTATATCAGCTGAATGAATTTCTTTCTCACTCATACTTTTTAAAATGGTCAGCTTGTTGAAGTTAGAATGTATCTGTCAGTAGACTGATGTACCAGCCAAATGCTCGCACTGGCAGACAAATCACATAGCATGAAATTATTTCATAATGAAATAACTTCATAAGGATGAAGTAATTTCATAAGGTGAAACATTTTTATGCTCCATTATTTTAACTCGAAACTAGTAATATACTCTGCCTCCCTTTCATTACAAAGAAAAATTGGTTGTTAATACCTCCTTCTGAATATTCTCTGTAGAACTGGATGGAGCGTGAGGTGCCTGTTCTTGGTCAGGATCCTGCCCAGGCCCACACAGGTACAGGGCAGCAGGACCAGGCGCACTGACTCTGAGCTGCTCATTAGTCCCCGGGCAGGGCTGTGGTCTGCCTACCCACTACCCTGCTTCGAATGTTAAATGGCATGGAATAACTGTCTTCCAAGACACTTGCCTTAAAAGATTGTGAATATAGCCCAATATCCAAAATTTCCCGTAACAATTTTCATTTATGCAGATCTACATTTATGTAGATTTATGCAATGATGACTTTTTAAACAGCCTTTTGGGTATAATCTCAAATTTCCTTTTCATTTTGATTTTCTACTTCTTTCCTTCCTACACCCTTTACTTCAATAAATGACTACCTGAGACAGCGGCCAAGCCCCCTGCTTTAGAGACGTTGTCTTTTCCCTTTGGCTGTGCCCTCCACCAGGAATTCTCTTTTCCCACCTCTGTAGGTGAAAACCATGTAAGAAACAGCTCCAGTGTCACTTCCTCTCCAAAATGTATACTACTCATCCCCAAATCCACTGTCCCCAGCTAGAAGTTCTCTCTTTCTTCTCAGAATCCCTAACATCATCTCTCATTTGTGGCAATTCTCATTTTCTACCTCATATTTCAGGTGGTTGTGTATATATCTTAATCCTGGGGTTTCTAGAAATCCATTCAGGGCAGTAGGCTTTGTGTCTGGGCCCCTGTAGAATAGTGGTTTCCATCTCTCTGTGGACTGGCACCATTTTGACTAGTACTTTGGGAAGCTCACCTGGAGGGTTCCCCGGCTCACACACTACCTTCCCCCCATTGCTATGTTGTCTGAATGTTAACTCCTGCCTGCTTTCCTGTGCACTATTAGAAATTCATGAAGCGAAGATCTCAAATGTTCCTGTCAGCACACCATCTTCCTATAGTCCCGATTTGCTGTTAGGTCACTCATCTTACTTCCTGCAGCAAGGTTTATCCTGCTGACCACAAGTCACAGGACCCTCTCTGTTCATCGTTCCCTGGGACAGGCACCACCATGCACACGTGGTGCTCAGCTGGGACAAAATGGATTGATCAGAGTTGGGAGCACATCTATGAAGAGCTTATGGCGCTCCGGAACGCCATGGCCACATCATTTAGGAATCTCTGCCTTGGCAACTTGAACATCATAGGTGCTAAATGCATTTTTTTTTTTTTTTTTTTTTTTTTTTTTGCGGTACGAGGGCCTCTCCCGTTGCTGAGCACAGGCTCCGGACGCGCAGGCTCAGCGGCCATGGCTCACGGGCCCAGCCGCTCCACGGCATGTGGGATCTTCCTGGACCGGGGCACGAACCCGCGTCCCCTGCATCGGCAGGCAGACTCTCAACCACTGCGCCACCAGGGAAGCCCCTGCTAAATGCATTTTTATGGAATTAATTTACCTAAGTGTATGACTCTTCATATTTTCAACATGTAGCCCTCTCTTGAGTACCAATACCATGGTTTTGCTACCTGCAGAATGAAGTATTTTACTTACGTATTCTTTCAAGCAGAAAGAGGATTTCCCCCTTGTTAGGGTGACCAGAGAGTTCGAGAACAAGCTTTTATTTACCCAGTGATTTGCCTCTTGAAGCCCATTAGCTCCAGCTACTGGAAGACACAATTTTCACATTTTAACTGTTAATACCTGGGCCAGTCTTGGGCATTTTAACTTTTAGATCCAGTCTTCAACATTTACAGCTCTGCCCTGTATCATAGGAGGGCTGATCCCTAGAGGGTACCTTTCCCTGTTATTGGGATTCTGGCAGGGTTCAGCCAGTGGGAGGTTGGAGGGGGGATAAAGCGAGAAGCTAGTGGGGGCTCTGGCAGCTCTTTCATGGCCCCCATAGGTCTGTGGAGGGCAACCCCAGTCCCCAGGGTGCCGTAAGAACACTTGCCCTTTCCCACTGTTGCTCATTCCTGGGCTGCTCCCCCATCCCCTGGGGGTTTCTGAGCTCTTCCTGTGTAACCAGTCACTTGTATTTAATTCCTTCTGTTTTAAGTGCTCAGAATGGTTTGTTTTTCTGGTTGGACCTTGACTGATACAGTGCCCCTGAACCACCTTCTCCAGTTCTAGGGACGCCAAGATGACAAATTACATGATTCCTCTGATTGTATAGATTGAAGGGAGTAGTGTTTGCCACTCCGATGCCTAAGACTGGCACCCATCCATGTGGAAAAGTTGGCCTCAATTGCAAGTGACAGTAGACAGTGTTAGTACCGCTCTGTGACCTTGGGCACATAATCTCTGGGTCTGCATTTCCTCATCTGTAAAATAAAGGGTATAATAATACCTACCTCATAGAGTTGTGAGGATTAAATGAACGAACACATATAGAGTGCTTAGAACACTGCTTGGCACATAGAAAGCTCTGTGTAAGTGTTAACTATTATTTTTTACTAAAAAGAGCTCATTATCTTTTCTTGCCTGTTAGTTTAATTCTGAAAATGGTGAAGTACAAAGCTAATTTGTTTTAGGGTTATCATGACTTTATTAGATTTGTAACTTGTCTTCCTGAATCAGCCAAAGACAAATGGAACCCATTAACTTTGCAGAATTGAATATTTGGCCTGAGCTTTATCATTGGCAACGCTATAAGAATTAGCCTCATAAATTTGTTACTGCATTTGGAAAATGGTTGGAAGCATTGTGTCGCCTATGAAATTCTCCCTTTTGAATGATTTCTTTTAGAATTCAGTCCAAAAAAGCCTTGTTTCCTTATGAACTTGTCAAAGCTTTCTGCTTTTTCATCATGGTTATTATGCAAATGGCCATGAATCGCTTTTGGTTTTGGTTGCTGGGGAGTTCAGAACTAAATTTAAAGTTTAGTTATAACATTTGTGCTGGTTCCCGCCCCCCATATTTATGTTTCTACTTTAACATGGCCTTGGTTTTCTAATTCAATTTATTTTTTGTTTGATTCCATTCATATTTCGCCATTTGTTTAAGTGTTATGTGTTATAGCAAATTCTTTGTGGAATAAGAAGTGACATAAATAAATAACAGTAAATTTAATTTGTAGGGTTTTTGGAGTGTGTTGTGAGTTTTCCATCAGTATGTTATTCTGCATTGCCAAATTCCTTTTAGAAATTAATCTCACCAGGGTGGGGGAGAGGGGAAGGGATGGGTTGGGAGTTTGGGATTAGTAGATGCAAACTATTGTTTATACAATGGATATAAACAACAAGGTCCTACTGTATAGCACAGGGAACTATATTCAATATCCTGTGATAAACCATAATGGAAAAGAATATGAAAAAGAATATATATGTATAAGTGAATCACTTTGCTGTACAACAGAAATTAACAACATTGTAAATCAACTATACTTCAATAAAATAAATTTTAAAAAAAGAAATTAATCTTAAGGTAAAAAATTATATTTGTAGGTAGCTGTATTTCTCAGCACGGCCCATCTTGGGAAGTTGACGTGGTTTGGTCACATGCCTCAGTCATTTTTATTTCAGAATCAATTATAATAGACTGCCAAAGTCTTATAGAGCATGAATTCTATGGAATGTTATTGTCATTTGGAAAAAGGGTTTTGTGGTCAAGTAAGTTTGGGAAATGCCTAGTCACAGAAAATCATGTGAGTTTCACTGCTTCAGGATTTTTCAGAGCCTTTAATTTGTTAAGGTACGTTGTGGTTCTCTAAGAGGAAGCAATATAAAGTAGCATTTTCCCAACTTGCATGATCAAGGAACTCTCTCCACACTCCTAAGCTGCCATTTTTTTTTTCTTTAGTTGAAACTCCAGTTAATATTTTGAGGAGTTAGGGTTCTCTTATATAGACTAATTTCCCATAGACTGGGTTTTCCCTGCATAATTTAGGCAAGTACCACTTTTTAAATAAGTCCACAAGAAAATAGGGCTGTTCACCATCAACTAAGAGCATTCCTTAGAATCAGGAATCTTGAAGATTTCTTACAAATTCATCTTATTGTAATAATAAAAGCAGATTCTTTGGAAGTAAGTGCACATTTTTATTGCTGGGGCCTCGATGCTTCTGCTTAAAATCTACTAGTCTGGACAGAAATATAACATCAATGACCATGTCACTAATGTGACATATAAACTGTTCAATATCATGGAGCCATAATTTAGTTTTAGACAGAGTCAGTTTAAAAATAAGTCTGAGGGACTTCCCTGGTGGTCCAGTGGTTAAGACTCCATGCTACCAATGCAGAGGGCGCAGGTTCGATCCCTGGTCAGGGAACTAAGATCCCACATGCCATGTGGCATAGCCAAAAAAAAAAAAAAACCCTAAAAATGAGTCTAAGAATAGAGTTAAAAGGATCAATCTGTGAATATAAGAATTTTTTAAATGACGTGCTTGGGAAAGAAAAGTAATTACTTTCTTTTTAAACATCGTTATTGGAGTATAATTGCTTTACAGTGATGTGTTAGTTTCTGCTTTATAACAAAGGGAATCAGTTATACTTATACATATGTCCCCATATCTCTTCCCTCTTGCGTCTCCCTCCCTCCCACCCTCCCTATCCCACCCCTCTAGGTGGTCACAAAGCACCTAGCTGATCTCCCTGTGCTATGCGGCTGCTTCCCACTAGCTATCTATTTTACATTTGGTAGTGTATATAAGTCCACGCCACTCTCTCACTTCGTCCCAGCTTACCCTTCCCCCTCCCCGTGTCAAGTCCATTCTCTACATCTGCGTCTTTATTCCTGTCCTGCTCCTAAAAAGTAATTGCTTTTGAGCACTTTTCCATATATAAACCTCAAACACAAGGCATAATTTTATTAAGATTGACAAGGCTAATCTATAATTAAAGCAGTTCAGAAAGACATTTAACAGTGATTTACTTTTTCTTAAAGCTGAACAAAACGGATCCTGTTAAGTGGAACAATCTAATAATACAGGATTCTGGCTGCCTGTCTTTGGTTCCAGAGAGTATAGTGGTGCTGGCTCCAGAATTCTACATTCCTCTGTTTATGTGGACGTTTATTCCCAGAGAGTCCCTCTTCCAGCACGGTTTTCCTACCATAACCAGAGTCAAAACAGCTAACAGAAATACAACGGCGTTTGTTTCATGCTTAACTTTTACAAAATGCTTGCACATATATCATCTTGTTCATTTTAACAAGATGGATCAGAAAAGTGTTAGTAGGGACAATTATGCTGCGTGGTTAGGAATTTAAGCCATGGAATCAGACAGACCTGGTTTTAAATCTGGCTCTACCACTAGTTCTGGACCTCAGGCAAGTCACCTAATCCCTCCAAGCCTCAGTTTCCTCCTCTATAAAATGGGAGTAATAATAGAATCTAATTTCTAAGGTTATGTGATGCTTAAATGAGTTAATCCAAAGTGCTTAGTGCAGAGTAAATGCTCATTAAGTACATTATTTTAGATAATGTAGAAGAAAGTGAGATTCAAGGGAGTGACTTGTTCAAAGTTGCAGAAAAAGGAAGAGCTACGGTTTAATCTCTGATCTTGTTATTCCTAGGAGGGAAACCAGAAGAGCTCTGTGTTTGCAGATGGCTGCCTGTCTGGTGAGCTCTCTGCTGCACTTAACAAGGCTCTAGCACATGACCTACCATAGCATTAGCGGACAGGGTGTGTGGGGTGGTTGAAAGTGCATGCGTTTTAGAATTAGGCAGAAAGGAGTTCAAATCCAAGTGCTGCCACTGGTTTGCCCAATTATCTCAGTGAAATTGTGATGATGATATCTCTTTTCAGGATCATTGTGAGAATTCAGTGAGTTGATGTATGTAAAGTGGCTGGTACATGATAAGCTCTCGATAGAGGTTGGTCATTGTTCAGAAGTGATGTGGGGTTTTGGTGGGGGCGGGTGGGGGGGATCTGAATCAATCTGGAGAGACTAAGAATAGCCCCAGTCCTCGCCCGAAGGGGTGGAGATATAAACGTGAATTTTATTCCCTCTACTCAGATATAAAGAAAGAGATAGAAAGGCTTCTCATCCCCATTATTTTTGAACAATCTTGTTTATAAACTTTATCTGCATAATCCAAAATAAAATATTAAAGCCCCTTAACAGGCTCTTAGAAGTAACATTTTGGTAAGCTCTTGCGAGCATGTTTCTGCATCTTGGGTTTTGTAGTTACAGTAAGTCAATATATTCTTCTAGATATAATTTAAAGTTTATACTTAAATACTAGATGCTTAAAAGAACATCAGAGAATGGAATATTAAATATTGCCCCACTGATGTTTGATATTAACTACTGTCACTGGAGTAATAGAAGCATTTAGGTGTTACAAAGGTGATATCTTGAATTCTGTGAGCCTGACAAGGAGGTTAAAGAGCAGAAACAGGATGTACTCCCCTGGGGAGAAGGGGATGGCTTTACTAAAGAGGGGAAATGTAAGCTGAAGCTTGAAGGAGGAGTTGGGACAGAAAAAGACACTGAGAACTGTGGGTCATTATAATGTAAAGTGTGTATAACAGTTCTTAGAGTCTAATGATTTAGGACAAATGCATGTGTAATGGATTAAATGTTTGTGTCACCCCCAAATTCATATGCTGAAATCCTAACCTCCAGTGTGTGTGAAGATATCTGGAGACAAAGCCTTTGGGAGGTAGTTAGGTCATGAGGGTGGAGCCCTCATGAATGGGATTAGTGCCCTTTTAAAAGGGACCTCAGAGAGCTCTCTGCTCTCCTTCTGCCATGTGAGGATAAAATGAGAAGGCAATCTGCAACCCTGAAGAGGGCCTTCATCAGAACCTGACCATGCTGGCACCCTGATCTTGGACTTCCCAGCTTCTGGAACTGTAAGAAATAAATTTCTGTTGTTTATAATATACCCAGGCTATGGTACTTTGTTATAGCAGCCCAAACTGACTAAGAGAGCAAGAGCCTGAAAATACATATAACTATAAAATTGATAGGTAATTCAATTTTCCCCAGTTCTATGGCAATAATCATGTTTCTCTGCCTCTCGCCTCTCCTCCCCTCCTCCACACGCTGGTATAAAAGTAAGGCATCCAAATTCTTTCAACATTGTGGTAGATTTTATTTTCTGAAGACAAGTGAACCGATATATATATATATATATATATTTTTTTTTTTTTTTTTTTTCATCTCACATGCTCTTATGATGTGACATTAACATGCTTCCATCAAGAGCTGCAGTATACGGTCCCTCCCCTTGAACCAACAGAATGCAGCAGAGGTGGCTCTGGATGATTTCCAAGGCTAGGTCATAAACGGTAACATGGCTTCCACCCAGCTCTATCTCGTGCAACACTCACACTTGGAACCATGCTCAGGCCACCTGGAGAAGCATCGCGTGGATGCTCCAGCTGAATGTCCTAGCAGAGCCCCCAGCAGCAGCAGCATCAACCACCAGACATGTGAAGGAGTGAGGCTTTTAATGATTCTAGTTCCCGACCTTTGAGTCTCCAGCCAAGGCTCTGGACTTCGAGGAACAGAACCAAGCCAGCCTTGCTGTGCCCCATTTGAATTTCTGACCGGTAGGGACTATAGGAGATAATAAATGCTTACTGTTGTCCTAAGCCTCTGAGTTTTGGGATGATTTACCCCACGGCCATACTAATCAGAACAAATGTCTCTCCCCGGTTATTTCTGTGAATCCCTGGGGGTGTTTCAGTTGTGTCATGAACAGTTCTTCTCAGGCTGTTCAGCTATGTTTCCTGGGCAAATGTTGCTGCTTAAGAAGCTGTGCAAAGCACAATGCCTCACTATCGTCACTACTGCTAGGGCGCTGGTGTGATTAGACCAGGTTAGGCTCATTATGGAAACTTCACATTGAGCTGGAGAACCTTGATTAGTTGTTTGAAATTAGTTGAGAGAAGATGAAAAACCATTACCTAAAAGAGGAGTAACATGTGCCATGATTTGGCGGTTTAGGCATGTATATGTAAGTGCTCTTCTGGGTACTTTTGGATACGTAATTGGTTGCGTGCTGGAGGTGGGGTAGGGGAATTCAGCTGCAGTGGGAGGCTGGTGAAGTTCCACTTAGGGGTACAAACCACAGGCAATGTTATCCTTTTGGCTGGTGCCCATTCAGTCACCGGATCTTAGCCTGCATACTCCACAGTCTCCATCCTTCTGGGGACCCTCCAGGGAAACTCTAGAGAATGTGCTTTGAGGTACAAAAGGAGCCAGCAGATCCAATATATGTTTTAGCAAGAGGAGCTAGGAATCTACCACCACTTCTGTAGTAGACTGGTTCAAAGGGGAAACACCTAGAATCTTATTTGACCGGAAGTAACAGGAAACCTGAAGAAATGGTGGCTTAAACAAATAAGTGTTGTTGCTCTTATTTATTACCTCATGTAAAAGAAATCCCGTGGGAGGCAGCACAGAGCTGATATGCAGTCCTGTGATGTAATCCTGTTGCCTCATGGTTACAAACATCAACTCCACCTCCAGACATCACTTCTGAGTTCCAGGCAGGAGGAAAAAGAAGGGCAAAATATAAAAAATATATGCAAATAAAGAAAAATAAAGTATATTCTAGCTGTGGCTGCTATTGCCTTAAGGAGCTTTCCTAGAAGCTCTACCTGAACAATTCTATTTATACCACATTGGTGAGGATGAGTTATGTATCCATCCACCCCTAGTTGGAAGGGATCTGGGATATACAGTTGAGTAGTTGGGCACATTCTGCTCAAACCAAAATTGGGGGTCTGGTGGTTTAAAAAAGTGTCTAGGGCTTCCCTGGTGGCACAGTGGTTAAGAATCCGCCTGCCAATGCAGGGGACACAGGTTTGAGCCCTGGTCTGGGAAGATCCCACATGCCACGGAACAACTAAGCCCGTGCACCACAACTACTGAGCCTGCGCTCTAGAGCCCGTGCTCCGCAGCAAGAGAAGCCACCGCAATGAGAAGCCCGCGCACCGCAACGAAGAGTAGCTCCCACTCGCCGCGTCTAGAGAAAGCCTGCGTGCAGCAACGAAGACCCAACACAGGCAAAAATAAATAAGTAAATAAATAAATAAATAAACAAATTTATTTTTTTTAAAAGCGTCTATCACATGGGGTTTGCAGTCTCCCGAGTGTGTCATATTCCTGGGGCAGATGTTAGAGAGGCTACATGGTATGCTAGAAAAAAGCATTGGCCTGGGGTCCAAAGGACTTAAACCAGGCACTGCTGTGTGATATTGGGTAAAAGACTCACTTTCTCTGGGCCTCATTGTGCCTACCTTTAAGAGTTACATATCATTGGAGAGGGGATATATGTATACATATAGCTGATTCACCTCATTGTACAGCAGAAACTAACACAACTTTGTAAAACAATTATACTCCAATTAAAAATAAATTAAAAAAATAAAATGTAAAATGTAAAATGTCCAGTACAACAGCTGGACATAGGACACTTGCAAAAAAATTATTTCCTCTTTATTTCCTCTTCCTCACAAGGGTCTCTAAAGGATCTTAGTGAGGACCTTCAGAGCCCAGACCAGTCAGACTCTCCCAAGTTGCTCAGGTTCTTTTGCACAAGCAGGGAGTAAACCTCCCAACCTCCCTCGACCAGAATGAGGGCCCCAGGGAGCCTGAACACCACCCTTCCCCCACCCCATGCCAGGAGAGACTTGCAGCCAGACTACAGATATCACTGCATTGACTGTTCTGCAACCCCTTTTCTGAAGAAGTCCAAGCATGTTCAGGCATTTTGGGGGTGCTCCATGCACAGTTCTGTGTACAGAGAGGTGCTTAACTTAGATGGTTAGCATCTTTCCTTAGTCCTAGGATGTGGGCTATGTGGAATACAGGGTAAGAGCGGTCAACTGGTGAGATGTTACAGGCCTTGAAGAGTTTCTTATGACAATGGAAGCCATTTACGTGATGATATGATTAGATGGGTGCTTGAATGATTTGGGAACCCAGGCTCCTTTCACCTTAGGTTCCTTCACCCTCACTTTATCTGCTGATTTGCCTAAAGCCAGTGGTGGGGGAAAGAGCTGGAAGATCCTGTGTGGGTGGTTCTTGTGGGCCAGCCCTGGAAGTAATGTACATTTGTTGACTAGCAATCAGTTGCATGGCTATGTCTTACTGCAAGAGAGGCTGGGAAATGCAATCCAGCTGTGTACACTGGATTGACAGGAGGAAATGGTGATCAGCTAGTCGGTATCTGCCATGGAGATGAGAACAAAGACCAGGTCAAAGAGATAGCTTTATTTTTTTTAAGGTGGTGGTTTTTTAAAAAAAATTAATTAAGTAATTAATTAATTTTTGGCTGCATTGGGTCTTCGTTGCTGAGCCCGGGCTTTCTTTTTAGTTGCAGCAAGTGGGGGCTACTCTTCGTTGTGGTGGCTTCTCTTGTTGCGGAGCTTGGGCTCTAGGCATGCAGGCTTCAGTAGTTGTGGCACGTGGGCTCAGTAGTTGTGGCTCACGGGCTCTAGAGTGTAGGCTCAGTAGCTGTGGTGCACGGGCTTAGTTGTTCCGCGGCATGTGGGATCTTCCCGGACCAGGGATCGAACCCCTGTCCCCTGCACTGGCAGGTGGATTCTTAACCACTGCACCACCAGGGAAGTCCAAAGAGATAGCTTTTGACTAATAAAACCTTAGGGCCAGAATGGATTCTTAAAGTCATGTGGACCATCCCCCTTATTTTGAACTTAGCTCCTTTACAAATCAAGGCAACAAGCTTTAGACACTGTGGGAGACCCAAAGAGGAACACAATGCCCCTGTTCCTGCCCTGAAGGAGCGTACAGTGTGGGGTGGAGGAAGAGGCAGTGGCAAGTGTGTTTATATGATATGTAAGGCAGATGGATGGTGCCAGATGACAGGGAGCCTTTCAGAGTGGTTAAGTCAAGAGTTAGTGATATATATGTGTGAAGGTGGTACTATAAATCTAGGAGCAGTTAATAAACATGAGCTTTATTTATTTATTTATTTATTTTATTGAAGTATAGTTGATTTACAGTGTTGCATTAATTTCTGCTGTACAGCAAAGTGATTCAGTTATATATATATGTGTGTGCATTTTTTTTATATATTCTTTTCTATTATGGTTTATCATAAGATACTGAATATAGTTCTCTGTTCTATACAGTAGGTAGGACCTTGTTTATCCATTCCATGTATAAAAGCTTACATCTGCTAACCCCATCCTCCCACTCCATCCCTCCCCTGTCCCCTTCCCCCTTGGCAACCACAAGTCTGTTCTCTGTGTCAATAAACATGAGCTTTAGACACATGGTTCTTAAAGCGTGGTCCCTGGACGAATAGCATCAGGCTCAGTTGGGAACTTATTAGAACTGCAAATTCTTAGGCCCCTTTCCAGATCTACTGACTGAGGAACCTGCGGGGTGGGTCTCAGCAACCTGTGTTTTATCAAGCCCTCCACGTGATTCTAATACATAAAGTTTGCAAACCAGTGCTTTAGAGCATATCAGCTCTGCAGAGTTTTTTTTTTTTTTATGTTCAGACCCGTAAAACATCCTAGACTATGAAGGTTTTACCCATTCTTCCCAAGTTTATTCCAACTGCGTAAGAGCATTTCATAATCAAATATCAATAGCATCTGAAACCTGAAGAAATTCCATAAGGTTATATGGGTGTATTTTCAACAATTTTTCAAACTGTTATTTATTATTAGTATGGTATTTGGGGTCATGAAAGCATTTAAATCTAAAGATCACCACTTAATTGCATGGTTGGTCCTTGATGGTGTGTACACTTGCTATTTCATTTGGAATGAGCCATGGCTCATAGACTCTTCACTGTGTGCAATAGCAGTGGTAGCAGGGAAACAACTAACCATCCATTGACTTTGGTCACTGTTTGAGGTCAGAAGGGCCCATTACTTCAATGGGTTTCACTGCACATCACACCCTTGCCCAAATTTATTGTCAGAGCAGAGGTCAGAGGGCAGTGCCATGGAGGGTGGTGCTGAGCCTTCGGTGGGGAGGTGTTAACAGCGTTGCTGGATTAGGGGAAATGGTAGCTTTTCTGAGAGGCAAGGAGGTGCTGGGAGGTATGAGAACCTTGCTTCTCAGTCCCACTTCTGCCACCACTAACTCTGAGACACTGCTGGTTTCCATTTCTATAAAATGAGAGAGCCAGGTTTGTTCTGTGGTTCTTAACTTCTTTGGGGCCATGGTCCCCTTGGGAATCTCTGGAAGCTAGGACTCCTCTTCCCAGAAAAGTCCATTACTTAAATTCTGGAGATTAAGAAATTTTGCCATCCTTCATGACTCTGTGGCTGCTTAAGTCACATGCTGTAAAGAGTACCTTTAATCTCGTTTAATTAATCTAGTTAATTAAATTACCCTGATTTGGTAAATGGTTGGTCTCCAGGTAGAGAAACGAGCAACTCATTCTCAGCCTCTGGATTCCAAAAAAAGGCCAAGAGTTCATTCTTTATTTAGAAAGTTAAAATAAAAGTTTTACATTTTAAGTTTTCATTTTTGGCAGTGTTAGATAGGAAGCAGCCAATCAGAACTCTGGAGCTATCTGGCAGTAATTATCTTTCATCTGCTAATTTCTAAGCAGGAAAAATATGATTAAAATGAGTTTCCACACAGCTGTTGATTAGGCATAATGGCAAAGTAATCATCGTAAAGCTAATAATCAGAGCAGAGCTAACATTTGGAAAGTTATCGTTGAGTAACCAGAAGGCTATAAAAGCCAAAGATGACATCCAGCTAACTAGAAGATTACACAAACTGCCACACACTTTTTTTTCCTGTAATTCAACATCAGTTAAACAGAGAAAACTAAAATCAGTTAATTACATCAGTTTTGAGGTCAACTTGCAACAGCTCAAATCTCCATGATAAACAAACCACAATATTGAAAGCTTTTTTGAAAAATCAATAAATAAACAGCCATCATACTAGGAAAAGCTGCAACACATTTAACAGCACGTCAATAAATTCTAAACAAGCCTTGTACTTTGATGAGCTCAAGCCCCCTGTTACCTGCCCTCCCTGCCCCCTAATATGCATTCCCATTCCACTCAGGCAAGTGTGCCTGTGGCTTGGTGGTGCTGCCATTGGACAGCTATTATAGACCTCTGCTGAGCAGTTCTTTGCAATTGTACAGCTCCCACTGGAAAAAAGAGATTAATGAGCTCACAAATGGGACAGCACGTAATTTCAGATCTTGGGGATGATGACAAAGCTATTTAGGATGCTTGGTAACAGAATCACTTTCTTAAGTTTGTCATCCAGAAATCTAAAGTCAGTGGCATAAGTGGGAAGTTGGGCTAATGTGGAGGTACTCCAAACAGAGTAAGAGCAAATGGAGTTCTTGGCTTGTCTTTCATTGTGACCCTGATTGAAGACCATTGGACAAGATCTGTTAGGATTCTAACCGCAATCCATTGGAAATCATTGGAGAGCCAAGGGTGAACAAAGATAAATGTATATACTAGGGAGGAATGGTTAGATGCCCAGTGGTAGAGGAAACTGTGGCCCAAGGGTATACATGTTTAGGGTTACAACACCCGTTGTTGTTTTCTTTGTACTTTCACCTTCCCTTACTTTTTTTTTTTTATAACAAATTCCTTAGAATTCTCTCTCACTATCCTGGGTGGAAGCACTGGATTTCGTCTACCAAGTGAACTAGGATATTTCCTGTAATGTCAAGTCATCCAGGCACATTTTTTCAACAGAACCATCCCTACATTCCAACATCCTCCTTTTAATTTTTTCCTTTAGAAATAAATGTGCACGTTCAAAAGACACTCAGCCTCCAGTAGTCTGGTCATCCACTACTTTGAGGCCATCCAGATGCTCTCACACATGATTTTATATGTTAATGGAAGAAGGCTGAATATAGATTGCAAAATCATCTATTCCCTTTCCCATCATAAGAACATGACAACTCATTAATCTTAATTCCTCAATAAATAGCAGTCTTCTCATGTGGATAAAATTCCATAATGTTAAAGTCACTGCTTTACAAAGGCATGCATCACAAGACTCTAATTCCAGGGAAACTCTAAATTTCTAGTCCTGTGAGTGTTGGTCACTTTGATGGGAAAAGAGGCCTGGTCAAATGTTTGAAATTTGCATTGAGATGTAGAAGCTCTGACTGTGAGGAGTGCGAGGGTGAAGACGCCGCTGGGAGGAGCATAAACAAAGGTGACAAGATGAGGGGAATTACAGTGGGTGCTCAATTAACCAGAGATAGGCATGGGCTTTCTTGAACAATGTTGGTCAGTGTTTCCCCTCAGTTCTGCACACAAGCTGTGGGTCTCATAGCCTTTCCTCTGGGTGACATTTGAAGCCAAGAATCACGGTTCTCCAGGACCAGATGGATGTTCAGACCCCTCCCCATTCTTAGTTCCAGAAAGATGGTGCACAATTCCTACTCACTTCCTCTTTGGAGATGGCTCTGCTTCCCTGCCTGGTGTGGGATTCCCAGCAGTGTTCCAAGAGGTATTCCTGGAAAATTTTAGGGGTCTAAACTAGGGGAAAACTTCACTCCCCATTTCCCCCTAGTTTCTTCCCAACATCCTACACTCCCACCCCCATATTTTAGGACATCTCCATTAATGTCATTGTGTAGAATGGACTGAGGTTAACTAAGATAAAGTTATGATAATCTTGGGATGTTAAGATTATTGTTTCTATTGTAAGTCTTTTAGAAGCACTGGAAGCTTTGCCAAAGAGTATCCAGAGACCTCAGAACTGATCTTTGCTTCTCTCAGTCACCTTATTTCAGGATCTGGGTGGCCTCATTTTGACTTCACTGAATTTCCCAAATTTCACCTGCTGTAGCCCAAATTAGACTCTCTGCCTCTCCTTCCCTTTCCATCACCAGGATAAGGATAGGTACAGGTGATGCTGAGGTTTAGGGGAGAAATTGAATGAACTTAACTCGATTTAGTATTGGAAAATAACTCCATGCCCATTCTCTGTGTGAGTCGGTATTAGACAATTAAGACAGTTGGATAGATTGATCAGATCTCATAACCTAGGCCGAGGGGACCAAAGCCAATCATTATACCAGTCATCAAAAGCCTGCCAGCAGGTCATGAACAAGGCCGGCCTGTGGAGGCAAAGAGGAAAGGAGGAAGAGAGTCATGGTGGGTTTGTATCGGTTCCTCTTTCTCAGCCTTCTATACCCTTATCTCTACTATTTTTCTCAGCTGAGGATCTCACTTCCTACTTTATTAGGAAAATAGAAGCAACGATTACAAGTCTATTGACATAGGGCCCGTCTCAGCTCCTGTGTCAGTGGAGGAAGTGCCCTGTCTCCTCTCCAAGGTCAACCCTCCACTCATGCCCTGACTCGGGCCCCTTTCACCTTCTCAGAGGCCTTGTCCCTTTGTTTCTCCTCTCTCTCTTCTGAATCTTCAGCCTCTCCCTCTTTACTAGATTACTGCCATCAGCAGGGAGACATAAAACAAAAGTCACCTCCCTCAACCCATAGTCTCTCCTGCTGCTTTCCCATTTCTCTTTCTTAACCCCAGCTCCAGGGTGGGAAAGGCAGTAGGGCGACCCGAAGGAGGTAGTAAGAGCAGAAGCCATAGTTTAGTAACTAGAACGGGTTGGATTTCTCACTGCACAGGAAGGGGGCATGGTGGTGGGTACACGTAGATGAGTGTGAACAGATGGCGAGGACGACTGTTTGTTCATTTAGTGAACACCTACTATCTGCCAGATACTCTGCTAGGTGCCGGTGACATAAGGGCGGCCAACACTTCGTCTCTTCACTGTGAGTGTGGAATGTGGGTATAGAAAGGAGCTTTAGAGAAGTGAGGACGTCAAGGCGGCAAGAGAAGAGAATTGCTCCACCCTCACCCCAGCCACAGAGACAAAGTTATAAATCACTGCTAGGATCACGTCCTCTGAGGTCACCTCTCTTTAGAAAGCTCCTGAGGTTTGTTGAGCCCCTGTCCTACACCACTCTGTTTTCAGCTTCCTACCCTTGCGCCCCTGTCCTACACCACTCTGTTTTCAGCTTCCTACCCTTGCGCCCTTGAGCCCATCAGGCCTTTTACCTAGCCAGCCTTGGTGAGGCTGACTGGGGTCAGGACGGTAGTTAAGTGTTAGCACAGTTTTCCAAGAGCCATAACCTTAATCAAGTAGCAAGTCTCCAGATGGTTCTGTCAAAGTGCAGGCCCTTTGGGGAGCCTCCTACAGCAATAAAAACACACGGCTTCTCCTGGGTTAAAAGTAAAAGTAGCTTAGGTGTAATGACCATTTTTAAACTAAGGAAAATGCCTCTCACTCTGGGTCCATGCTATACAGTTGAGGAAACCTTGAGACAGTGAAGCATTTCTTGTTACCACCTTACCTGTTCTGAATCACTTAAGGATAATGTTGAGCTGCATACAAGAGGAAATGGGATTGACAGTGGCCAAAATAAGACGATTATTTATTTTAAGCATCAAGGAGTTCCAGGGTAGGCAGCAGGGCAGATATCACAGGTCATGGAAAGCCCGAGGATCCAGGCACCTTCCTTTTCCTGCTCTGCCACCTTTACGTTAGCATTTGGCTCTCGTCCACTTCATTGTAATATGGCTGCTACAGCTCCAGGCATGACATCTATATCACAGGCAGGAAGAAGAAAAGAAAGCAAAGGGCAAGAGGCTGGAGGGCATGCCAGCCAGGTCAGTCTCCCTTCAAAAGCTTCCTGAATTCTCCACCCAGTGAATTCTACTTCCATCTCATTGGTCAGAACTAGGTCACATGGGCCTCTTAGCTGCAAAGGAGTCTGGGGAGGAAAGAATTCTACCTTTCTAGTTTTTTAGTGAGAAGACAAGGCATTGAGCATGAATGACTTTGGGGTAGCTAACAGTGTCTGTGGCACACCTGAGGTAACTTTCTCCCTGAAGCAGAGGTTCTCAGCTTGGATGTGCACTAGTATCCCTGGGGAGCTTTTAAAATTAAAGCCTGGGCTACCCTCAGAACAATTAAATTAGGATCTCTGGGTGGGATCCAACATTGGTAATTGTCAAAGCTCCTCAGGTGATTCCCACGTGTAGCCAAGGTCTGGAACCACTGCTACGTTGCTACCTTACCTACTCTAGAGGCAGCCGGGAGTGTTAATTTTGACCTGATTCTCATTAGAAACAAGCAATAGATTATAACATGTCAGAGATGGGCAGGACCTTAGTGGTCACAAAACAAGATTTTCTCAAGGTCAAATACGTAGTCATTTGGATCACTAGATCCCCCCCATGTCCCCCTGCTGCAATGAGCAGTAGCCCTGATCAAGTTTACCATTGCATCCAGTCAAATGCAATGTGAATTATGTGGCTGTCTGGGAGAATTTAACCTAGATCCAATTAGCACTGAGGGTTGAGGAGAGCAGGTGACCTTAGGCTGCAAGCTGTCTCTCCTCCACTCCAGTAATGACGCTCAGCCTGAAATCCAATTTGGGTTGAGTGTGTAATTTCAATGTTTATTTAATCCAGAGCCACTTCTCAGTAAATAGGATGCTTAAAGGCTTGAATTACTAAAGCTTTCTCTATCCAAGGCGCCCTTACTAATCTGCACTGTTCACTGGGTATGCGATTGTCAAAAAGCCCAATGGTAAATGTCCCCTTGTTCATCTGGAGGTTCTGTCTTCTGAAGCCGAACAGCTGGTCCGTCTGAATCACTGGTGGGTGTTGATTGACATGGAGTTTTGTAGACTGTTAGCATTGGAGGCAGCCTTACAGATCATCTATCCAAGCTGAAGCTTGGGGAGGTGGAGTGACTTGCCCAAGGTCACACAACCTATTGGTTGCAGGTTACGACATTAGCATCAGCCTTTAGGTTAAATTGATTAGACGTTTTTATATAGCAGAAATGTAACAAATGTGACCAAAGATACATTGGTACTTAATTATTGCCCTTCAACTTTTTAGCATAAATAATTCAGGACCCAAAATACCCCATCTTGCGGGAATAATCCAGCCAGTGGAGGGAAAAACAATTGCGTATTTCTGTATGCATTTCCTGAATCGGCTCAATGATGCAGGATGCCCCCGCCAGCACCCAGCACATGTCTGGTCTGTGTAGGTTCTCTAGATGTCTGTTGGTCTGAATTGATCCCCGCAAGCCCTTTGCTTTGCTACCCATTATTTAGGACGCCTCTGCAGGGCCACATTATCACTAGCTGTTACATCTTGCAAAGCAGCAAGAAATCAACTATCTTTGGGATTTCTGTGAAAAAGACTTGTAGCTGGAAGTCATACATAGACTGATGAGTGTCTTACGGTAATGTGCTCTCAAGTTCAATTTCTTAACTCCTCTAGGTGATGCAAAATGATTGATTCTGAAAATAAACACTGAAGAAATAAATTGATTCCTTTGAAGTAAGCAGACCATTAATTCTTGACCTTAAAAGTCTCTAAAATGTTTTAAAAGGAGTTGACTTAGCAGTTACTGCATTTTATGGAATTCACTCTTTTTTCTTCTTTTGTTAATATATTATCTTACTGGAGCTTATCCACAAGCTTCATTCTAGAAAAATAGGATGGAGCTGGCAATATGCCATAAAGTTCCCTAATGCCTCACTTTAAACACACATGCGATCAATGGCTAAAGGCAGAGCGGGAGGAATTAAATCCATGGAAAAGCTCAAAGCTGCCTTCTAGGCCGCCTTAGAAAATTATTTTGGCTACAGTTCTAATTTGATCTCATTAGCAAGGCTGATTCCGTCCTACAGCAATCCCCAGGGCACCTGATTCGACCCACTATGGCACTAGCTCCGCACTGGGGCTGTGCAGATCCAGACTGACTCAGGGTCAGCTTTAGTCTGCAAAACTGCTCCCGGCTGCCACTGTAGAAGCTCTGGTGTATGGGCCTAAACTTTGTTCATTCATTTGTTCATTCCTTTATACATTTATTTAGTGGATGTTTAGTGGTTGTCTACTCTATGCTGGCAAACCTGCCCCTGACATTTGTCAGGCTCTAGGTGAGAGAGTGATTGGAGGCCCACATACCATATGTCTAAATTTCAAATTATAAATCAAACTAACAAACTGTTTAATGATATACTCTCACAACAACATGGAAGAACAGGTTCAAATGCAGTTCTAGGGCTCCTTGGAGTTCTGCATGTAGGGGCCCTCCCCACCTCCAGCCCTCCAGTCCTCAGCCAGACACCCCCCTTTTTCCCCACCCCCCCCCACCCTGTCTGCCCAGTGTTTTGAGGGGCCTCCGCTGCACGTGCTGCCCCTGGGCTGCCCTCAGGCCTCGAGTCTCACAGCAGTGGTGTGATCTGCCTTTGAGAAGACGAGGCCCATGCAGGCCTTGGAAGAGGGTTTAGGGCCATGTGGCCCTAAATACACAGTTTCTGGGTAACCCCAGTGTAGTCTAGAGGGGAGGTGGTGGGCTCTGGGCGGGCACATCTTTGGCCCTGTGGACTCCTCACTCCATGGGGAGGGCACAGCTGCAGGGGCCCAAGGCAAGCCCTCTGGGCATTCATTCCATGTACAAGGGTCTCAACTGCCCAGGCTGAGGATAATGCTGTGTGATAAATGTTGGGAGGCAGCAGTGAACACAATTCTTGAGGCTCTTGCCTTAATGAGGGAGATGAAAATTTAAAAAGATGACTGGGGTAAGCCATGTGAAGGCATTGAGCCAGGGGATGAGATGCAGAGCGACTGGTGAATGCTACTTTAGCATGACCAGGGAAGGCCTTTTGGAGATGGTGACACATCATACACTGAGACCCAATGACATGGAAATGCCAAGCCGAGGGAACACAGGGAGTGCAAAGGCCTAGTGGGAGAAAAGTGCTGGTTTGTCTGAGAAGGGCTGATAGCAGTGGGAAGTGAGCTATGTGTGTGGAGGTCAGCAGGGGCCAGGCCATGCAGGGCCTGGAGGAAGGAGAAATGGCCTGAGACGTAGAAAAACGACTTGAGGCTCAGGTACTCTGCTTACTAACTGGCTGACTCTGAGCAAAGCTCATCCCCTGGCCTCCGTCACCTCACCTGTGAACTCTAGATGCCTCATAACTCCCCCGTCTCCCTCAGAGCACTGAGGGAGGACCAGATGGGATGTTGCTGCTTTAGATCTTGGGCATGAAGTAACTAAGCAGCAAGGAGCAGTGACAAGCTCCCTTGAGCTGTCCCAGGGGCTGTTGCTGGGGAATGATTAAGAGTCACAGGGAGTGTCTTGTTGGGCTGTAATGGGGGAATGTTTTCCAGGCAGACTCAAGGCCACCCCTCCCCTCCACTCCCAGATAGGCTTTGAAGCCCATCTTGTGTTCCCTGTGCCTTGGGAGAGAGCAGAGGATGCCAGGAGGCCATGGAGCTGACACCGTCTGCCCAAAGTGGCTCTTCGGCAGCCCCTTCTGTCTGTCAACAAGTAAAACCCAACCTTCCACAGAACAAAAGGCCAGGAGCTTGAGCAACAACTAAGACTCAGCCCCTGGGGCTCTGAACCAAGATGTCGACAGCCCGCTCAGCACAAGGGCAGCAGGGCCGCACCCCACCTCCGAATGCTGACTGGTCAGGTCCAGCACTGGGACGGCTTGCCCGGCCCCTCCCAGCTAAGGATGCTGCTTAGTAAGAGGAACAAGGGACCGACACTAGATGCACATGTTTCTTTTATGGGCCATTGTCTATACTTTGTCTTGTGAGTCATCTATGATCAGCACAGACTGTGAGTTCCACATTTCCAAAAGATCCTTTTGCCATCTCTACAAGGTCTCAAGTTAAAGAATCCCTTGAGGACTGTGTAACAATAATGATTTCAACCAGAACGATAGCCACTCTTTGTTGACTGCTTACTAAATACCAGGACCACACGGGGCACTTTAGTCTCACAACCATCATAACAGGGAGGCATCCATTATCATCCCATTTTACAGATGAGGAACCAGAACCTTAAAGAGATTGAGTAACTTCCTCAAGGTCATACCTCTGGGATTTGAACCTAAGTTTGCTTGACTCAAAAGTGACACTCTTGGGGCTTCCCTGGTGGCGCAGTGGTTGAGAGTCTGCCTGCCGATGCAGGGGACGCGGGTTCGTGCCCCGGTCCGGGAAGATCCCACGTGCCGCGGAGCGGCTGGGCCCGTGAGCCATGGCCGCTGAGCCTGCGCGTCCGGAGCCTGTGCTCCGCGACGGGAGAGGCCACAACAGTGAGAGGCCCACGTACCACCAAAAAAAAAAAAAAAAAAAAAAAGAAGTATCACTGAAGGACAGGTGAGGGGAGAAAAAGGAAAGCCCAGGAGCTGAATGATAAACTGGATGGTTAGATTTTGACTGTCAGAATTGACGCTACTTGAGAACCACCTGGCAAGGGCCTCCTGCTGGTTACAATACCGAACTGAGAGTTGGACCGAAAATAAAATGGCTAATTTTAACTCAATTCCAGTGTTTGGGCACAACCGTCTTCTAAAAAATATGTATTTTCCAAAGGGAAGGGACAAATGTAGCATTTATTCGCCCCAACAAATTTGAATAATTTAAGTAGCACAACTGAAGATTTTGGTCCATCAATAATAGGAACAATAATGATGTTCCACTTTGCCTTACAGTGACAGTCATAATGAAAGGCATGGGGGTGGATAGAGACCACTTGTTCATGTCCTTAATGCCATAAGCTTAGATTAAGTGTTTACCCGGTATGGCAACCCGAGTTAGGCGGTGAAAACCCATGACCACGTGGCTTTATATTCCAGTGGAGGAGTAGACATCAACCAAGCAGTACCCAAGTAACTTTAAATTTTGAAGAATCATAAGAGCTGGAAGGGACACGTGAGTCTCTGAGGGGGACCTTACACAGAATGGAGGGCCAGGAATGACACTCTGGTGAGATGAAGGAATAAAGGGAATTAGCAAGAGGTGGGAGGTAGGGGAAGGGTGCAAGCAGGCTGGGGACATGTTTGCAGACTCCCTGAGAAAAGAAGTTGGGGTGTGGAGGGCACAGAGAAGGCCGGCATGGCCAGAATGAAGGGAGCAGAGAGGCAAAGGCCTGGAGTTAAGTAAGAGCCGTGGAAGGCAGGTTAAAAATTTTAAATTTAAGTCTAATAGTAAACCCGGAAGTGCAGAGATGTGTTATCAGCAGGATCAGTCCCAGGCAAAGGCAAAGCAGGAGAGATCTGGGGAGACTGGGATGTCTCCATTGCTCTTTCCTCAAACTTCCCCTCCGCCCAGTGTCTGAAATTCCACCGTTAATCACAATCCAATTACCCGCTCCCACAATTTCCCGCTGAAATTCAGAAAATACTCTGGTACTCCTGGGAATGGGGGAGGACTGCCAATACTGAAGTGAGTGTAGCTGTGATTGAGGCATGTGAGAGCAGGCCCTGTGGTGCTTGGAGAAAGCGGGGTGGCACCGGGTGTCTGAGTGAGGTGTCACAGAGGGAAGAGCAAGGGAGGGGGCAGGGCTCTGGGCCCATTGTATTCTCCAGGGCAGCCTTGACTGACAGCTGCACTCATTGCGGGTTACAGGGCTGATCCATCTATCCATAGGGCTGAACTGATAATGTTTGGGCGGCTAAAGGTTTTATGACTAAAGACTTCCAAGGTGAAGGCAACCAATTAGGAAATATGACAGAAAACCCCTGGAAGCATATTCTATCGCTCTCTTTGTGGGCTCGGATGTGTGTGGGTCACAAGTCTGTGCCAGAGCCCTGCTCTCAGCGCTGCGTGAGACCCCCTCCCAGCCCCCATCTCACTCCAGCTCTGACCTGCCTCTCCCCGGGGGTCTTTTGGTGGAACTTCTCTCCCTTCCTGCCCCTCAAAGCCTCACGCTCTGCCCTGAAACCACTGCCAGTCCTGTTTAAAAGTCTTTATTTGCAACAAACCCTTTTTAACCCCAAATGCATAGATTCCTCTGTGCACTCCGTGGCACTAAAGTGTCATTCATCCATTCGCTCATTTATTCAAACAAATAGCACTCATTAAATGCCCCTGTATCTGCTAAACAACACCCACTGCAGGACCCACTGATTTCACTCCTGGGTATTTACTCAAGAGAACTGAGTGCCATGTGTTTACAAAAAAACACACTATGTGAATGTGTGTAGCAGCTTTCTTCATAATTGCCCCAAACTGGAAACCAACTCAAATGGTCATCAAGGTGAACAGGCACACAAACTGTATATTCCCACAGTGGAGTACCACTCAGCAAGGAAAAGGAACAAACCACTGGTACCCGCAACAACGGGGATGAAACTCAGAGACATCATTTTGAGCAAAACAAGTCAGATACTAAACAGGACCTGCAGTATGGTTCTATGTACTATAAGAAGTTCAAAAACAGGCGAAACACACCTGTGGTGTTCAAAGTCAGAATGCTGGTTACCTTTGGGGGAGGAGGTTACTGCCTGGGAAGGGGCATGGGAAAGTCTTTTGGGGTGATGTGATTAAAAAAACATCTTGACCTAGGTAGTGGTTACATCGGTGTATACCTACATAAAAATCCATCCGGCTATACACATGTTCTATATCTCAGTTTTATAAAAATGTCTGCTAGCAGGGCTCTGTGCTGAGCTGGCCCAGCTGTTCCAGGCTAACATGGCTGAGAAGGGTCAGTGGCCTGGATGGGGTTCTGGAGGGGCCCTTCCCAGAGGGTCCCTCAGGGAAGTGGGCAAGTCCTTGAGTGGCAGCGCTAACTCAGGGGCTCGGGATACTCGAGGGAAAGAGGGAAAGTTGTTGAGATAAAAAGAAGATGCTTCTGGTGGTCACTGCTGAGGGCCTACAGGGAAAACCGATCCAATGTGGAATGGAGTGGGGGCCTGGGAGGACCCCGAGGCAGAAAAGAACCTCATTTCATCAGTGGTCAGTGACGTGGGAGCCGGCAGGACCTTCGCAGCCAAGGACAGGCCAGGAGGCAACTACCCCGGAGCTGAGATGAAGGGACTGTACCAGGAAGGGGACACGTGGAGGAGCAAACAGCAAAAAGCATGTTCTTTTTATTTTGAATGTGTACAGACATGATTTCATGTAAGTCTCGTAACTGTATGACATAGGATATATTAACCCCAGTTTCCAAACAGGAAACTGAGAACTAGGAGATTTCACATGATACGCCGAGGGGCACCCAGCCGGTAAGTGCAGCATTCAGCTCAGGGCTGTGAGACCCAGGACCTGCACCCCAATACCAGTTAAGTGTGTAATCAGTTTAGTGATTGGTTATTCAACCTGTGCGGGTGCATACGTGAAATGGCTTTACTTTCCCAATGTCTGTTCCCATCTATGCTCTGATGCCGGATCAAGGGCTTCCTTAATGTCATCTCAGTCCAACTTTAAATCTGCATCATTTCAGTTATTAAAATAATGTGACCCAGTTATTAAAACTCAATCCTGTTCATTTTAAAACTCCACCCTCACACATGATTCAAATCTTTCCTCCTTTCCTGAGTTCAGGTCTGCCTTGTGGCTGTAGGAGCCTGCAGTGGCGGCAGTAGGTGATCTATTCCCTTCGTCACTCACCTCTTTCTCCCGTGCTTTGTAGAGGAGGGAAGCCGTTTCCTTAAGCAAGAGGTGCATGGAGGTTTGGTCCCCTTTCCGATGGCTGTCACCACTGATCCAGTTCCACTGTCAGCAGCCCCTTGCTCCCAAGGCACTTGATCAACCCATGGCTTTGGTGGCACCTGGGAGACACACCTCCCCCCATGCTCCTTAGCTGTGTAGACCGCCATGCTCCAAGCTCAGCAACTTCCTTCCCTAGCCTCCCAAACTGGGGCCTGAGGGCTTGGATCAGATCTTTCTTGTCCCCCCCATCCCCTCTACCATGCCACCTCTCCCCAGTGCTCTTTGCCCAATCTGCAAGCACCCGGGCAGGCTGGAGGCCCAGCAACGAAGACCATCAGTTTTTCCTCCTGGAATAATGCCCAAACTTTATGAGAAAGTGTTTGGGGGACCTCCTTTCTTAACTTCAATTTTTAACCAGAAGTCCCTAAGGAACGGTAACGAACCAGTACCCACTCTCTTTGTCATCTAGGGTGGGGAGGAAAAATGACTTATCCTCATGAACGCTAGCCTCCCTCCTCCTCACTCCCGGTCTTCTCTGCTCTCTCCAGGATGAAAGCCCCAAAGCCAGGGCAGCCACTGGGCATGTCTCCTGCCTAGAAGGAGACCTTCTTGAAACTAAGTCCTGGAGAACTGAGTAATTTTGTTATCAGCAATGCCTCTACCCACCTGAGAGGTTATCTCTGCACTCTTAGGTAACCTCCAGGGGCAGGAAAACAGTTCAGTCCAAAGCAGCTCCTAGTCACAAGTTTGCTACTGAAAGCCTTCTGCGTGGGAGCCCACATTCCTATCTGAGGTAAGGGAAGCGGTTTGTTTCCTCTTAATTCGCTGTTCATCATGCTGCATTGCTTAGGAAAGATCAGCGCTCCAGGAGATACAACTTGGCAGAAACACCGCCTCTCCAGCCTCCCACATCTCGGAGTCCAGCAATGGCTGGTGAAAGAACTCTGCACCTCCAGACAATACACATCCGCTAAAAGCACCAAAGATGTGTCGCTGTACCCTGGAAATATTGCTTTTTTCTAGTGAGTGACCGATTATTTGAGGTGCTTTAGAGTGTCAATAATAGGAATTGTTGTCCAGTCTTGTTTTCCAAGTGTGCTGTGTGTACAGAGGGAAAAACTTCCACGGACTACTTGTTGCAGTACGTTAAGCTCTGTCTCAGGGATAGAGCCATCACAGGATCCGGGGCAAATTTCTAGCTTCATGACTCCCCAATGAAAAGGGGAAATAACCCTCAGGACATTATTTTGAATGTCTCTAGTGGGATAGGAACTGTCTGAATCTCTTGGTCCCCTTGTGTGTGGCGATCAGAAGGGGACCATCCATGAGGGTCCACAGACGTGAGCACAGAACATCTCCCTTTGCATCTCATTGCCAAAACTAGAACGGTGCCATTGAGCCAGAAAAGAAATGAGGTCAAAGCAACCATATGGGGGCTCTAGAGAAGAGGAGAGAACTATGCATCAAAGCTGGGATTGAGCCAGGCATCTGGGAGACAAAGACGAATGAGTTTGGGAGGAAATAGAGGAAAGATCCCAAACTGTGCTATCCAACATGGTGGCCACTAGCCACCTGTGGCTAGTTAAATTTAAATCAGTTAAAATAAAATAAAAAAAATTCAGTTCCTCAGTTACATTAGCCACATTGTAAGTGTTGCATGTAGCACAGATTCTGGAACATTTACAACATCATAGAAAGTTCTATTGGGCAGTACTGACTCTAGAACAACTACCTATATCAGCTTGTGTCATGAACCAGCCTCAGCGTGATGTGGGTCCGGGGTAGGGGGTGGAAGGGGGGCACGGAGATGGCCAGCTGAAGATAAAGGACCAAGAGGGGATTCGATTTTCCGAAACAAGCCAGAGCCATTTGGAGTCAAGTCATACAGTGGATCCAGTGCACTGATGCTCGACACATTTTTGTTGAATTAATGAGTAAGTGAGCTGGGCAGCATTCGTTGGTGGGGGCAGAGGGTGGGGAAGAAGACAGAAGGCATCTACAAAATAGAAGAGCTAAATTTTCTTGTGTTAGCTGCTCATTAACTAAATGAGAGACATTCTAAAAATGGAATTTCAGAGATGCTCTGAGTACTGTCAGCAAGACGGGAATAAGTATAAAGCCTCTCAAGGTAACTGCTTTGAAAGGGACCACGTTCAACTAGCTCATTGTGTGACTGTGATTAAGAGCCCTAGCCACTCTTGGCTTCAGTTTCCTCAACTGTAAAACAAAGACTCAGGGCCAAAGACCGGCTCTTTCTGTGTGTCTACGATTTGGATATATAAACTCCATTATTATCTTTATTAAAAGAGCTTTCTTGTCAGACCTCAGAGTTGCCATGAAAACTGAAAAAAATCAGGGAGAGCAAATAGACTTCATCTCATGAGCCGGGTTTGACTAACTGGTAGTACTCACTTGGAAAACTCTGTGGGGAAGAGTTTTGAGGCCACCTCCAAGCTTGTTTTGATTAGCATTGTCTGCCACGGGGATGGAGCCGTGGAGCACACGCTGACACCTGCCGTCCAGGGTTTACGGACTGCCCAGCCCAACGCCCATTCTAAGCACTTCCTCCCCTGCCCAGGTGTATAAATACTGGAAAATTTAAACATTTGCTTTCCCAGCCTTCCTTGCAGTTAGGGGTGGCCTGTAATACAGTTCCTGTCTGGATATCTGTTTGCAGCTATGGCAGCCATTTTGTGACCAGGAGACAGTGTGAGAGAATTACAGAGAAGCTGCCTCTGACCTTGTGGAGCTGCTAAGCCACTGCCAGCAGCTGCCTATCTCCAGACACCTTGTCAGGTGAGAAAAATACCCTCATATTCATTTCAGGTCTCAAAGCTTGGATTTCTGTTACTTCCGGCTGAACACTTCTCTAATGCATCCCGGATATCACATCCGCCTTTCCAGGAGCAAATACAAATTGTCTTTGCTAAATTTTCAGTACTCTTCTTTCTCATTCAACTTCCTACCGTTGAGGGGTGTTGCCCTGCCCTTCTGTGAGATTTTGAATTTATGACACTCTGGTTGCTGAAGCCCCAGAGACTTACTCTTTCATCCACAATACTCTGTGAATATTAAAAGTCATGAGTGATGGAAAGAACACTGATGAGAATGTCAGGAGATGCAAATTCCAGCACCAGTACTGCCAGTACTCACTGTGTGTACTCAGGCAAGTCACTCGGTCATTCTGGATCTCAACTGCACATCTGAAAAAAAAGAACTGGATTAGGAAATCTCCAAGGTCTCTTTTAGCTATAACTCCTATGGATGCTGATGGGAATGGATACAGACATTGGTTTTTTCCCCCTTTTGTTTTAAGCTGATCCCTGGGTATCTGATGTATTTTGACCTCAATAAACTCCACTAAATACATGTTGTCAGAATCCATTCTTGTTGGTGAAGTATAGCTCTTTCTTCGTGTGGAGGCAATAGCTTTTTGGCTAGGAATAACACAAGAGTCTTGGGATGAGAAAATCCTTGGGTCAGACACAGGGCTCCATCTCAGAACCGCAATCCTGACACATCTGTTTGCTTCTGTTCTAGCCTTTGCCTGCCTCCCACTGGATATGTAAGCTATCCTACAACTTGGATTTGGGAACCTCACCCGTGTTTTGTATTTCGGCACACCAGACTTGTCCTGCTGCCTTCCACCAACTCCTTCCCCATTTCTTTTCGTCTCTGATTAACCCCTTCCCTTAGTACTCAACAACTCTCCACCTGGAATCTGTAGGGTGAGCCCTGCTCTAACCGCAGGCCCCAGTGACAGAAGGAAACAACGCTATTGCCCACATACAGAGGCTGAGCTCTGTGTCTGTAAATTCTCTCTCAGCTTCCCCTTATCCTCAGTATTAGGAGCTCCAGTCTCCTTCTTGTTATCATGAGCAAGCACCAGCATGCCAGTAATGTCAGTTTCCTCCCTACCCAGGTTCTCAGAGGTGGCTAGACACATGCAGTCTGATCCATTAAGTAGCTGCCTTGTAAACATGCAGCAAGCCAAAGAAGGGCCTTTTAATCGTGCTTCCTGTGGACTTTGAAATTCAAGTTGTATTAGACACACAAATGATCCCAGCAATATGATCATATTTCTATAGCAACCTCCTCAGGCTTATGCAAGGCAAGCACACAGGCACCTGGGTTCCACCTCTGAGGTGTGGAGTCGGGTGCTTATCTCCTGACATTTAAACACATCGACTGTCCCCAAGCATGTTTCAGTTTGCTCATTTGCTACTAGCCAAGAAAGAGAACTGAGCTTAGGAAATCATAGGCGAATGGCCGTAATGCATAATCCAATATATCCTGGTAACAAAATTCATTTAGGTGATCATAAGTCTACTTGTCAGTCAAAGGATCACAGACTTTGTGTGGGAGATTTCCCATTTTTCCTGGGGAATGTAAAGGAGAACTTCCCTCAGAATTAGATTTACAGCCCCTGCTCTAGTCCCGGGGGTCTTGGCTCATACCTACCTGCCCTGGCTTTCAAACGTTTAGTGCTTAACTTCTAGCACCTGACTTCCCTTTAACGATGAATTAACTACCTGGGTTTCTGATCTCCTCTGTTACCTGCTTTTTAACATCAGCATGCTCTTTTATGCGTGTGTACTTTTAACTCTGATCTCTTGCATGTTGTGGCTCTGATAATTTATATTTTCATAATATTGCCGGTTTTTTTCAGGGCTAACATTTCCCTGTAGTAGCCCTGCTCACTATAACCCATTTCCCAGGATAAAAGCCGTATATGTACAGTTATATATAATATACAATTGTATGTGTATATTGTATATCTATATATGTAAATGTTCAATAACAGGTTAGTAACTATTTATCTCAGATGTTGGTTAACATTTCAGAATATAATGTAAACTCCCACGTTAACTCAAACACAAAGTAATTAGCTTTCCTTTAGCTTGGATTAGCTAAATCAATCTTGAAGAATAGAAAATAAAAGTGGAAGGAGTTCATTCACGCTTGAATGGGTCCACCTCAGCTGTCCTTTCACCCTTTCCCTGCAGCATTCTCAGAACATCCGTACAGAAGGGGCGGAAGTTATTTATTAACACTGTGCATGATTATTAGAATAACTCCTGTGGAGTCTTCAAATGGATGCTAAGTCTTGCTAAATACATCTGATGGAAACAAAAAGTTTTAGAATGCAGTTACACAATCAGCCCTTGGGGTTTAATTCTAAAAAGGTAAATACATATTCAAAAACAGGAGGAATTTCTTTCTGGCCTGGAAACCTCCCATCTCCGGCTCTGAAACCATTTTAGAAGCAAGATGACTCTGCAAGTTGGAACCAAATAAAAGGGATGTGAAACATTCTGCTGTGAGCAAGTATTTCCTTTTAAGCTACGAAGAAAGGCGATTTCAGCACTTACACAAAATTGTGATACTTTCCTTTTCCAGATTAGGTGATTTCTTCTGCTAACAAGTTAGATAATGCCCAAAAGCGACCTAAATTACTTTTAACTTCATTAAATCTCGAAAAATACTGCAACAAAATCACTTCAATGCCTTGGGTGTTGTCTGAGTTCCCAGATTCTGGTCTTGGATGTGCTATTTAAGGCCTTTATTAATGTGTGCAAGAAAAATAATGATGGTAATTTGAACCTAATAATATTCTGTCATACAGTAACAGGTTAGTGTTTAAAATAATAAACATGTCTTCACACCTTGCTGCCAAAGATAACGAGAATCCACCTCAATCCAGAGCAACACACCAAAGGATAGCCTGAGTTGCTCTTCCTAATACATGATACAGATGAAAAACCATACATCTTGAATCGCTGGAATGTGCAAAACCAATTATTACACTTGTAAGCCTGGAAAATTTCAGGACAATGACCTGATGCAATAATAACAATAGGAAAGCATTTGTTTTACAATGAACAGGTTTTCCAAACCAGAGTTTTAAGTAGTCACATTTCTCAGGCAGCAGTAATGCTATTGCCATGGATCTTCCAGAGAACATTTCACTTCACTGTTATTTATAGCTTAAAACTATATTTTTAAGCTTTATTTATATATTTAAAAATATATATTTTAACGCTTATATATTTTAAGCGTTATTTATAGCTTAGCTTTCTATATTTAAATATAGAAAGAAATCTTTTCCCATTCCTCTTTCTTTGCATTTTTCTCTTCAACACCCACACAAATCCATGAGGCATAAATGAGACTATGAAGATGAGTAGTCCCTGTTGCACAAGAACACTCTTAGGCTACGCATGTGAATTTAGGTAATATAATTGTCAAAGTAAGTTCAAAAAACAACTGAAACAATGTCTATGTGAATTCCATTCAGAAAAAACAGAAATGATGAAGTTAGCACGTTGTCTTTATGTTCTAATATAACAAAACAGATTTTATATACAAACACACCCTTTTCTGAACTCTCACGTACCTACTGTAAAATATGTATAACTGGGTGGAAGGGACTGTAGGAACCCAGCTTCTAATCTCAGCTCTCTGCTTCCTGGTTGGGGGATTTAACTATGACCGTGTGTGAAACAGACATAATAATGTCTCTCTTGCCTCCCCTACAGGGTTGCTAAGAGGGTTGAATGTGATAAAATATGTAGAAGTGTGAAGCAAACTGTAATGTGCCATCACAATTTTAAGATATGTTTATTACGTTTCTTCAGCTAAATTAATTGTATAGGAGACTGACTAGGCTGTGGAATGAATTGACAGGCAGATTATGAATTTGCTGCTGCAAACATATTTAATGCTCAAATTAACCCCCAAGGATCCTATAATGAATTTGGTCCTGTAATACAAAATGACATAATTGATCACCATAAGCCAAGTCCAATTCAACCTAAATGATCCAATGATCAGTAAGTAACAAAAGTCCAGTACAAAGAGATCTATCGCTTTTGCAGCTGAACTTCGTTTACTACTATCCAAGGGTGAGCCTTCCCTGCAAAACTCCATCTCAATGATTCTGCATCTTACAAAATCTTAAAAATGTTATTCTGTCAGTCTTCATAATAATAGCTCTGTATTAGAGGTGGAAAAATTGAAGCCTTCAAACAACAATCTTATTTAACTATGTATTAAAATTTGGTCAGAGTTCTCATTGTATTTCATTGTTATTGTATTTGGACAAAAGTAGTTAAAGTATTTGAATTCCATTTTTAAAAAACTTATTAACTTAGATATGGTTTACCAAATGTAGGGGTAAAGCTGTAAAACATGAACATTTTTTTCAATGGATGATAATATACATGGTAAACATTCCAACAGTATTAAAGAGTATATACTGAAGAGTTAGCATCTCTACCAGGGCAAACTTCCAGGTACCTAATTCCCTTCCCTAAAAGAACACACTCTTACCAGTCTGGAGTGTCTGTGCTTAGATACTTAAGCATACACAGCATTTATGTATATATTCTTTTAAAGACAAAATACAAAGGGTAGCATAATAATATGCTGTTCCACATATTTCTTTTTACTTAATATATCTTGTATATGTTAAGTAAAAAAATTCCTGCAGATTTTGCTCCATATTTTTAATAACTACATAGTAGTTTATTCCACTTTTGGGTGTATAATAATTTATTTAACCAGTTCCCTATTTATGAACAATATTTTGTTGCTACCCACAAGACTGAAATCCTTGTACATACATCCATCTGCATAATATTTTAAAAGGAAAGGATGAATTGGTACTCTCAGATTTCATGAAATACAAGTACATTATATGTAAAACAGAAGAAAAGGATTATCCATAAATGTTGTAAGACTGGAAAAAACCTCTGAATTGCTTTTTTAGCCAAATGAGAAAAACTGGATTGAATGTCATGGTTTAAGTAAATTTGACCCTATGTGGATTAACATTTGGATGTCACGTGTGACCACCCCAAAGTAAATTATTCTGCAGCCAACTTAAAGTGAAACTCTAGTGTTTAGACAATAGCAAACTTCCATAAAAAGTAAACAAACCAAGGTCACTTTCAGCAAGCAGAGGGAAAATAAGTAAGATGGTAGTCAGCTTTGCTAAATGAGAAATTTGGAATTTTGCTATTTGGACTTGCTTTGGGGGCTCTTTTGTGGCAAGCCTTGGGACATTTAATTTTAGAAAAATGATGCCATACATGTCATTTTCTCTGAAGTGGCTCAACCCATGTTAGTAAATTTAGCCAGCTGCATGACTGTCACCACAATCCAGTTTTAGTCCATTTTCATCACCTCAAAGAAATCACTTGTGCCTGCTTACGGTTGATTCTCACTTCCACCCCAGCCCGCCGTTAATCTACCTCTGGTCTCTGGAGATTTGTCTATTCTAGACATTTGATATAAATGGAATCCTACACTATGTGGTCTTTTGTGACTAGCTTCTTTCACTTAACATGATGTTTTTGAGGTTCATTCATGTTGTAGCATTATCAGCATTTTCATCCCTTTTTTTTTTTTGCTGAATAGTATTCCATTTTGTCAATGTACATATGCATTTTGGTGATCCATGGCTCTTTGCTCAAAATCTTGCTCATAGATTTTGCCTATGGAGGAATCTGGTCTCCATTCATTAAGACAGCATGTCTCAGCATCTCTGTTTTCAGGTTGTCCCAGTTGCTAGTGGAAAGAAATCATTAAGAAAACCTGGGCTCACGTTGGAGAAATAGATTCAGTATAATTTTTATTATTGTTTTCAAACTGACTGTCTATGCATTGATGCCTTGGTTGGGAATGTTGGCAAGGGAAAAGCCTTCCTCTGTAAAGAGCCCACCAAGGACTTGAGAATAAAATATATTTTTCTAGTTTTTAAAAACTAAAGTTTTGTATCTATAATAAGGCATTAAAATTATTGAGACAATGTTGTCTTAAAATATGATACCCAGCTATTTTGCAAACTACTTGAATCATTTCTCTCTCGACCTTACTTGATCCATCTATTTAGTCCTTCTACCTTCTTTGGCTTAACAGAGTAATGAACTCGGCCGTGTGAAAAAGGAAGGAAGGGTGGGGAAGTAGAAAAAGAACAGTGGTGAGATTTGTGCTCATACATAAAATGGGAATGAAAATGAGGTGTGGGCTGGTCTCGTCCTCACTCCTTTCCATTTTGAGGTCTGAAGTTGGGGTTGAGAAAAGCTGAATTTTACTTTTGGTTTTGTCACAGAATCACCTTGAGAAACTTGCATGATGATTTTGCATCTTAATTTTTGCCTTTGTGAAACAAAATTGGCCTCCAGAGGTCATGGTGGCAGCTTCTTGGCTCCCAGGAGAGGAGGACACAGCCCTCTAAATGAGACGGGGTGGGGAGGGGCTGCTTTCCCAGTGTCCCCTTTCTCCTCACTGCATGTCGGGTCCATTTTGGCGGTGGCATGGTTGACATGGAGACAGAATAGAGAGGGCACAATGCCAAGTGCCCACAGGACTGAGACCCTCCAGAGCACTGTCACCACACCCAAATGCACTCTGAACCGCTCTCTAAGATCCAGGGGAAGCCAGGCTGACCAATGTACCACCTTACCTATGGCTTCATTCATGATCTCAGTTTCCCTTGCACGTTCTGCATTATCTGTTATCAGTCTTTCTTCTTTGATGGATTCATTGTTTATCTAGATCTTCAGGAAGAGACACATTTGCTTAGAAGTGAATAGTACTCATGATTCTAGCTAATTCCAGGATGATCTTCTTTGCTAGTGGCTGTGAGACATCTGGGTTCTGGCTCCCCTGTATCACTTACTAGTGGCCTCCTCTTCTGAAAAACCTGCTTCCCAGAGTTTTTGGAAAGGGAAGACACACAATGTGGTGTAAGATAGATGTGAAAGACTGAAATTTGTGGATCACTGTTAAAATGTTAGCTATTCTTGCCATTATTTATCTTATCTCCGTTGCTTTTATGGTTATGTAGGTTCAGAGGCCTGATGGGAAGGGAGTTCTCTAAAGATGAACTGCACTTAAATCTCTACTTTTTTCCAGAGCCAAACCAGTGTGATTTCATAATGATCCTAATTCCTTTCAATGGCTTAATGGCCGCATTTCCTACCATGGATGGAGGCTCTGGGCATGGATGTTTTTTATGGATTTTTCCCTTTGGCCATATTTCCAAGCTGAATGCCTCTTACGCTTTTGTTAGAGTTCTCTCAAGGAAGATTTCTAATGTCCCTGCTCGCCAATGTCCTGTTGGCAGGAGAATGTGTTGAGAGCCAGCCAGTTATAAAACTCTTCTGCCAGGAAATGAAGCAGCAGTTAACAGACTAGAGGATTAGAGCTGTAGCTTTCCCTGCTCCAGCTCTCACAGGCTTTGCCTCTCTGCCTACTTAAACAATACATTGTTTTCTTCTGATATCAAAAGTGAATAAGTGCTTGTAAATAATTCAAACGCTCCAGAAATGTATAATTTAGAAAGTCAAAAGCTGTCTGTTATTCCTTCCTTGCAAAGACTGCTAAGGGATTTGTTGCTTATTTCTCTAGGTTTTGTTCTATGCATATACTAAAATTTGCATTCATTTTCAAAAGTAGAATCAAATTAGACACAGAGTTCTGCATGCTTTTTCATGTTTTTTCACCTAACATTACATATGAGAATTTTTCCTCATCTTTAAATCCATCTCGTCCTTGTTAAGAGCTATGCAGTGTTGAATGGCTGTACCACACTTTTAATTAAACTACTACTAAAGGCTTGTTTCTAATATTTGAATATTATAAAAAGCACCACAATAAATATTTTGTTCCTATTTCTTTTCAGCCTTGTGTAAGTATTTTGGCTGTATACATTCTTAGACATTTCTGCCTACTCTTGAATAATGGTAAATTTTTAACTGCAAAATGAGACAAGTAAGTTTCATTTTATTATAGAGTAATAACTGGTGAGTGAAGGAAATTTGGTCAAACTAAAGCATGTCAATAAAATGTATATGTCAATAAAATGTATGGATCATTTTTCAAGCCTCTTGCCAGCTCTCATCTTTGTTGAGGACGTAACAATTCCTAACTCTACTGTCTTACTTCCTGGATTCCGTGTTAATAAGGGAAATGGATCTGAGATAACGGATGGATCTGTTCCCGGGCCTGGCGTGATTCTATCCACTATGAGAGAGTCAACGTGGCTCAGTGAATGGAAAGCAGGACTCTGTGGCCAGTCTGCCTCATCTCACATCCTAGCTCTGCTGCTTGCTAACCTTAGTGTTTTCATTTGCGAACCTAGAGGCAATGAAAACGTCTGCTTCCTAAGATGAGGCGGGGATTCAGTGAATTAATACCTATTAAGCACTTAGACCTGTACTGGGCACATGATAAGTGTTCCATACATGGTAACTATCAATGTAATTAGTACCAAAAATACCTAACCATTTACTGAGCATATATTCTGTTCCACGAATGGAGTAAGCACCTCACTTATATATTGTCAACTTTAAGCCTCCCCAAACTCCAAAAGCTAGGTATTACCACCCTCACTTTGCATATGAGGAAATTGAGACTTTGAAAAGTTTAAATAATCTACTAGTTTCTCTCCACCAGTTGATGGAGGAGTTTCCCATCTCTGGTGGATGAGAGCATCCACTGTATGTAATGTGGTCAAGAAATCCAGCGATTGTAAATGAGAACAAGAAGAGGATTCCACACTAAATTCTCCAGGGCCAACCAATGACATATTTAGAGATAGGAACAGAAACTGTGGTCATCCTCCAGTAGCTGTTGGTTAAGAGTGCTATCAATAAACTTTAGCCCCAAATATTTAGGAGAAGACCTTATTTGTGTATGATGTTGGCTGTAGTGAATATAAGAGTTTTGTGAAATGATAGTGCAAATTCATCTCTCCCTGTTTCTATTCACATTGTTTCCTCAGGCTGGAGTGATATCCTTTCTCTCTCTATGAATCCTTCACCTCTGCTTCTTCATCTTTGAAGGTCCAGTAGATGTCACCTGCTCTGGGAAGCCTCATCATTGAGAATGTGCTGCTTCTTCCTCAAAGTTCTTGTATTCATGAAATGACAGTTCATATGGTGCTGTTTGTATTCTGGTGAGTGCTTCACTCATCTTTGGATTTGATCACCTTGAGGAAAGAGTCCATCGCTCACCATTTTTATTAAGCCTATGCTAAATGTCAGTCCATTTGTGCACTGGATCCTACCTCCTCCTGCATGTGCAAAGGCTTTGCAATTGTCTTTTTTCTCTCCCACACCTTTGATTTCTCCCTTCTCTACAGGAGCCACACCATCATGCAAGCATACTATAGTATCTCTCCTGTAAACAAAAAAACAAACAAAAAAGCTTCCTTACCATCAAGTTTGCCTCAGGCTACAACCCCATTTCTCTGCTCTGCTTTATTGAAATGACCTCCAGAAGAGACATCTGTACTGATGTTCCACTTCCTCACCTCCCAGCCCCTCTTTAATCCACTCCAGTCAAATTAGTCTTTCATCTTCATCACCCTCTGCAACCACTCTGGTCCAGGTCACCGATGACCCCGTCTTGATCAGTTCTTTGCCCTCATCTTCCTTGACCTCAGCCATACTGGGAACAGTTGACCACTTCTTCCTTCTTGAAAGACTCTCTCTGATTTTTACAAGTCCATCTATTTTCTTATCAGAAAGTTTTTACTTTTTAAAAAAAAGTTATACGTGTCAAATCTTTTCATCACAATTCCTTGCCCTCCCGCAGTTCATGTCTCATTCATCTTTACATTCTCTTTGGTCCTAGAGCACAATGTCTAGTATGAGGAAGAGCTTATGAATCTATATGGAGTTACTTCATATACACATGAAAAAATATGCATGCAAGTGTGTTTTTTAAAAAACACAGATGAATTAGCCAGAAATTATTTAAAATTGTTCCATCTAGGGTTTAGGAGTAAATAGAATGGAGGGAAGAATTATGGGAATAAGATTTGTCTGAGTATACCTTTTTCAATAGTTAAAACTTCTTAAATGTTTTACATATTCAAAAAATAAACTTAAGGGTGTAATAAACAAACACTAAGATTAAATAAAAACAGAAACAAACGAATCTAATTGCTTATCAAATTGACAACTTGGGAAAGAAAAAATAAATTCAAGTAACTTTTGAGGACAGCACTATGACTGCATGTTCTTAGTCGGGTATATTCTAAGAACAAGAAGAATAGCACAGAAATTTTGGACTTTACAGTAGCTTTGAAGTTAGTAGGGGTATCGGTAATGTAATTCTGAAACAATTTTGTGTGTATTATGGGATAGATCAAATTAACAGCCATATTAGTGTTTTGTTAGCCAGAGTTTTCATTATGGGTAAAGATGGAGATACAAACAAACACTAAACATATTAGTGTTTTGTGAGGGAAGACTGGGGAAAGCGGTGCTCTTTGACTTAAACTGGAAGTATCAAATAAGCCTCTGTGTGCGTGTGCGTGTGTGTGTTGCCTAGTATGTACACTGAAGAGGCTTAGAAACAAGGACATACACCTGTAGAAGTGAGCACTCCTAGAGCCCAGATCCTGGTTTCTGAATCCTATTCCCCTCTAAAAAGAAACAGTGTTCCTTGAGAAAATGGCTGACTCCACGTCAGGGGCAGAGAAAATACAAAGTAAGCCTGAAAAATTCTGTTGTGTCAGAAAGTAAGAAAGGCTAATATGTCAAAAAAAATAAAAACCCATCTTGAAGGGGTCCATAAGCCAAATCTGACAGTAGGAGCATCAAAGGGAACAATGGCAGTAGTGGGTGATAACATATTGCATACGAAAATGTATGAGAGTATAATGATAATACACAAATAAGAAAAAGGGGAAAAAGAAGGGGAAGCTTTTCTCTAGAGTAGAATGCCAGCTAATAAATGAAAAACAATCAAATTATAAACTCAGCTTGCAACCTCTGATTTAATAATTGTGTGAAAGAGTGTTGGGAAACAGAATATTCACATGGTCTCACAGCATCACCACAGTTACTTATTAATTCCAAAGGGGAAAAGTATCTTTACAAAGAAGAGGTCTGGCAACAACCTTAACCAAATGAGCAAACTTAGTTCCACAAATAGTGAACAACCCAGCAGAAACCCAGTGTTATGCTCTTCCTGATACGATGGGATAAGAAGTACATAATGTCACCTATGGAGTATTCCTGTCAAGGACGTTTAATCTGAGTGTAATCAGGAGGAATGCAGAACATGAGACCTTCTACAAGACAACTAGACTCTTAAAGAAAATCAATGTCTTGAAAAGCAAAATAGGGCAGGGATACTGTTCTAAAATAAAAGAGACTAAAGAGACGTGGCAGTTAAAAAACTGCTGTAAAATTTTTTTTGGAGACAACTGGGGAAATTTGAATATGGACAGTATATTAGATATACCACTGAATTAAAATTAATTTTCTGGGAGGAAGGGGAAGTGGGGAGTTGTTTAATGAGTATAGAGTTTCAGTTTGCAAGATGGAAAAGTTCTGGAGGTCTGTTCCATACCAATGTGCATATACTTAACACCACTGAACTGTAACACTTTGACAGTGTTACAATGGCAAATTTTTTTTTTTTTTTTTTTTTTCGGTACGCGGGCCTCTCACTGCTGTGGCCTCTCCCGTTGCGGAGCACAGGCTCCGGACGCGCAGGCTCAGCGGCCATGGCTCACGGGCCCAGCCGCTCCGCGGCATGTGGGATCTTCCCGGACCGGGGCACGAACCTGTGTCCCCTGCATCCGCAGGCGGACCCCCAACCACTGCGCCACCAGGGAAGCCCTTACAATGGCAAATTTTATGTTATGTGTTTTTTAAGCAAAGTTGGAAAAATTTTTAATCCTTAAAAATTAATTTTCTGAGGTGTGATAATGTTATTTTGGTTGTATTAGAGAAACGTCCTCTATAAGATGCATGTTGAAGTATTTAGAGATGAAACGTCAGGCTAACTGCAGCTTACTTTCAAGTGGTTTAACAGGAAAAGAAAAGTCGGGGTGTGTGTCTGTGTGTTGAAAGAAAGATGAGTAAGCAGCAAAATGTTAACAAATGTTGAATCTAGATGATGGGTGTACAGATGTTCATTATTCTCTTCTGTCCACTTTTCTATAACTTTGAAAACGGTCCAACTAAAATTTTGAAAACCGAAAACAAGCACAATTACCCAAAACTGTATCGTGTTTTAATTGTCATTTCTTTCATGAGTTTCCTCATGATGATTTACTTATTCTCATTTTAATTATGTGGCCAGTCTGATACAATCCTTCACGCTTCAGCGGGGTCTTAATTGTTTCTTACCTACTTACATAAGCTCTTTGTAGATATAGATATTAAAACTCTGAGCCATAATAGTGCAAATATGTTTTGCTTGGACTGTTTTCTTAATATCTGGGTCTTCTCTCTGCACTCCTCCCTGAGTAATTTTACTTAGTCCCACAGCTTTATGGATCATGCTAACAATTTCCAGTTTTATAACTGTAACCATGACCTCTCTTCTGTCTTCCAGCAACATCCCAGGGGCAATGACCACCTAGTGCCCAGACATTGATTTCTGAATACCACTTCTGACTAAAAGGAGCTAGGGTTCCTTGGAAAAATGGCTCATTCCGTGGCAGAAGCAGGAAAGGCCTAGAAAATCCTGTCATAACAGAAAGCAAGGAAGGGGTCAAAGAACAATGGGAACCTGTCAAAAGGACACAGGAGCCAGCTTGAAGGGGCTTCCAATGGCCAAATCTAGGCCAATTAGAGAATCAAAGTAAGTAATGATAGTAAGGGAATAAAATAAGAATCCACAAGTTCACATGATATAAATTAGGAATTGGCTTTTACTCTAAAGGGTCAAGTACTAAATATTTTAGGCTTAAGGAGCTACGCAGTTTCTGTCACAACTGTTCAACTCTGCCATTGTAGCACAAAAGTAGCCATGGACGATACATTAATGAATGAGTGGCTCTGTTCCAATAAAACTTTATTTATAAAAACAGACAGCAGGCTGGACTGGCCCATGCATCATAGTTTACCTATCTCTGCATCTAAATAAATAAATGAATAAACAAATGGGCAGAAGAGAAAGCTCTCCATCATAGTAGAATGCCAACTAATAATCACAGAAGGAATCACGGAGATAAAAAAATTACAGTGTGGCAACCATCATGGTAATCATTAATTCAGACAAGGAACATCAATGGATGCTAAAAATTGTTCGCCAAAGAATGACAAGGAATGGATTGTTTATACAGTTGTAAAATAGCTCCAAATCAATACTTATTTTTTTATTACTTTTAAAAATTTGTTTATTTATTTTTGGCTGCATTGGGTCTTCAAAGCTGTGTGTGGGCTTTCTCTAGTTGCGGAGCATGGGTTCTAGGCGTGTGGGCTTCAGTAGTTGTGGCACGCAGGCTCAGTAGTTGTGGGTCGCGGGCTCCAGAGCGCAGGCTCAGTAGCTGTGGTGCACGGGCTTTGTTGCTCCGCGGCATGTGGGATCTTGCCCAACCAGGGCTCGAACCCGTGTCCCCTGCATTGGCAGGCAGATTCTTAACCACTGCGCCACCAGGTAAGTCCCAAATACTTATTAATTACAAAGGAGACAAAAGTATCTTTACAGTGAAGAAATCTGCAGACACTCTCTTAATCAAATGATCAATGTTAATAGCACAAGTAACAGGGTGGATAAACACCATTTGCCACCTGACGTGATGCAATGAGAAAAACACAACATCACTCCTGTGATATTCCTGCCTGATATTCCATAATTTGGGCCTAAACATGAGGATACGTTAGACAAACCCAACAGAGGGACACTTAAAGTGAGGGGGTTTGGGGGTTGATCAAGGAAAAAGATATGATCACAGAGTGGCAGCAGCACTCACAAGCTTTATTGGATGACACCGACAGATTTTCACGTGCAGAAAGTCCCTCCCAGAATAAGACTGTCCAGTAGGTCACTACCCAGAAGGGGAGGAGGACAAGGGAACTCCCTGAGGAAAGGGGGATTGAAAAGGGCCTTTTGTGGCACATATATACAATGGAATATTACTCAGCCATAAAAAGAAACGAAATTGAGTCATTGGTAGTGAGGTGGAGCATGGACTTGAGGACATGGGGAGTGGGAAGGGTAAGCTGAGACGAAGTGAGAGAGTGGCATGGACATATATACAATGGGGATATATGTATATGTATAACTGATTCACTTTGTTATAAAGCAGAAACTATCACGCCATTGTAAAGCAATTATACTCCAATAAAGATGTTAAAAGAAAGAAAGAAAAGGGCCTTTCATGTCTAGAGGATGTCACCCGGCAGCACAATTGGGAGTCTCTGGGTCAGAGAGCTCTGAAGGACAGCAGTGGGTCGTTGGGGTCTTTTATATCTACAGAGTTTACTTTATTTATGGCCAGTAGATTTGGGGTGCAGGTTCACAGGGTATGCAAAGCAGGCAGGGTCTAAATAGCTAAAAGCCTGCTTATTGGGCTATGTTGAAAACAATTGGATGTGTAAAAATTTGAGTTTGGTGTCAGTGGGATTTTGAGATTCCTGTCTACTACTAAGAAATAAACAACTATCTTTGGCTCACTTATATAACAGACATTCTACACAATGACTGCCCTGTAACTGCCAAAATGTCAATGGTGTGAAACTCAAGGAAAGACTGAAGAATAATTCTAGATTATAGGTGCCTGGAGAGATACAACTGTGATCCTGGATTGTACCCTTGTGCTATAAAGGGCGTCACCAGGACAACTGGCCAATTTGAATGTCATCTCTAGGTGAATGAACATTTTGGATTCCTTCGTTTTATTCAAATTAAAATGACAGAAACCATTTTTTCAAAACTGCAAACAAGGGTGCCTCTGTCACTTGGGATCCAGTGTTTAATGCTGACACAGTGCAGCCTGTAACGTTAAGCTTGGAATCTGATGCTTAACACTTTATTACGATAAAGGGATAGAACATATTTTATTTTGAAGTTTGTCATCTTGATTTGTAACTTTGAATGATTTAGGCATATGGAATGTGGGCCTTCTATTGTTTTCCTGATCCAGGTCCCCCAAATGTTTAGGGCTGGCTTGGGCTGGGGAATACATGTAATTGGGGAAACATTTTTTCCCCTCGGTCCTTGAAATATGGGACACATGCTGGGAAGTTTCAGGAGTTGTGCCTCGTCAATCCTGGAGATGGACACTGGTTTGTCATGCAGGAGGTTTCAAGTAGCAAAAACATTTTGGTCAGAAAAAAAAATTAACTTCCTTACAGATAGCCCGGATACAGTAGATTCTTGTGTGACAAAGTATTTTCTAATACATAGAATGTTTTCTTGCTTCTGTTCAAGTTCCAATTTTTGGTCACAAAGGTACTCATGAATTAATATGGGTTGCAACTGTCACTCACAGTAGCTGAGGAACATTTTGCAATTTAAAACAATTCATATTGAATTCTCTGGCTGTCCAGTGGCTAGGACTCTATGCTTCCACTGCATGGAGCACGGGTTTGATTCCTGTTCCGGGAACTAAGATCCTGCATGCCGCATGGCGTGGCCAAAAACAAAACAAAACAAAACAATTCATATTACTCTTAAATTTGTAAACATATATATTTGTGTGTGTACATGTGTGTGTTTGTATATTATATAAAATTATATATGTGTATATATTTTGTATGTTATATATATAAAACTTTAGATCTAAAATACATGAACCGAACTTCCCTGGTGGTGCAGTGGTTAAGAATCCACTTGCCAATGCAGGGGACACGGGTTTGAGCCCTGTTCCAGAAGATCCCACATGCTGCAGAGCAACTAAGTCTGTGTGTCACAACTACCGAGCCCACGCACTGCAACTACTGAGCCCGTGTGTTGCAACTACTGAAGCCTGTGTGCCTAGAGCCCATGCTCCACAATAAGAGAAGCCACCACAATGAGAAGCCTGTGCACCTCAACGAAGTGTAGCCCCTGCTCACCACAACTAGAGAAAGCCTGCGCACGGCAACGAAAACCCAAAGCAGCCAAAAAAAAAACAAAAAAAGAACTATGATACTGATTCTCTACATTGGCAGGTAGATGCATTTGAGTGCTAGTGTTGCAAATTATGATTTTTAGTAAAAATACTAAATAATATTTGATTGGATCATCAAGAAATTAAATAAAATTTCATTTCATATAAATATTATTTTTAAATGATATTTGTTAACTTTAATTTGTATGTAGCCTTCTAATTTAATAGATAATGAGAATAACTTTTTTGCAATAATATGAAAAATAATTTTGATTTTATGTGTTTATATTTAATTTATATTTTTATAAAATATATTCAAATTTTGACTGCTTTGAATATAGTTACATTTTGCTTTTTAATTTGTTAAATCTTTACTGTTGATGGAGCATGAATTATGTGAAGTCTTAAGTATAAAACAATTAGTGATTAAAAAATTTTTTTTCTAGGTTGATTGAGGCATTATTTACACATAATTAATGATTTTGTTGAAATAAAGGCACTAGTAAATTTTATGAAAAAAATCATATAATACTTTATGAACCACTTGTTTATTTTATTCATTCAAATATTGCTGACACATCCACAGAACATCCAGGCTTATGCAATAATAATTAAATGCAGCTATCTTTGATATTTTGCCAAATTTCAGCATATTAAAACCATACTTTTCTACATATCTTTTTAATTTTGTCATTGTGGCATTTTATTTGTCAAGGTAAGTAGATAGAATATATTTTATTTTATAATTTGTCATCTTGCCTTATAAATTCTAGTTATTTAGACAGTGATATATGGACCTCCATTTGTAATATGGATCCATGCTCCAAATTTTAGGGGCTGGTCTGGGTTGGGGAACTCTTTGTATTCCATTGACTTCAGAAAAATGAAGAATAAAGAGCATCAATGATTTACTTAAGATTAGATCTGTGTATGGTCTGTTTCTCGTTATGATAAATAAGAATTTTTGTCTTTAATATTTCTTAAAGAAGGTTAAAAAGATCTTTAAGGTATTCAACAATTAATGACAAAAGATTTTTGTGAATCTCCCAACAATATAACCATTAACCATGACCCTACAATGTCCACAAAGCTTATAAAATATGTTTGTTATAGAAGATGGTATGTGTTAGAACCTATTTGCTATAGAACATTGAGTTGCTCACTTGAGCTGTCCACAAACTCACTACTGTGGTAGTGAGGAGACACTGGTCTGGGGAAGGATGTGGTTAAGGTACAGTAAGTTCATTTTGTACTTTTTCAGTTTTAGGACATGTGAAAGCCCAGTACGTGATGGCCTATGCTGAGCTTATGAGGGGAGTCTGAACTGGAGATTTAGATTTATGACTCATCTGCACTCAAGAGATAAAGAGGAGGGGTTTGTGCAGGGAGAAAAGAGTGAGAGGCCCAAGGCTGAGCCCTGAGGGCAACCTTATCAAGAGGTGAGGAACAGGTAGAAGGGGGGTCAAGAAATGAAGCCAAGAAAGCACAGTTAGGGAAGGAGCCAGAAGCCCAGGGAAATGGGAAAGAGAGGGTGATCAATCATTTTATGTGCCAGGGAGAATCAGGGCTGAAAATAAGCCACTGCCTTTGGTAAGTGGAAGGAAATGGAGGGGATGGAAAACGGTAGTTTCAAAAGACTGGTGGGAGCAGCCACAAAATTGCAGTAGGTCAAAGGGTAAAAGGTGTTAATAAATGGTAAGTCGTTTTTCAAGAGGGGTGATGGTGAAATGGAGGAACATGATGAGGCAGAAGCCTGAGTGGGGGGACACAACACGGGGCTGGGGGGGATGTGACTCCTTTTCCTCCCTCCCCCTCTCCCCCCCTCCCCTCACCGCCCCTCTCTTTCCTTCCTTCCTTTCTAGGATGAAGAATCTTTAAGCAAGTCTGTAGGCTACAGAGTAGAGATTCAATGGAGAAGAAAGGACTAAAGAGAGAAGAAGGAACACAACTCATGCCCTGAAATTCTGAAAGAGGCAGAAGGAAAGAGATCAGGGAAAGCTAGTAGAGTTATTTACCTGACAAAAGAATCGAGAAATGGCTTCTTTTGAGGCAGGAAGCAGAAGCAGAAGGATAATTAAAGATAGGTTTGGAGGGGAATTCCCTGGTGGTACAGTGGTTAGGAGTCTGAGCTCTTCATGCTGAGGGCCTGGGTTCAATCCCTTATCGGGGAACTAAGATCCACAAGCCTCGTGGGGCAGCCAAAAAATAAAAATAAAGAAAGACATGTTTGGAGATGTAGAGGATGAAAGCAGAAGTCCATTCCCGAGGGATGATTTCCACTTCATGAGAAATGTTAGAACCTGAAAATGCTAGATGCCTATGTCTCAGCCTCTGTTGTCAGACATGCCCAGTGATACTTCTCTCACACCCATGCCCTGCCCCTGCCCCAGGCTTGTGCCTCAGGGGACCCTGCATTTTGCAGAGCCTTACTCCAGTGTTCTAAGTCCCTCTCTGTTGCCTGTGACTGGTCACGGCTGGCAGTACTGTTCTTGGCAGGGTGTCCTGAGCCTGGACTTAGACCTACATGGGTCCCATTCCTGTTTCTTTCCTCCATGACCATGCTTGATGAGATCCATGAGATGCCATGGGAGCAGGAGCGTGGTTCTAAAGCAGTGTCCAGGAAGAGTGTCCACAGGATCAGTGTCAGGGGCTGTAGTACTGTTCTCAGCAGCTAAGGCAGTGGAGTCTCTGGACTTAGTGAGGCTCTGGGTGTTGCAGGGCCTGCTTAATGGGCATGTGACCTACACAGTCACAAGAGCCCTGCACTTTGAAGGGCCCCACCCTTGGCTTAATGCTCTGCTGGTGCTATCCAAAAATTCTTAATAATTTTGAGCAAGGGACCCACAAATTATGTAAATGGTCCTGGAGCATTGATGTGACTGTGGCTTGGACTGGTTTTTGTGTTTTTTTGCTTTATTATTCACTTGGCTGCGTCAGGTCTTAGTCGCGGCATGTGGCATCTTCATTGCGACATGTAGGATCTTTTCTTGTGGAGTGTAGGCCTCTCTCTAGTTGTGGCTCATGGGCTCCAGAGCACGGGGTCTCAGTAGTTGTGGCGTGCAGGCTTAGTTGCCCCACGGCACTGGGATCTTAGTTCCCTGACCAGGGATCAAACCCACATCTGCGGCATTGAAAGGCAGATTCTTAACCACTGGACCACCAGGGAAGTCCCTGGCTTTGACTGTTGATTCTGACTGAGAAATCTAAACCTCATCCTTCAGTCAAATCTAGAGCTTTGGTGAGTTACCTAATAGTAGTAAACATTGAACAACCAGCTCTTTAGGTGGAAAAAAAAAGGGAGGAGACCACCTGACTTGTAATGTTTACCAATTCCCATGGTGTAAATAGGCCACATGCCTCTGAACTCACCTTGGCTGAGTTCAAGCTTCCAACTTGATATCACTGAACATGGGGTTGGGAGGAGATATACAGTCACATGCTGCTATTGATATATGGTATTTCTACCATATAGATACAATACATGTGATAACTTCAGAAGTATGGATGATCATAAAATATAGTAAAATAATTAGGAAGTGTTAAGTTTTGAGTATTTATTATCATTGTTCTTGGTATAATTTATTTAATTGGAAGTTTATATAATTTAATTTTAAAATAATGTTTAACAACTACCTCACGAAATTCCTGAAAAATGAACAACTGGCTCTTGTGAGCCAGTACAAGCCAATTCCAGCACACCACTCCCCACTCTCCCTTTAACAAATTACTTTTCCGTTTAAGTCAGCAAGAGTTGGTTCCTGCTGCTGGCAACTAAGAACCCTGAGGGACAGGAGCAAGAATCATTAAGGTGTATGCAGGGGAGAACCAGGGAATCATCCACGTGAAACAGGAAAGAGGTGGCAAAGCAAGAGGCTGGCATCTTGAACTATGAAGTCCTATAATTCTTGGCCTGCTTAGCATCCCATGGAGATGGGCTTGGCCAAAGAAGAGTGAGTCAGATTTATCACTGAGTGAGGGCAGTCCCAGTGCCATGTACTATGCAGTTATGTGTTAAATTCTGGGAGTTACAGTATAATTGCTTCAGAACCTTGGAGATGGGAGAGGCCAGTTCTGGGTAAGACAGTCAAGAAAAGCTTAAGAAAAGAGATTGGCTTTGAACTGGCTTTGAAAGAGTGTCAGGGTTTAATAAAATCTTGGCTTCCCATTTACAAATAAGGAGACATCTTGGAACCCAGCTGCCCTGAAAAAGCATACTCTTGTTAACCAACGAGCATTTTTGGGGGTAATAGAAACCTCAGGAATATGAAAACGTGGGTGAGGAAATTTGGGAAAATCCAAATTTATTGTTTTCCAAGAAGTCCCTGTTATATCAGCCAAATAATCTCAGCTAAGAGTTTTTGATATGAATGATAAATTTTCCTTGTGCAGCAATGCTGTGAGGCTGGGTCTGTTGTTATTTAAATGAGATAAGGTATCTGGAATTGCTTCAAGAGAGCTGTGAACAGATAAGAAACCATGGTCACAGTCACCAATATTTAAATTGTAATGACCATGGGCTGAATTGTTTTCCTGCCCCCCAGATTCATATGTTGAAGCTTTAGCTACCAATGTGACTATATTTGGAGATAGGGTTTTTAGGAAGTAGTTAGGGTTAAATGAGGTCATAAGGATTGGGTCCTAATCCAATAACATTAGTGGCCTTCTAAGAAAAGGAAGAGATCTCTGTCTCTCCCCCCCCCCCCCCCCTCCATGAGCACACACTGAGAAAAGACCAAGTGAATACACAAAGAGAAGACAGCCGGCTGCAAGCCAGGAAGAGGGCTCTCCCCAGAACCCAAGCCTGCTTGTACCCTGATCTCAGACTTCCAGCCTCCAGAACCGTGAGAAAAGTAATTTTTGTTGTTTTAACTACCCCGTCTATGGTATTTGACCCAGCAGACTAAGACATTAATGGAAGGAAAGGCAGCAGCCATCTCATTATTCTTTTTATAGCTTTTGTTCTGCTGTAGTGTTTGACCAAACATCTGAGTGATGGGCCTCCTACAGGCTTATATTTCCTTCTCCCTGTGCCATGGAAATTTTTTTTTCACACGCCACAACTCAAGTTTTAACTTGCCAATTAAGAGCATCATGATCTCTTCCATTTAAAATAACTTTGTTTGGAAGGCTCACTCTGTCTCCTTCAGATAAGTACATGTGAGGAGCTGGGACTTTGGCATTCTCCTGCCTTCAGACTCAAACTGAAACATCGGCTCTTCCTGGATCTTGAGGCTAGGCTTTCAGACTAGAACTCACACCATTGGGTCTCCTTGTTCTCAGGCCTTTGGACTCAGACTGGAACTGCACCATCTGTCCTCCTGGGTCTCCAGCCTGCAGACTGTAGGTCTCGGGACTTGTCAGCCTCCATAATTGTGTAATCGAATTCCTTATAATAAATCTCTTTGTAGATATATACCTATATCTCCTATTGGTTCTGTTTCTCTGGAGAACCCTAACTAATACAATAAGTAAAAGACCGCTCTTCCCTTGACTCTTTTCCAAAATGATATCGGAGAATATGGGAAGCTTAGTTGACCTCATGGTGAAATGAGGGGAGAAGAGGACTCTAGGTTCACAAGTGTCCTCTGCATCCTTGGTGGTCTCTGTTGCTGATTGTCTGCTCTGGACAGGTCCAGAGTTTGTGCATGCAGAGGAGCAACTGACCCCCGTTGGGTCTTCTGGGGCATCATGTTGGCACATGCTTGAAGCATCCGGCTCAGTCATTTGCCTCTGGTTGTAAAGTTTTCGAACATGGGTGGCTTTTGTCCCAATCCCAGCCTCTGCCAGAGATTAAAGAAAATCTATACACTCTGAGTCAACCAGATGTGCTTTGTAGAGATGACCAAGAATGAGGATATATTGACTTAATGTCCCAGAATGTCATTCGTTTTTTGGGTCCTTTCCCCTTCAGCTGTGGGTATGTAAGCAGGCAGGCACACGCAGTCAAAAAGGGTGAGCCGGGGTTCAGCCTCATGAGAATGACTTGTTGCCTCAGTTTGCAAAAGGCAGGTACTTACGTAGATATTAATTGTGAAAAAGCATTGTCTGAAATCTCTGGAGAGGTGAAAGTCTAAAAGAATGAAGAGATACATTACCTGAGATCGTTTTTAGTGGAGAAAGGTATTCGTTTGGCCCAACTGGAGTTCTTAAAGTCAGGATGAAATTAAGAATGCAAAAGTAAAAATATAGATGAGGGGAGGATGGGAGGGAGGCTCAAGAGGGAGGGGATATGGGGACGTGTATGCATATAGCTGATTCGCTTTGTTGTGCAACAGAAACTAACACAGTATTGTGAAGCAATTACACTCCAATAAAGATGTATTTTTAAAAAAATGAAATTAAGGCCAGACCACATCGATTGGACTCTTGCCAAATCCCACCTCAAGCAGGGATCCTGCTGTTCTGGAAGATGCCAATTTGCTAAGGTCACCTGTTTCGGGAGAAAGCAGGAAAAGGATGTGGTAGCGGCATTCAAGAACCTCATCTTATGAAGTTCAGGTTTAAATGCTTGATGGGGAAGGAAAAGTATTTATTGTTCCTGCAGCTGTAACTGATTTTAGAAAGAGAGAAATGGAAAGGGAATGATTAGTGTTCTGTTTTTAGCTTTTGTAATGGACATCTGGTTTTATTTACCCACTCAGCTCCCGCTCCTTCTTCAGGTAGCATCACCTTCATTTCCTCTAGGGACAGTCATTCTCCACTGAGTGTCAGAGAGACAGGAAACGAGGTGCCCTGTTCTGTGGGCCAAGGGTGGGGATGGAGGCAGTGGGTCAGGCAGACTGGCCTTTATCCATGTGTGGAAAGTGCAGGGACGGAGAGTGCTGGGGTGGGAGTATAATCTAAAGCAGGGTGGTCAAGAAGGGCCTCACTGAGATTTAAGCTTTGCCTGAGACTGTCTTCCAGAATAAACCCTGCTCTACCCACCCATAGCCTTCCCATCTTAGCTGATGGCATCGCTACCCTGTCAGTGGTGCAGGCAAAAAAGCAACCAAACCAATACAAATGAACAACATGGAATGATCCCTCTCATTTCCTATCACCCCAGTCAGTCCCCACATCCCATTTACCTTTGAAACGTATCCAGAACCAGACCATTCTTCAGCATCTGCACAGCTACCAGATTGACTGAAGCCACTGCCATCTCCTGCCTGGATGATTACAACTGCCTCCTGGATGGTCTCCCTGCTCCTGCCCTCGCTCCCTGTAGTCTGTTCTCAGCACCACAGCCGGAGGAACGTCTGCAGAGAGGTCAGTTGATGCCATGCTTTTCTCAAAACCTTCCAATGGCTCCCCATCTCACTCAGAGGAAAAGCAGTCTTAACCATGGCCTACAAACCCTAAATGACCTGGTTAGCTACTGATCAGAACGTGAAGCTGCTCTAGAGCAGAGGTGGGGAGAGAGGGAGTGTCTGCTGAGGGCTGCGTCCTGAGGACCCAGGGGAAGGCATCAGGAGTTTGGGAATGGTGGGTCAGGACCATGCAGAGCTGCCTGCAATTCAGAGTGTGGGGAAGGGAGGTGACCCGGAGTCCCAGGTTCTTGTGGAGGTGAAGTAATTGGGGACAAAGGCATAATGAGATGAGCAATGGTGATGAGACCTAAGTTCCTTCCACTAGTTCAAACCTGAGGAAGATTTTTAAAAATTCTGTAGCTGGAATGACTCAGCAAATCAATTAGTAGCCTGCTATTATAAATAAAAATACATTTTTAAAAGGTGTTTTTTAAAAATATAAAAGCAATACAAAAAAAAAGCAATACATGCTCATGGTAAAGAAAAATAATTCAAATAATCTAGAAGAGCATACATTGAAAAATAAGAGTCCCCCTCCCCCTCCCAGACGTACTCCCAGTGGTAACAACTATCAACAGTTTCTCGGGCATCCTCTCAGCCATGCATGTACAAGCATATACCTTATGTAGCTTTTAAACAAATAGATCCTCTCAGCCATGCATGTACAAACATATACCTTATGTAGCTTTTAAACAAATAGATCTTCTCAGCCATGCATGTACAAATATATACCTTATGTAGCTTTTAAACAAATAGTGTATTATTGCTTTACAGCTTGGTTCTATCCCTTAGCAATACACTTTTTTTTTGGCCGTGCTGCGCAGATTGCAGGATCTTAGTTCCCTGACCAGAGATTGAACCCATGTTCCCTCCAGCAGAAGCGTGGAGTCCTAACCACTGGACCACCAGGGAATTCCCTTTTTTTTTCCCCTTAGCAATACACTTGGAATATTTTTCATACACATATAAATTACCCCACTCTGCTGCATACTATTTTATCATGCCCAATCTATTTAACAAGTTTCCTATTGTTATACATGCGAAAGATTCCCAGGTTTTTTTTGTTGTATAAACATTGCTTCCATGAACATCCTTGAGCATAAATCTTTGTTTCACTTCTTTTGTTTGAAAGTACAGAACAGATACAATACAGAACCATGTGTACACTACTGGGATTAAATACATGTTAATGTTTTACCGTAATTGCTTTCAATCTTCAAATTTACTAGGTACCACCGCCTTGCTCTTCCAAGCAGCTGTACTACTTTATACTCCCACCTGCAATTATACGACTACCCATTTCCCCACATCTTTGACAACACATGGTATTGTCAGACTTTGTTCTGTCAGTCTGTTGGGCAGGAATGGATTGCATTGCTTAATTTTCATTTTCCCAAGTTTCAAAAACTCTTCAAATGTTTCTTGGCCATTTGGGTTTCCTTCTTTATGAATATTCTGCCCTTCAAATGTATCCCAGTTCTTCTTGGTGATGTGCTCTTCCAGGAGGATATGGGATTAATTTGCCAAGTTCTATGAAAAACTGTTGTTTTTGCAGCTTTTTAGCAATAACTCCTTGTATTCTTTTTTTTTTTTTTAGTGATTGCTCTAAAGATTATACTATATAGCCTTAACTTTGCACAGCCTTTCTAGAGTAAATATTGTATCACTTTGTGTAAAATGTAAACATTTCACCATCATAGAGGTCTGTTTACTCCCCTCCATGCTTTTGTTCTAGTGGCTATATGTATCATATCTGTACCTATAAACCCTTATTGTTATAATAAACCTTGTGACTTTTGCTTTAAGTATTGCTGTGTATTTTACAGGAACAAAGGAGCTAAGAGGAGAAAAAGTCTTTTATGTTTACCCACATATTTACTATTTCTAATGCTCCTTATTCCTTCCCAGAAATCCTAGTTTCCATCTCTACCATTTTCTTTTAATCAGAAGAAATTCATTTAGCATTTCTTGGAGTAGTGTAGCTGGTGACAAATCGTCTTTTTTTGTTTTCTTTTTAAATCTGAAACTATATTTTGCCTACATTCTTGAAGGATATTTTTCTTGGATATAGAATTCTAGGCTGGTTTTGTTTTCTTTCAATACTTTAAAGATGTTGTTCCACTGCCTTCTGGCCCTCATAATTTATGATTCAATTCCTTAAACACTTGAATCATTATTCTCCTGAAATGTGCTACTTTTCTTTGTCTGCTTTTATCTTTGGTTTCCAGCAGTTTCACTATGATGTGTCTAGGTGTAATTTTCTTCATATTTATCTTTTGTGAGGTTCACTGAAATTATTTAACCTGTTAATTTATGTTTTCCACCCAAATTTAGAAAAATTTTCATCAGTTATATCTTCAAATATTTTTTTCCGCCCCATTCTATCCTTTGCTTCTGGGACTCCTATTGGCATGTTTATGTAACTTTTTTATACTGTCCCACAGATTCCTTAGACTTTGTTACTTTTTGAAGCTTTTTTCTTTTCTTCACATTGGATAATTTCTATTGATTTATATCCAAGTTTATTGACTCTTCATTGTCATAATCATTCTGCTGTATATTTTTAGTTTTAATTTAAAATTTTATTTCTGCTAGTGAATTTTTAATATCAGGTATTGTTGTTTTGGGTTCCAGAATTTCCCCTAGTTCTTTTTTTTATTTTCAATTAATCTATTATTTTATTGGACTCGAGCTGCAAACTCTGTCTTTTGGTTGGCAACTCAAATCTCAGTTCAGTTCTCTGTCTTTATGGGGCTATTTAAATCTGCCCCATTCATGCAGATAACGGTATACTTTACACTCAGAATTTGGGGCCTCCTCCACTCAGATTCTCTCTAGATTTCCATCTCAGTTTTCAGTGTCTGCAGTTGCTTTAAACTCTGTCCTTTGGTTCTTCAGCTCACGAAGATTGTGTTTTTTTTCCATCAGAGTTTTAGTTACCCTGTGAGGCACTAACTTCAGCCTGATCTCAGTCTTAAAGCCATAAAAAGACACTTTGTTATTTCCTTCTTCCAAGTTTCAATTTTCCTTCAGAATATATCAGCTTTTGTTCACTGTCCAGTGCCTTCAGATCTGTTTGTGTGTATGTGTGTGTGTGTGTGATTTCCTCCAGGGTTTATAGTGTGGCCTGAGGGAAACTGGGTCCAGAAAAAGCTTCCTTGGTCATACTGAAAGCAGAAGCCCTCATCCTTTTATTTTGCATTTTGTCTTAGAATGTGGTGGAGCATTTTGTCTTAGAATGTGGTGGAGCATCCTTTTATATGTTTATTTAAATTCATTTTACTTATTTAAATGAACTAGATATTCATGTCCTTTGGCCATTTTTTCATCCCCTCCCCCCCTTTTTTGCTCTTTTTCTTTTGATTTGTAAGAGCACCTAGGTTAAGAATATTAACTGTCTGTTATACTTGTCACAGCTATTTCCCGCAGATTGTTATTTTCCTTAACTGTTTATGCTTTGCCCATGAGGAAGTTTAAATTTTGTGTGTAGTTAAGTTTCCTGTCTTCATGGCTTCTGAATTTTGAGGTCATGCTTAGAAATCTCTTCTGCATCAAGAAATATACATATACTATCAATAGTATTTTCATACCTTTTAAATATTTTAACACTCAACCATTTGATTTATTTATAATTTATTTTAGTGTAAGGACTTAGAAGGTGAACCAGCTTGTTTTTCCAATATGTAACTAATTGTCCTAATTTGACTTAACTAATTCATCTTTTCCTCACTGATTTTGCAATGCCAACTATATCACTTATTAATTTCTTATATTTTTAGGATCTTTTTTTATATACTCTATTCTCACTATTCCAGGGGTGGTATAAAAATGAACGTAGCATTAAAATATGTTTACATGCTCTCAGTACCACCAGCCGGCTGGATTTTATCACTGAATAGTTCTTTTTATGAGACTTCATACCTGCTATTTATCTTGAGTTCTTTCATATTTGAGAATGTCTGTCTTTTGCCTCTTCAATGTGAATGACATATGTAGTATGTTTAAAATTCCTAGATTACATTTTCACTCAGAATTCTGTAAACATTGCTCTGTTGTCTTCTGACATAGGACAGTGAAGGATAGTGTGGACAAATCTGAGGTCAGCTTGGTTTAGCCCTTTTTGGGTGACTTGCTTTCTCTGCCTGGGTATCTGTAGAATTCTTATTTTATCTTCACTTCAGATATTTTCTTATTTATATCTCTATCATCTTCCTGTAAGCCATTAATATTCTCTTAAAATTTTTTTTTCTCTGACTGTTTTCATCAGTGTCTCTTCTTGTTCCTTTCAATACATCTTTCATTTTTGTAATGTTTACTTCTTTATTTTTCTTTTACTGTCCTAAACTCTACCATCTCATTTTTCAACTAATGTTGCTGTCTTATCAGATCTTATTTGATCTCTCCAATTTCTTCTTTGAGTTTTATTTTTCCCAGAGTCCATATCTTCTCTAATTTCTTTGAAAGTCTGGAGAAGTACTTGTGTGACATTTTCTTCTGTTTCTGGAGTGATTCTTCTTCTGCTGTGAGCCCTTAATCTGTATTTTATTATATTCCTTCCTCTAGCCCCCATCTTATCTATTTATCTGATGTCAGATCCAAAGTTACACAGAAGCAGGATCTAATTGAGTGGGTGAGAGTACAGACTCTGGAGCTACACAGATAAAATCCCAACTTGGCCACATACCAGCTCTGTGACTTTGGACAACTTAATTGGTATATTACCTACTCAGAGGGCTCTTCCAAGGATTAAAGTGCTTAATACAGTGCCTGGTACATAGTACCCAATAAATATTAGAGAAAGATAAGTGTGATTATTACTTGAGTATACTTATCTTGAATCCTTTTGGTATTATGTGAGAAACATCCAGGCCTAACAATGCTAAATCGATTTCTCTGTTTGGTTCATCCTAGAAAGTTACAAAATACATTACTGGTGAATTTGTTATTACCTACCAATAAAGAACTATCCCCATCTGCTGGCCACACTCAGAAATTAAAAATAAAGGGCTGTCCAAATATGGCTGTGGAAGAAATATTTCATTTTGTAGCTACTGTGACTTGTAGAATCTTTTCAGCAGGGAGCATCCCACTTTCCTCTCTCTTACCCACACACTCACAACACACTCAAACAACTACCATCTTGTCACACAGAGCTGGCTAATTGTTGACACACTTACTTAGTTGAGGCAAACATTTCTCTTCAGTGTGGAATTTAGCCTTGTCTTAAAGGCAGGCTGGACGTGTTTCCCTTCTTGCTGGCTTGGTTGTCCCATAGGCTTAGCCTTCCTAGTGTTGAATCATTGTCCCAAGAAGGAGACTGTCACTAATGGTTTTCTGTTTTCCTTCTTAAGACTCACTGAAGTCTCCCATAAGAACCAATAGGCATGAACCATAGTTTAGTAATGTAACTAACATACATGGTATTCCTAACTATCATCAACGCTAAACAGGAAAAAAAAGTATCTTAATTGTCCATTCGATTATTTAACTGCTTGAAGATGTTGTAAGAAGAGCTGATAAATGAGATGTTGGGGAGAGGTCTAGTTAACTTCCACCTGGGACTAAGTCATTTCAGACTGAATCACAAAGGCAAATCTAGGTCTTGGCTTTTGAATCTTGAACCTTCTGAGACCAGTGCATTTCACCAGAGCTTTCCTTGGGGTACAGAAAAGTGGCAAACCAGACTCTGCTCTTTGGGGAGCTCTCATCATTGTAGGTTGCTGGGGGCTGGCTTGATGCAGTGACTCAGATCAGCACGGCAGGAGGAGGAACAGATGATGCTGAGAAAGATCCTGCTTTTGGCATTTCTACATAATCCGTGTCAGCCTGTCTGTCCCCTTTGGCCTTCTTGTTACCAGCGCAACACTGCACTGATTCTGGCTGAGAGGACCCTACCCTCCTCTGCCTTCCAAGAAACTGCCATGTCCCACCCTTACATTCACTGGGGCCTCACAGTGCACCTGTTTCCCACAGGACCCTTTCCTGAGCCCAGCAATACAACAAAGAAACGCCCTCACTTCGCCGTACCAAAGGATAAGCTCTTCCTACTCTACTGTCACTCCCCACCCGAATCGCAGCACTGTCACGCTACCTACCAACTCTCTCACCGACTTCTCTCCAGCTTCCCCCACATCCCTTTGCTATATTCCCTTGCTAACTCGCTGCGTCTCTTCCCACTCTATCCTACCCTCTGTGCCTCCCTGATTCTTCTCATGTTCACTCATTCTTTCCTTCCACAGCATCACTCTTTCCCTTGCTTTTGTCATGTCTTCAGGCTGCTTTTTGTCCATTTAAGATACACCCTAATTTTTTATTACTTCTTTTCCTCTGTGTTCCCATAATACTTGGTTCGTGTCCATAATATAACCCTCATCACAACATCCTATCCTTTACATGTCTGGATCCTTCTAGTCCAGACTGAGGTCTCCTGGATAGCAGGCCCTGTCTTTCTCATGGAATCCCCAGCACCAAATACAGCCCCTGGCATAGCAGGCACTTAGTTTGCAGAATAAATGAATACCTCTGCTATTTCAAATCTTCACCTGTTGATCAAATTTGCTCTGATGTTTATTTTCCCTGAATTTGATTTGTGTCTAAAGATTTTTTTTTTTCATTTTGAAGTAGTTTCAGACTTTCAAAAAAGTTGTAAAAATAGTAGAAAAAAATTCTCATACACTCTTTAATCAGATTCCCCAGATGTTAGCATCTTACATAACTATAGAACATTGATCAAAGCCGGGAAGTAAACATTGATACAATACAATCTACAGACCTTATTTAAATTTTGTCAGTTGTCCCATTAATGTCTTTTTTCTGAACAAAGATCCAAATCCAGGATCACACATGATACTAGGTTGCCAGATCTCCTCAGTCCCTTTGAGTCTGGGACAGTTTCTCTGTCTTTCTTGGTCTTTCATGACCTTGACATTTTTGAAGTATACTGGCCAGTTATTTTGTAGAATGTCCTTCAGAATGGGTTTGTGTAATGCTTCCTCTTGCTTATGTTCAGGTTTTACATTTCTGCCAGTAATACCCTTCTTGGTGCATCATATCAGAGGGTGCATGATATCTACATGTGCCGTTAACGATGTTCTTATGCCGATCTCTTGGCGAAGGTGGTTCTGGCAGGTTTCTTCACTCTGTGCCTATTGCTTTCCCTTTGTAATTAACAAGTATCTTGTAGGAATATGTAGAGGTGCTGGTTCTCCTCACACTTCTGTCCACTGATTTTGGTATCCTTTGATGATTCTGGACCACAATGATGATTACCATGGGTGTTTTCAAAATGGCGGCTTTCTATTTCCATGTTTTTAAACGAGGCCGGGGAAATTGCCCATGGTGAATCATGTAGGGCTCAGCCCCAGTAATGACTCTAGAGCATTCTCTAAATGAGGCCTGAGCATTTAGTGTAGCACTCTGGGTCACAGATCTGTCTAAACAGTTTGTCTATGGACTACTCCTTTTTCTTTTCTCCCTCCCGCCCCCAAATCTCCTATTTGTGGATACAAAAAGGCTCTCCTGATGGGTGGTGGTGTTCCTGATGAGACACCAAGAAGGGCTATCGCAAGTAAATTGATCACAACTTAATTATTAATTCATGCCTCTAAAGTACATACTGTGGAGATTAATGCTCCAAGCCAAAAGATCCTTGGCTCACAGTTTTAGAACCACTGCCTAAAAGGACAGCTGCATAAGATCAAGGTAGCATATAACAAACCAAGACCTACTGTCTCTGGGGCACCACCTCCCAATCCATTCTGAGCTAAGTCATGAAACTGATGACCTTGGAGATCTTTTCTAAAGCATTCAGGCAGAGCTACTGAGTTTGGGGGAGGGGTTGGAGGCTGTATGAAATGAAGAAGTGCCGAAACTGTGGATCCTTCACAGAATGCCTGTTAGCCTCCATCTGTCCCTGAAGCATAGAGTGTTAATTCTCTAGACAAATTTACCGATCCATAGACAGTGTGTCTGAGAGAAGAGAATCTTTCTTTTGTCACGTTCCCAATAGTTAGTTTTCAGTGTGACTGAATTTAGGTTAATTATTCTCTGCTTAGAGAGGTCGAGGTAGTGCAGCTCTGTATGCTTTTAGGGGTCTGCAAAGCAGCCACCAGAATTCCTAGCTGCACAAAGACTCTTTAGCATAAACAGGTGAGTGGGAATTGGAATTTACAGTCAGCACTGAGATGATGAAAAATAAATAACGGCTACCTCGGGCCATGGGGTGTTTTGGAGACTGAGGAAAGTGGAGAACTCTGTTGAAGCAAGAGACAAAGATATGGCCCTGTTTCTAGACTTGGTTTCAGTGTTAGAGAAGGAGTCTCTCAACTTATCTCCCCCCTCCTGCAGCCCAAACCAGGGAATTACAAAGGGGAGTAAACAAGACCAAAAGGCCAGAGTTTGGCTGAAAGACATGTGACCCTGGGAGGTGGGGGCGGCTGGCATTCTCCTGTGTGGGAGCGCTGTTGATAGCAGCTGAGGATGGTGTGTGTCCTCTGGGACCCACGGGTGACATGGCAGGGGCTGGCGGCAGCCCCAGGGTGACAGTTATGGAAGCAGGAAGAGTGAGAGTACCAGTAACAAATGGGGGTAGGGACTGGAAACTAATTCTTGCTGTGATTAGAACCCACATCTGTGATTTTCCTCCACAGCTGGTATAGCCCAGGGGAACAAAAGTTACATTCATGAATAAATTAAAAGCAAGAGATGTTTCTTCTTTTTCTGGAATTCCTTAATACTGATCATAGTATCTTTTGAAATCTGTAAGAAAAAAAGCCTTCCACAGGGTGAGAACAGGGAAATCTTTATGTTCAAGTGGCAGTCCCAAGTGAATTTTTCAGAACTCTCTGAGAATGAACTGCCTAAATACTTTGCGATAGCACAAAAGCTGTTTGTCATGAGAACCATATTCTAAACAGAGGCCTTCTTTAGAGCTGTAGGACTGGGGTTAGTCTTTGTAACTCATACATTCTTCTGGTCAGCAGTGGAAGATGCCCTTTTTCTTAGCTCTGTCCAAAGGAATGGCACTGTCTAAGAATGAACCCTCCTTTCTCTCGTTTCTCAATATGGTCTCGGGGACAAAGCTCTCATTTCACAGCTCTGAGCTTTGGGCTGACAGGGTGCCTTTAAAGCTTGGCTTCACCAGGTGGATTCTCTGAAAGAGTGGCTGCAGGGGACACTCAGACATAGACATCACCATTGGGCACAGTGAAGTTGAAATAACCAGGGCGCAGATGGGATACTCACTGGGCACCAGTCATGGGGAAAAGAATGGAGAAGTACCATCCTTGTCCATCTCTGAGCACCACAGGCCCAGGGCCATAGAACTACACAAAGACCACATCCTGGAGCAATTATTGGCAGGTATTCGCATAGTACTACAGGGAAATGTTTTGCTCACGATCTGTGTGAATTTATCAGTCAGAGATTTCTATAGACTTGGCCTCACTTTGGGACCACTTGACTTGGAAAAGCACTTGAGGAGGCCTGAGAGACCTGGGGGCACTGGAGGAGGGGGAGTGACTGAGCCCCTGTCAAGGCTGTTTATATTAGTTGTATTAATATTATTGTTTCCTGCACAGGAACCATTAGTTACACAGCCTCAGAGGATCTGTCCTCTTCTGGAATGCCCTGGGAACACACTGAGAAGAGAAGATATGGCAACATAGCCTTTCACTGAATGTTATTCATTCATTCATTCATTCAGTTAATCACCCTGCTGTTCAGTGAATATTTATCGAGTGCCTAGTAAGTGGGAGGCACTGTGCTGGGTGCCAGGAATGACAGCTGTGAACAAGAGAGGTGGAGTCCTTACTCTTGGGGAGCTTTTTTTTTTTTTAATTTTTATTGGAGTAGAGTTGATTTACAATGTTGTGTCAGTTTCAGGTATACAGCAAAGTGAATCAGTTATACATACATATATATATATATATATATATATATATATACATATATCCACTCTTTTTTAGATTCTTTTCCCATATAGGCCATTACAGAGCACTGAGTAGGTTCCCTGTGCTATACAGCAGGTCCTTATTAGTTATGTGTTTTATATATGGTACTGTGTATATGTCAGTCCCAATCTCCCAATTTATCCCTCCCCCACCAGTTACCCCCACCACTGTGACCATAAGTTTATTTTCTACATCTGTAACTCTATTTCTATGCTGTAGATAGGTTCATTTGTACCCCTTTTAATTTTTTAATTTTTTATTTTTTTCCGGTACGCGGGCCTCTCACTGTTGTGGCCTCTCCCGTTGCGGAGCACAGGCTCCGGACGCGCAGGCTCAGCGGCCATGGCTCACAGGCCCAGCCGCGTGGGATCCTCCCGGACCGGGGCACGAACCCGTGTCCCCTGCATCGGCAGGCGGACCCCCAACCACTGTGCCACCAGGGAAACCCCTGTACCCCTTTTTAGATTCCAGGGGAGCTTTTTAATAAGATACGTTCTAGATATTAAGTATTATAAGGGAGATAAGTTAATGCAATAGAAAGTGCTTGGGGTTTGGGGAGGGCTGTCTTAGCTAGGGAAGTTCTCCCTGATCTGAATGGCAGGACAGAGTCCATCATGTGACGACCTGAGGGGTAAGAATTCCAGGCAATGGAATTATCTCAGGCAGCGCCCCTGTGGGCAGAGCTCAGACAGCAGACATCCGGTGGCCTGGGGCCATGAATCCAGGCAAGATGAGAGAGGCAGACAGAGGCAGGATCATGGCAGGCCTTGTAGGCCATGGCAAGGAGTTTGGGTTTTGTTCTTCTGTTGTCATCCAGGCCAGTCTTTAAACGTTGTCTTTCCTAGAGAACTCAGTTTCATCTAAAGTCCGAGGAAGCAGCAGTGTGGGCAAGGCTCTGCACCCTCCTGCCACGTCCCCACTTCAAACCAATACACCTCCTTCCCTTTATCAGTTTCACTCACTAAAATGCTGTGTATGATTTAGCCTCTAAAAGTGATAGATGAAAGACAGCCAGAAATCCTTTCACTTTCTCAACAAAAGGTGCAGTTTATTTAACCTGGTCTTGAATCTGGGCTGGGCCTGTGACTGCTTTAATCAAAGGATGTGACAGAAGTGAGGCTGCCCCAACCTTCAAGAGGATGGCAGCTTCCACTTGCCCCCTCGACAAGTGGGCTCTTGGAGCCTCAGGCACCATCGAAGAAGTCCTTCTACGCTGCTGAAGAGACCATGTGGCAGAGAGCCAAGGAACCAGCCAACAAGGAGACCTGAGGCACCGACATATGCCCCTAGTCTGGCTGTTCTGGCCAGCCCCCAGCCATCTGAGCCATCCTAGTGGACGTGAAGATGCCATCTTGGGTGTTCTATCTCCAGCAGACACCACATGGTGCAAGGGCAAGAGCATCCTGCTTGCCTTGTCACGGACTTCAGAACTGTGTTCAAAATTAAATGCTGTTTCATTTCACTATGTTTTCCTGTAATTAGTTACACAACAGTAGAAAACTGAAGGAAAGGTTTAAACAAACAGTTTGAAAACCACTCCGCTGAGCAGAATCAGTGGTTTTACAAAGAACTCCAAGAGCTTATGTCTCCCAAGGAGGGAGAGAGTGGAGGAGAGTAGACAGGGCAAGGACTTTGGAGTAAGATGGTCCTGGGGTTAAATCGTGACATAACTTAGCTTCTTCATTTCTAAAATGCAAATAATAATACATGCGTTGGAGGTTTAACGTGAGACTTAAAATCAGACACTTTATTTTAAGACCTTGGCACATAATAAAAGCTCAATAAATCCTAACTATTGTGTGGTCATCAGGGTCCTTCCAGTGAGGGGCTCGCGGCAGGCTCCCTGGGTTGGGAAGCTTTGCTTGGTGGGGCCAGTGCTCGGTCACTGCCAGAGCCCACATGAGACCACAGTGCAGGTGGCAGCAAGAGCAGAGGCTGTTCCCAAACCTACTGTCCGATTTCCTTAAATGTTAATGCATTACGTGGACACAGAATTTCATAACATTGAGTTAGTATTGAAAACAGTTTTTCCTTTTCAATTCTTTATCAATCCTGATAAAGTCAAAACATAAGTGCTACTATAGCTTTAACACCTCTTGCTAATCTACCTTCCTTTCTTTTTTTATTTTAGCAGATAGAGCTTAACGAAACACATAATCTTAAGTATAGAGCTTTGGGCAGGCAACAGTATCTGGACTAACATTGATATCATTGTTTCGTTTTCATCGTGTTTATTTTTTTGCCCATTACTAGTTTCCTTTTTTTTCTTTGACTTGGCATAAAGATTTCCTTGAAAGTAAATGAAGAACAGGGAGTCAGTTTAAAGTAGAATATCAGATAAGAAATTGTACACGTGGTGTAAGACATGGCAAAGATTGCAGTGAAGGTATGCAGATGACCTTTGCAAATGCTGCTGCACTGAATGTCCCTAGAGCTTTGACGTGGCCCTACTTTGGGTTGTCACTGTCAAGAAAAGTCGATAAACTCCTTGCATGACTGGACTGCCCCTCTGCCATCTCTGAGGCCCAGGTACACCACAGCCCCTCGGAACCCGGAAAGGTCAGCCCAGGGTGGCAGGAGCGGACGACAGCTTCACGGCTGAGGCTCTAACACACAGTCAGCTCTGGGCATCCAGGTGATGGCCTCTTGGTTTCCAAGTCCTTCGCAGAGCCCTGGAGCCCTGGCCCCGGAGCCACCACACCTGCCTTGGGCAGCTCTGTCAGCTCAGCTCTCTCTGACCTTCCCTCCCCTCCCCCCACGCCCGCCTGCTGTTCTTGCCTCCCTCATGCGCTCAGCACTTTTAGCTGTTCTGTGATAGTCTCAGAGGACATAGAGATGAGAGCTTTGCTGAAAATGTGCATCTTCTGCAGAAAAGGGCCACGGACCACTTAAGAGAGGAAAAGGACAAAAAGATCAAAGTGGTTTTGGAACAGAAGAGGGAAGGAGGGACTATAAAATTTGAATGACGTGCCTAGAACAAAAAGCAAGCAGGAGAAGGGAGATGGCTTTTTTCAGTAGCTAGAGCTGAGGCGAGAAATGACAAGAACAAGGATGGGCGCCCTTTAAATTCAGGGCTGCTTAAAAACTAGAAATATTAATGTCACTCTGATCAAAGCGCCAAAACCTATCACAGTGTTGATCTGGAGTAGCGAGTGAGACTGTGGCAGTTTTGGCAAGTGACACAGTGTTCCAACGGCTCCTTTATCCTCCCAGGAATATGCTACCGGTCACCTCCTCAGTGAGGCCTTCCAAGATCACACCGCCTAAAACAGTGCTCCCTTCTCTCTAGCTCTGATTCCCTGCGTCTTTCCTCATCACACTTACAACTTCAGGGAATTTTAATTGGTCATTTATTTACTGCCTTTTACGGACCTGTTAGTACCATGAACCGGCACTTAGAGATATTAAATAACAATGCCAAGGTCTGAGACCCAGGAAATGGCAGAGCCAAAATTTGAATGAAGGTGTGGTGGACTCCAATACACATTCTCTTAATCTCACTGCAGGACTACCTATTGCCCTGCTGGGAAATATGTATCGGGCATCTACTGTGTGCACAGAAGTAACAGGATCTCCGCTGGCTGTCAGAGACTATAGGCCTGGGGTTTCCCTGGTGGCGCAGTGGTTGAGAGTCCGCCTGCCGATGCAGGGGACACGGGTTCGCGCCCCGGTCCGGGAGGATCCCACATGCCGCGGAGCGGCTGGGCCCGTGAGCCATGGCCACTGGGCCTGTGC